>NC_134689.1:375736428-376095581 GCF_050947455.1 Rhinoderma darwinii | reverse complement strand
CAGTTTGTAAGGGAGAAAAGTGGGTTTTTAATTTTATTTTTGTTTTCACTTTTTATTAAACTTTTTACTAGTCCCACTAGGGGACTTCACTATGCGATTATCCGATCGCATTTATAATACACTGCAATACTTCTGTATTGCAGTCTATTATGCCTGTCCGTGTAAAACAGACAGGCAGCTGCTAGGTCATGCCAGAGGCATGATCTAGCAGGCATTCATTACAGGCAGACCTGAGGGCCTTTATTAGGCTCCCGGCTGCCATCGGAGACACAGACACTCGGCGATCTTGTCGCCGGGTGTCAGTGGGATGAGAGGGAGCTCCCTCCCTCTCTCCAAAACCACTCAGATGCGGTGCACGCTATTCAGCACCGCATCTGAAGGGTTAAACGGGTGAGATCGATACGAATTCACAGGGAAAAATAAATCCAAGACGATTGGCTATTGCTTCATGCCCTCATCCAAATATAGGATTTTGCAGAAATCACGTTGTATACTCCAAAACAAGTCTATCTAAATTTCATGTGATGGTCATAATGCCTCATGCACACGACCGTTGTGCCACTCGGGCCGTTTTTGACGGCATCCGAGTGGCACCCGATAGTCTTCACGGACCCATTCACTTTAGCGGGTGAATCGGGTCCGTGAAAAATTGTCCGAGTCGAGGAAAGTTAGAACATGTCCTATCTTTCCTCGGATCACGGATTCGGACGGCACACACGGTTGTGTGCATGTGGCATTAGGGTTGTCACGACACCAGAATTTTGGACTTCGATACCGATACTTTGTGTAGTATTGCGATTCCCGATACCAAAACAACACTTGGACAGAATCATTTTTTTTTTTTCCCTCTTCGCATCACGGCATTTATAACTTTCTTATTTTTTGGTCGACGTAGCTGTATGAGCCTTTGAGATTTGTTTTTTGCAGGACATATTATGAAGGTGCTATTTTTGGTATATTTACACAATTTATACAAATTCTTATTTTGGCAAAAATACATTAAAAAAAAGCAGGTTTTTTTTGTTTTTTACAGAATACACCAAACATCCTAAATGACACCATACATATTACAGTCACAATGACACCAAATATGTGTATATTATTTTAAGTATTAGGGCTTATATTTTAATAATGTTTATTTATTGTAAAAAAAATAATAAAAATTGCATTTGTGTATTCTTTTAATGCAATTTTTACTTTATTTTTTAACTTTAAAGGGTAACTAAACGTTCAAACTTCTGACTTGTCATCGTGACATGTCAGAAGTTTTGATTGGTGGAGGTCCGAGCACTGAGACCCCCACCAATTGATAAAACGAAGCGGCAGAAGCGCTCGTGTGAGCGCTCAGACGCTTAATTTCTGTTCGGCTTTTTACGGAAAGCCGTTGTAGCGGTTTACATGCTCATAGGCTTTCTATTGAGCCCGTACACCGCTACATTGATTTCCGCAAAAAGCCAAACAGAAATTAAGCGTCTGAGCGCTCACACGAGCGCTTCTGTCACTTTGTTATGCCGATTGGTGGGGGTCTCAGTGCTCGGACCCCCACCAATCAAAACTTCTCACATGTCACTTGAAGTTTGTGGAACGTTTAGTTACCCTTTAATGTACGGGCATCTATCTATATGCCAGTACATTAGCCTGTTCACTGACAGTACAATACTAAGCTGTGCGGCCGCACAGTTTAGTATCGAAATACATGAATTCACGGTATTAACCCGTTTGAGAGTGCGAAGTATCGAAATAGTATCGATAGTTTAATGCATCGTGCAACCCTAATGGTCATGTAACATTTAGAGGACGTTCACACAGGTCAAATACGCTGCGCAAAAGTATGCAGCGTGTCCGACCTAGAACTCGCAGGAAATTCCGGCTGAAAGACCGCACCAAATTTTGGTGCAAATTTTCAGCCGAAATCGCCACTGCGGAAGGCAGAAAATAAATGAACAAATCAATGCTTACCTCACTGACATTTCCATAGCGACGCGTCCCTGCTCCCGACATCTGTGCAGCCCATGTGACCGCTACAGCCTGTGATTGGCTGCAGACATCCTATTTTTGACAGTTTTCACGGATCCATCAATAGACTTAAATGAGGGATCTGTGAAAACCGGTCCCGCACAGGTCCGATTTGACATGTTCTTCTGAATAATTGTACGTGGCCACTATGGTTCAATACATTTACACGAGAAAACTGGTTTAAAATTAGAGAGCAAATCTACGCTAGATTCTAGCTAGCGTAAATTTTGTTTTGTGGTGCACAGACCACCAGAGATAGATTAGGAGGCGGGCGCTTCTTAATAAATTAGGCGCATCTTACGCCAACATTCTTTAGATTAAGACAGGCGCATGAAACGCCTGTCTTCCTAAACCAACCCCCCCCCCCCCCCCCCCAAGTAAAGATTCAAGTTACAGTCAAAGGGTTGTATGAGATAGGAAAAGTTATCGGAGTCTCTCCCCCGCCAAGGCTGCTCCCCTCTTGCCCGTGGGTGGTGTCACTTGGTTGTGACTAGGCTGCAATACCAAACACGGCCCGTAAACAAGAGTGACATTGTTTGAGAAAAAAAAAAAAAGTTGTTAAAACTGCCCCTTTGTATTTATAGTCCTCACCATTTTCAAAATCTGTGTCAGTGACTGGAAACCTTCTCGTTTACATCCAGTCATGAAAATATGCCATTCACAAGGCTGTGCGAGGCTTTTTACAAGACAAAGTTCTAATATACTGTAACGAGCCGCGCACTTCAAGACAGTTTTTCAGTCTCTGGATGTAACCAAGAATGTTTCATTCACTGAGAGCAAGCAGAGATCTTGAAAAGGATGAGGAATTTAAACAAAGTACATTTGCAAGTTGCAGAACTTTTTATTATACTAAACTTTATTACATAAACCAAAAAAAACTGTTTGTATAACATTCCACTAAAACATTTCTGGGATACATTAATTATCTAGCCAAAGAATATTCCGCGCCATTCAACTATATTGAAACATCCGCGACAAACAAGGCAGAATGTTTGGTTTTAAAGGAGTATTCAGATTTCAGCAAATTAAACTTATACCGTATAATAAAAAAATTCAAAAACATTTTCCAATATACTTTCTATATCAATTCCTCACAGTTTTAAGATCTCTGCTTGCCGTCATTCAATGGAAACACAGCTTGTTACAGTTTCCGAGCTCTCTTGTAACTAGCTGTGTACCTGTGTGTCCATCACATGACCGGTACAGGGTTTCATTCCCAGCAAGTAACGACAGCAAGCAGAGATCTCAAAAACCAAGCGAAATTGATACGGAAAGTATATTGGAAAATAGTAGATTAAAGCCCTGTTCACATAGGTTTTTTTTCAGGCACAAAAACCTGCCTCAAAATTCCTTCAGGAATTTTGAGGCAGATTTTTTCCCTGCCTGTACTTTCTTTGCTGCGTATTTTGCGCTGTTTTTCGGCCGCGGCCATGGATTTCAATAAGAGGTCAGAGACAGAAAAACAAGAGCGGCGGTTTTCCTACGAGCGACGGTTTCCGTGTCAAACACAGGGCCAAAGAACTCCATGTGAACAAGCCCTAAGGGATGACGCTACATCTACCATTGTTCAGACATATTTGGAAACGATTGACTCATCTAGAATAAGACTTACAAGGCATGGTCATATCCTTAATATAGTCACTGCATTGTCTTGAACTACGTCCTAAAGGGGTTTTTACACCGGGCGACTTTCAGGCAGACAAGTGTTCATACAACGCTTGTTGCCGATAATTGCCTTGTGTAAACAGGGCAGCGATCAGCAGATGATCGAGCAAACGCTTGATCATCTTCTGGTCGTATTGTTTTAAACAAGTAAAAGATTATCGTTGTCGGCAGCACATCTTGGTGTGTAAACGGAGACGCGCTGCCGACATGATGATAATGTATGGGGACGAGCGATGGGAGTAATGACCGCTCGTCCCCATCCATAGCTCCGTGTGACAGGAGCAAATGAGCGCCGATCAACGACGTCTCGGCCGGAGTAATAGGGGTTTAAAGAGGCTCTGTCACCAGATTATCAAATCCCTATCTCCTATTGAATGTGATCGGCGCTGCAATGTAGATAAGTGTAAAAGTTTTTTTGTTTTTTTTTTGAAAAACTATCATTTTTGCCCAAGTTATGAGCAATTTTAGATTTATGCAAATTAGTTTTTCAATGGACAACTGGGCGTGCTTACTCGTTTTACCAACTGGGCGTTGTGAATAGAAGTGTATGACGCTGACCAATCAGCATCATACACTTCTCATCGTTCCCACCCAGCTTCTTTCACTGCATAGACACACAGCGTGTTCTCGCGAGATCACGCTGTGACGTCACTGCCTCCCATAGGTCCTTCACCATCGCGTCGGAAGAGAGAAAACACATCGGCTCCAGGCGTCCGAGATATGCTGCTGCAGATTCAACTGAAGCCGATGTGTCTTCTCTCGTCCGACGCGATAGTGAAGGACCTATGGGAGGCAGTGACGTCAGAGCGTGATCTCGCGAGAACACGTTGTGTCTGAGCAGTGAAAGAAGCTGGGTGGGAACGATGAGAAGTGTATGATGCTGATTGGTTAGTGTCATACACTTCTATTCACAACGCCCAGTTGATAAAACGAGTAAACACGCCCAGTTGGTAAAAACACAATACACGCCCAGTTGGTAAAACAAGAAAACACGCCCGGTTGTCCATTGAAAAGGTCATTTGCATAAATCTAAAATTGCTCATAACTTGGGCAAAAATGATAGTTTTGAAAAAAAAAAACAAAAAAAAACACTTTGCTGTTACCTACAGTGCAGCGCCGATCACATGCAATAGGAGATAGGGATTTGAGAATCTGGTGACAGAGCCTCTTTAAAGAGGCTCTGTCACCAGATTTTGCAACCCCTATCTCCTATTGCAGCAGATCGGCGCTGCAATGTAGATTACAGTAACGTTTTTATTTTTAAAAAACGAGCATTTTTGGCCAAGTTATGACCATTTTCGTATTTATGCAAATGAGGCTTGCAAAAGTCCAAGTGGGTGTGTTTAAAAGTACAAGTCCAAGTGGGCGTGTATTATGTGCGTACATCGGGGCGTTTTTAATACTTTTACTAGCTGGGCGTTCTGATGAGAAGTATCATCCACTTCTCTTCAGAACGCCCAGCTTCTGGCAGTGCAGACACAGCCGTGTTCTCAAGAGATCACGCTGTGACGTCACTCACAGGTCCTGCATAGTGTCAGACGAGCGAGGACACATCGGCACCAGAGGCTACAGATGATTCTGCAGCAGCATCGGCGTTTGCAGGTAAGTCGATGTAGCTACTTACCTGCAAACGCTGATGCTGCTGCAGAATCAAGTGTAGCCTCTGGTGCCGACACGATGCAGGACCTGTGAGTGACGTCACAACGTGATCTGGCAGAAGCTGGGCGTTCTGAAGAGAAGTGGATGATACTTCTCATCAGAACGCCCAGCTAGTAAAAGTAGTAAACACGCCCCGTTGTACGCACATAATACACGCCCACTTGGACTTTTACTTTAAACACGCCCAGTTGTACTTTTGCAAGCCTCATTTGCATAAATACAAAAATGGTCATAACTTGGCCAAAAATGCTCGTTTTTTAAAAATAAAAACGTTACTGTAATCTACATTGCAGCGCCGATCTCCTGCAATAGCAGATAGGGGTTGCAAAATCTGGTGACAGAGCCTCTTTAAGTGAGATCACCCCCAGACCAATCCGAGAATGATGGGATCTCTTTCTACACGCAAGCCCGATTGTCCTCATAGGTACTATAGTCACACGTAGTCATATGTTAAGGCTGGAAAATACAAGGCTGATCTCAATAGAAAAGTGTCCGAAATCGGAGCGGATTTCTCGAAACTATTTTGAAGCGCTTTTTTGAAACATCAGTGGGAAAAATAAAAAATCGGCTTGTAAAACGCTTCTAGAAGTGGCAGGTCACTTTTTAATAAGCGTAATTTTAAGAGCTGTTTTTTAAGTAATCAGCGTAAAAATCCACCTTGTATAAACGACACACTGTGTTTCTTATTAAAATCAATAGGAAGCTGTTTGCGGGAAAATCTCTGAGCGTTAGGCTATGTTCACACGGGGCGGATACACTGCGTAAAAGTACACAGCATACTGGCGGCCGCAGGGAATTCCGGCTGAAAAAAAGCGCACCATATTGGGAATTTTTTCAGCATGAATGTCCGCTGCGGAAAACTGCACATAAAAAAAAAAAAGTTTCAAACTTATGCAGCCATGGAGACGCGTCCCTCTGCCGCCTGGCCTCTTGGGATGGCGTATCATCCCATGTGACCGCTCAAGCCTGTGATTGGCTGCAGCGGTCACATAGGATGAAACGTTATCCCAGGAGGCCAGCCTGGATGAAGCACAGAATTCTGGGTAAGTATAAGCTTTTTTTCTGAGTTGCGATTTTTGCAGTGGAATCGCAGCTTTTCCTCCTCAAAAGTCGCAATATCTGCTATTTATTGCGGGTTTTACCGCCCCATTGTATTCAACGGGGGAAGACCCGGATCAAAAAAGCAGCGATTACGCAAATACAATTGAAATGCTGCGGATTACAAAACATCCACTTTGCTGCTACTGTATTAGGATGCAGATTTTCCGCAAAAAAAATCTGTTGCAGAAAATCCACAGTATTTACGCTACGTGTGAACTTACCCTAACACGAATGTTTTACACTCAGGAATACACCTAGAAATTTGCCATGTGAACAGAGCCAAAGGGGCTTGACTTTCTGCTGTTCCCACCAAACACTGGGGTCCCCACTCTGCTTCTTGTTGTCATGACATCGCTGGCCCAATCGGTTACAGCATTATGGATGACCACACATCACCATCGTCACCAGCGATTGGCTGTCGATGTAAGAAGGACGGTGGATGACACGTCATCATTGACAACAGGAAACAGCAGTAACTGGTGGCACAGGAATGGCGCCGAAGTTGAATCAATATATATATTTATTAACATTTTAAAAGGTAATTGAAAGGAAATTTAGGGATAAAACCCCATTAAGGTCAAACGCACATAATGTGTATTACGTGCGGATTTGCCATGTGTAATACAGTACCAGCAAAGTAAGGCTATGTTCACACAGAGATTTTTGACGCGGAAACCACACCGCAAAACTCATCAAAAACGGTCCGAAAATGCCTCCCATTGATTTCAATGGGGGGCGGTTTTCTCCCGCGAGCGGTAAAACTGCCTCGTGGGAGAAAGACGGGACAAGCCCTATCTTCGGGCGTTTACGCCTCTGACCTCCCATTGACTACAATGGGAGGCAGAGAAAGCATATTTCGCTGCGTTTTATGCCCGCGGCGCTCAATGGCCACGGGCAAAAAACGCCACGAAAATCGGCGTGCAGGGAGAGGACAATCTGCCTCAAACTTCCAAACGAATTTTGAGGCAGAAATTCCGCCTGCAAAAAACTCTGTGTGAACGTAGCCTAAATGGGATTTCAAGAAATCTCATCTACACGTTGCAGATTTTTTTTTCTGCACGTAAATGGAGCTGCTGTGCGTATTTTAAAATCTGCAGCATGTCAATTTATCTTGCGTTTCCGTTTGCGAATTGCATCGGACTCGTTTTTAAAAAAGCGCACCAAAACCCACAGAATAAAAAAATAACACCTGTTTCCGCATCAAAATGTAAAAATCACACCTAAATACGCATTAAAAAACCGCAACATTAGGCCTTATTCACACGAGCGTGTCTATTTGCGCGTGCAAAAAACGCTGCGTTTTTCGTGCGCAAAATTTCAGTGTGGCATCTGTATATGGTGCATGGCTGCGTGTTTTTCGCGCAGCCGCCATCATTATGACACATTATTACAAACATATAAGCAGGAGGTGCTTTTCGGTTTTCATTCATTCTTTTTACTGCAGTTGCGCGAATCACGCACGGCACCCGGAAGTGCTTCCGTGTGCCGTGCGCGATTTGCACGCACCCATTGACTTCAATGGGTGCACGCTGCACGAAACAAGGGCGCACATACGCTGCGTGAAAACCACTGACAGTCTGAACAGCCCCATTCACTAACACAGGTCCGTGCGAGGCGAGTGAAAATCACGCGCGTCTCACGGACGTATAACACGTTCGTGTGAATAATGCCTTAGGAGCAGATTTTAACTGCAGAATTACCTGCGGTTTTGATGCGGATTTTCTGCACGAAATTCCACAACGTGTGCATGTAGCCTAAGGCTACACGCACACGTTGTGGAGTTCGATAAAGAAAATCTGCATCAAAACCGCAGGAAATTCCGAAGGGAAAACCCCCACTTAGGCCTCATGCACACGACCGGAATTTTTATCCACAATTACAGATCCGTAATTGTGGATAAAGTACTGACCCATTCATTTCTATCAGTATATTTACAGGGGTGTGTCTGGGACATAGAAATAACCGACAAAAAAATACGACGTCCTATTTTTCGCATTTACGGACCGTGCTTCTATACTTATTACTGTGAGCACTGTCCGCAAATACGGGTGACAGTCCGCGGCCCATCCATTTTTTGATGAAGCTTATCTGCAGGTAATACATTGTGTGAATGTGCCCTAAGGGCATGTGCACACGATAACGACAATTATGGACGAAATTACGGAGCTGTTTTCAGGAGAAAACAGCTCCTGCATTTCAGACGTAATTGCTCGTACTCGTGTTTTGCGAGGCGTCAATTACGGACGTAATTTGGAGCGGTTCTTCACTGGATTCAATGAAAAACGGCTCCAATTGCGTCCCAAGAAGTGTCCTGCACGTCTTTGACGAGGCTGACATTTTACGCGTCGTCTTTTGACAGCGACGCGTAAAATGACTGGTCGTCGGCACAGTACGTCGGCAAACCCATTGAAATGAATGGGCAGATGTTTGCCGACGTATTGGAGCCGTATTTTCAGGCGTAAATCGAGGAGTAAAACGCCTCCATTACGTCTGAAAATAGGTCGGGTGAACCCAGCCTTATAGTTTACATAAAGCCGAGTTAACACTGCGTTTGTTAATGGTTACGTGCTTTTCTGTTTTAGATAATCTCTCAGGTCTATAAATGGGAGATCATCAACTAAAATAAAAAAAAACAATGCATGTTAAAACCGCGACAAAAACGCAGTGTGAACCCAGCCTGAGACTGAGTGTTGCAGCGAACATCCAGAACGAGAACGTTTCAAATTAGAAAACTTACAGCACGTTCCGAATTCCGTGCGGAAAACGTTCAGCAGCACGTGGAAAAAATTATTTAAAACCTCATCCACTTGCCCGCGACGCACGCAAATCCGGATGAAAAATCCACAACTAATGCCTTAGATTACGTTCAGATATGACACAGATTTAGATGCGGATTTGCCGCAGAAAGCCTAAAATATTTTACATTAATATTTTTAGGGCCAAGCTCCCTTTCTAGGAAGAAAATTCAT
The DNA here is from genome assembly GCF_050947455.1 of Rhinoderma darwinii. Taxonomy (NCBI): domain Eukaryota; kingdom Metazoa; phylum Chordata; class Amphibia; order Anura; family Rhinodermatidae; genus Rhinoderma; species Rhinoderma darwinii. The sequence goes on along the minus strand of NC_134689.1, from coordinate 376,086,171 downwards.
CAAAAACGTGGTTCTTCCTCCTTTGAATAAAATAATTTCCAGGCCCCGGGCAGCAATTCGCACTGAAAACACGAATCAAATCCAAATTCATTGTAGATTTTTTTCCATTAAAGTCAAACTCTCCAATAAATCTGCAGTAAAACAAGCACGCTGTGAAATAGTAAAAATCAACTTCGAAGGCCGATTTTTACCAGAACGTGTACAATTATTTCTTACATACCAAAAAGTCTTCCATGTCTGAACGTGGCCTAATAAAACATGGCGGTTAGGCCTTTATAGGACATCGGTCCCATTGGTGGTCACGTCTCCCGTCTTGTTCTCCGGATCAGAGGTCTCGTATACCCGCCGATCACAGCAAGAAAACGCCGTCCAGCTGAATATTACTATTGCACGCATGGCATATACTTGAGTAATCAGAACAAACTTTACCAAAGTACAATTCTTGGGGAAATTTTTTTTGCAAACATCCTATACAATTTAAAAATAATAATTGCATCGTCCTCGCACAGATTATTAGTACGTACGCTCGCAGTCGGTCATAACTAGCCGTGCATTAATGTCCATCTTCACCAACACACAGCAAACAGGGCACCCAATATTAAGTGCCAGGCTCAGGACCAGTGTCCACACTCCACATCTGGCACAGGTGCCCGTGTACTACTTATCAGTGACTCCATACATAAATGCAGCTCATGTTATACACTTGCCCCGTTACCCCGCACAATTCCTCCCCCTCCCCCCCCAGTGACAGCTAATAAAGTCGCAATTTTGCCCCTTCTTGTGCCCCCTCCCACTCTACAACCCAGTGTCTCACCCCCCCGGCCGGGTATCGGGCTTCGGTCTTGGTGCATTGCCCCTTTAAGAGCGGCTCCGGTACAAGACGATGCGTCCGGAGACAGAAGACAAGGGGGAGCTGGAGAATACAGGCAGGACGCAGGAAAGTGACGTCAGCAGCGACGCCGACCCAGGCACGTCGCCATGTTGAAGGAGGCAGGAGACTGGGTGTGGCTTATATCAAGGCGTTCTGCCAGTGCAGCGTGGCTGAAGAGGGAAATGGCAGAGGCTCCATATGGACAGCAGGTTGTAATATTGTCAGTGTATTATAACCTTATTATGTTTCATGGTTTGCAGGGGCTCATTAGTTTCATTCATATTCATTGTTCTATTCCAGATAATGCTCTTTAAATTTCCAATAATAAAAAAAAAAAGCCTTTATTATATATAAAGGAAGAGCTATGTTTTATTTTTAACCCTATCAATGAGCAATGTCAACATCCCTGTGTGAATATAGCAGAATATATAGGAAGGGTAGAGACCGCCCCCTATTGGTGTGACAAAAATTCATAAAAATGTTGATTTCTTCTCCATTCACATTTGAAGTTTTTCCTCTTGGAATACCGTCAGTCATGTGCACCAGAAATGATATCAGGGTGGGGGAGTAAAAAATTGGCATGGCTCTGTAGAGAGGGGGAGAGGACTGAGGAGGACACAGGGTGAGGTAGAGGGGGCAGTGGGGACACAAATTAGTAGGGCTTTGCGGGTAGATAGGGAGATCGAAGGTGATAGGGGCTCTATGGGGGAAGGGGTGGCACAAAGTGGTAGAGGCTCTGCAAGGGCAGGGATAAGACAGGTACCCGGGCTTTGTGGGGGTCCAGGTCTGAGACACAGTCGAGGAAAACAGCTCTGCACGGGACAGCAGAGAGGCAGTAGGTGGCAGAGGCTGTGCTGGGCAGCAGGGACACAGTAGGTGGCAGAGACTCTGTGTGAGGGGAGGGCCAATTGGATAATGGGTTTGTGGGGGTGGGTACAAGGTGACAGTGGCTCTTTAAGTAGACTAGCCGCAGCTTTAGGATCTCCCTGCCACAGTTACCAATAGAGACTGTCTAGACTCACTTGTCTGACTGGATCTCTTCTTCTTGATGTCTCCACACCTCTCAGACCCCCGTGTGTGCCTCCTGTGTCTCAGTCCTCCTCTTGACTGATGTGTACAATGGAGTACATGGAACTCCCACTCTGGTGACCACTGGAACTCCCTCTAATGAAACACTGAAGGGAATGTATCCGCTTATATTGTTTTACTAATTAAAATGGAAGAGTGTTGTGAGCGTGCTCTGTGACGTGCAGTAACCACTGTGCAATAAAAGGAAGTAGGAGCTGAGCTGTCTTTATCAGCTATTAAAGGGGTGCACAACATGCGGCACGTGATGCCATACTGTACGGCATCCAGCAATCAAGGCGTGGTTGGGTTGTCTGAGTCCTGAATGTCCTGAAAGACACAACAATCCAAAGATTGCCACATCCTGAGAATGGAGTTCCGTCACTAGCTCTGTTTTCTCCTTCCTGCATGGATTATAGAGATCAGTGCAAGTCGTGGAAGCTGGTCACCTGTATTTTGTTATGGAATCACTAGTTGAGCAATTCCCAGAGTGAACGTTGATGGAATTGCTATGTGAGTGATTCCCCAAAGGCAGCTGGAGACTGTCTGGAACAAGCGTGCAAGTAAATCTGCTACCTCAAATCCGTCTCTATTCTGATCAGCAGAGTCTAAGGCTACTCCATGGTCATCACCAGAGCCCACCGCAAGGCAGGTTGGATTTGGCTGCATACAATCCAGGTTGCTTTAACAGAGTTCGGTGTTGGAAAATTGCAATGCAGGCAATACCAGAACAGATAAACAGCCAGAGGGAAAACAGAAAGCCCAAATCACAAAGCTAGAGGATATCAGGAATTGCTGAGGTCAAAACCAGCCGGGAGCAGAATGTGCAAATCAGTAAGCAAAGGGTAAAGCCAGAGACAAGCCGAGTCCAAATAGTCACAGGTACAGGGTATAATCAGTAGCTTGATCAAACAAATGCAAAACAAGGAGAATCAGACAGAACTAACCCAGATTTAAATACACATCCCTTCAATCTGATAGGAAGAAAGACAGAGAAGTGGGATAGGCAATGAAAACCAGAGTCGGCAAGAAGCTAGACTAGTAGTCATGGCAATCTTAAAGGGACGGACATTTCCTAACAATACCCACCTTTCTACGAGGGGCCCCCAGACCCTTAAATCTTGGCCTAGGTTTCAAAGGAAACTTCAAATGAAAGACTTTAAATGATTGTCATTTACAGAATAGGAAGGAACCGAAGTTTGTTCTTCTGGTCCATACCCCTTCCTGTGCACCAAGTACTGGAGAGTACCCCTGACCCTTCTGGAATCCACAATCCTCTGAACCTCAAACTCCATATCTCCTACCTGAACTGGAGGGCGAGGTTTCTCGAGTGCAGTAGATGGTGGCAAAAAAAATTTAAGTAGGGATTTGTGAAAAACATCATGAATTTTAAAAGACTAAGTAAGAGTCAGACGAAAAGACACAGAATTAATAACTTCAACAATTTCATATGGAACAATAAACCTAGGAGCAAACTTATGAGACGGTACTTTCAGTCGTAGATTCTTAGTAGAAAGCCAAACCTTTTGACCCACACTAAACACAAACCGTATGTTTGTTGTCAACATTTTTCTTTTGAATAACTTGGGAATTCTTTAGGTTCAATTGAACCTGAGCCCAAACTGTGCACAGTTTATTTGATTTAATTTCCAAATTAGTCAGTACAGAAGATTCTTGAGACAACACAGCCCCCACACCTATTTCTGAGGCATCAGCCTCAACAATAAAGGGGCTAGAAAGGTCAGGTTGAACAAGTACAGGCGATTCTATAAAACCCTGTCTTAAGGTTTCGAAGGTGGAGACCGCAGTAGGTTTCCAATTTACAAGGTCAGAACTCACTTTTGTAAGATCCGTCAAAGGTTTGGCAATGGAGGAAAAATTATCAATACATTTTTGGTAATAATTAGCAAAACCCAAGAACCTCTGCAGAGCTTTTAGTGGAGTGGGTTTGACCCAATCAAGAATCGCCTGAACCTTAGCGGAGTTCATGCGAACATCATGAGGAGACAGAACATACCCCAGGAAATGAATTTCATGAACTCCAAAAAGACACTTTTCAAATTTCGCGTAAAGACAATTTTCCCTCAGTACTTGATGGACAGATCTTAAATGTTGAACATGAGAAGACCAATCGGACGAAAACACAAGAATATCGTCCAGATACACAACCACAAAGCTTCCAATAAAATTTCTGAAAATATCATTAACCGGGTTCTGTAAAACCGCTGGAGAATTACTTAACCCAAAAGGTATGACCAAATACTCATAATGACCATCTGGAGTATTAAATGCTGTCTTCCATTCATCCCCTTTGCGGAAACGAACCAAATTGTAGCCCTCGCGTAAATCTCTAGTTTAGAGAACCACCTGGCTCCTGAGATCTGATTAAACAGGTCCAGGATGAGTGGAAGAGGATATTCATTCTTAGGGCTCATTCAGACAAATGTGAATAACGTCCGTGTGCTGCGCATGGAAATCACGCGCAGCACACGGACACATTGATTTCAATGGGGCCGTTCACACATGCATGAGTTTTCATGCAGCGAGAGTCCGTTGCGTGAAACTCACTGCATGTCCTATATTGGTGCATTTTCAGGTACCTACGCGCCCATTGATGTCAATGGGTGCGTGATTTGTGCATCAATTCAATTGAAAATAATAATTTAAAAAAAAAAGATGTGCTTTGCGAGTGCGTGAATAACGCATGCCACTCGCAAAGCTCACTGATGCATAATGCAACACACGGACCAGATTCACACGCGTTTTTCATGTGCGTGAATCTGATACGCTCATGTGAATGTAGCCTTAATGGTAATCCTTATTTAATTCACGGTAGTCGATACCGCCATCTTGTTTTTTCAACAAAGAAAAGACCTGCACCCACCGGAGAAGTAGGTGGACGAATATGACCCTTACGGAGACTGTCTTTAACCTCTTTATGACCGCCGATACGCTCTTTCACGGCGGTCATTAATGGGCTTTATTCTAGGCTGCAGCCTTTTCACGACGGCCTAATCAACGTCCTGCGCGGGTCTCCCTTGCAGGCTGGAGCTGGGGCTCGGCTGTCTGATAATAGCCGGGCTCCTGCTCCAACGGTAGCGATCAAAGTTTACTTAGATCGCAGCCGTTTAACCCCTCAAATGCCGCGGTCATTAGCGACTGCTGTATATGAGTTGTTTACAGAGGGAGTGAGCTCCCTCTGTCACCCATCGGTGGCCCCGGAGGCACGTCCTAATAGATGCTTGTCCGTTTTATACTGACAGGCAATAATGCTCTGGTTTACAAAGTATACCAAAGCATTATATCTGCGATCTAAAGATTGCATAGTGAAGTCTCCTAGTGAGACTGAAAAAATTATTTATGTGAAATAAAAATGTACACATTAAAAAAATAAAACCATGTTTTTTGCCATAAAAAAATGGTTTTATTTAGTAAAAGTGTAAAAATAAAAACTATACATATATGGTATCCCCGCAATCGTAAAGACCCAAAAAATAAAGTTAGCATATTATTTAAACCGCAAGCTGAACGCCGTAAAAAAATCCGCAAGAAACAACGCAAGAAACGACGCAAAAATTGCTATTCCCATTCCCCTCCCAAAAAAGAATAATAAAAGGTTAAGCAATAAGTCCCATGTACCACAAAATGGTAGCAATGAAGTCCCGCAAGAAACAAGCCCTCATATGGCGACATTGATGGAAAAATAAAAAAGTTATGGCTCTTGGAAAGCGGCGATGCTAAATAAAATTATTTTAGTTCAAAAGTATGAGTCGGATCGTGCATTTGTTCCACCAGGGCGTGCATAGGTTCCATAGTGAAAAAAGATCATTTTTAAAGGCTTGTGATTATGTTATGGCATCACTAGTTGAACATATTTACCTTGTCATAGGGAAGAGGAGCAGTCTGCATCACAGGAGCAAGGACAGGCAAGTATTAATGATGCTGTCAAGAGCTGGAAACAGATCTGGAGTTCAGTGGCTGAAACAATCTGGAAAATTGGATGATAATAGCAAGATTAGTCAAGTAACAGTCCAGGTTTTGTATGCATATAAGCAGAAACTGTTATAAAGTAAGGTAGAGACGTGGTCAGGAAACAGCCTAAGTTCAGTACACAAATAAACAGCAATAGTTTGTAGATCGGCAGCAAAGAACTAGACTAGAGGCAGAAAACTCAATAGTCGGAAAAGGAGGAAGTGTAAGGGCCAGGCTTATATAGAAAGCCAAAAGGGTGAAACTAATCATGTAATCGATGCAAGGAATCTCAAAAGGCAAGACACAAGAGAATTGTAATGATGGGGGTAGGGAAACGGACAAGTGAGCCCTAATCTACCCGCCACTCTGTCCCTGCCTACTTGCAACGACCCGCCCTAGGCGATGGGGTACAACTGGGCGGCGGTCCCTACGCTCAGTAAGTGCACGAGACAAACAGACAAGGGTACACAAAGCTAAGGGAAATGGGGCAGTTGCCCACGGCAACACCGTGAGCAACAAGAGTGGTGAACGGGCCGAGTCAAACCAGGAGTGTACGAGGTACCAAACGCAGAGCAGGAGAGTAGTCAGTAAGCCAGGGTCAGTATGGAGCAGGAACAAATAGTCAGAAGCTGTAGCTGGGCCAGGAAACCACACGAGAAGAATCACAAGCAAAGGAGGAACAGGAAAGGCATGTATAAATAGACAGAGGGCGGGAGCTAGCTCCGTCCGGCCAGGCTGCGATAGGCTCTCCCACTCCTAAGCCCGCCATTCTGAGTGGTGGAAGATGGAGTCAGTCTCAGAGACATAGACTCAGGTGCAGACTGACTACCCATGGGCGTATACACAGAAGTTGTGCCTGGCAGATCCTCTACAAGAATCTAGACAATGTATTCTGCATTGGAGCTGCCCAGCAGCACCAGTAGCTCAATGAGAAGAGCCACTACCTGGGATACAGGAGTTTCTCGATTTGAATCCTCTTGATGGATGTCCTCTGGACGTCCTAGGGGCTGGCTTCTTTGGATATCTCTGATGAAATGCTTTTGTAAGTCTAGGAACATAGACATTTTCTTCTGGTTCCCAAGAATTCCCCTTTTACAGAAATGAGAAAATGTAGAATATGCAGTTCAGTTCTTGGCTCCAGTTCATAGAAAGGATGCCCTGGAGTTGGAAAAAATACAAAGAAGAGCAATGAAGCTAATAAGGGGCATGGAGAATCTAAGTTATGAGGAAAGATTAAAAGAACTAAACCTATTTAGCCTCGAAAAGAGACGACTGAGGGAGGACATGATTAACTCATATAAATATGAATGTGACCAGCTCCTGCGGTGACTATTCCATATATTCACAGTTCTCACAGTAAAGAAGGCTTGTCGCCTCTGCAGGTTGAACCTTTTTTTTTCCAGCCGGAGGGAGTGCCCACTTGTTTTTTTGACAGGGTTTTACATGGAACAGGATTTCACCATATTTTTTGTATGTGCCATTCATATATTTATATAAGTTAATCATGTCCCCCCCCATAGTCTTCTTTTTTTCAAGGCTAAATAGGTTTAATTCTTTTAACCCCTTACTGCACCAGGATGCATCGGTACGTCCTGTATTGCAGTGCTTTAAGGCACCGGGACGTACCGGTGCGTCCTGGCTAAAAACTGTCACCCTGTCAAAGGACGAGGTGACAGAACTGTGCCATCAACTGTTTATGACAGTTGATCGGCACAGTAAGATGGCAGGGGACCAATCACAGCGGTCTCCTGCCGGCGATCGCTGTGATTGGTCAGTCAAAGCAGACTGACCAATCACAGCTCCATGACGTGGTGTATGTGATGGCGCTGGCTCAGAAGCTGAGTCAGCGCTATCACCACCTGGTATCGGCTGTCCGACACCCCTCTGCAATGGCCAGGACCGGAGCTAGGCTTCGATCCGGCCGATTAACTCCTTCGATGCATCGATCAACGCGATTGATGCATCGAAGTGTCTTGTAGCCTGTCTGCAACCACGATGGTTGCCACGGGCGTGGGTGTCCGCTGTTTGTCACAGCTGACATCGTGCTCTAACGGCCAGGACCGGAGCTAGGCTATCGCTGCATCTAAGTGATTCGATCGCATCCTATGGTTGCTAATGACAACCATCGGCACCCGCGGGTGTTCCGATGGTTGCTATGGCAACCGTAGCCTAACAATCGCTTCCTAGTACGGAAGCCCATTAGGCCCCGCCGGGAGGCGAAGCTTAATAGGCTTGCTGTCAGTGAATAGCTGACAGCTCTAATACACTGCACTATGTAGGTAGTGCAGTGTATTAGAATAGCGATCAGGGCTTCATGCCTTCAAGTTCCCTAGTGGGACAAAAAAAAAGTTAAAACAAGTTAATAAAAATGTTGTAAAAAAGTAAAAAAAAATAAGTTTCATGAAAAAAATAAGTTTCAAAAAACACTATAACAGCCTTTTTTCCTATAATAAGTCTTTTATTTCAGGAAAAACAAAAAACATAAAAAAGTACACATGTGGTATCCCCGCGTCCGTAACGACCCAAACTATAAAAACATCACGCTATTTTACCCGTACGGTGAACACCGTAAATCTTTTTTATAAAAAACTATTCCAGAATGGCTGTTTGTTAGTCACTACCCCTCGCAAAACAGAATAAAAAAGGGATCTAAAAGTTGCATGTACCCCAAAATTATAGCATTAAAAACTGCAGCCCATCCCACAAAAAACAAGCCCTCCCGCAGCTTTTTTGATGGAAAAATAAAAAAGTTATGCCTCTCAGAATATGGTGACACAAAAAATAAATTATTTGAAACAAAAGTGATTTTATTGTGCAGAAGCTGCAAAGCATAAGAGAAACTATATACATCTGGTATCACCATAATCGTACCGACCCGCAGAATAACGTAAAATTGTCATTCATAGTGCATGGCGAACGCCGTAAAAAAAATAATTATAAAAAACATGAGAATTGCAGGTTTTTGGTCACCTTGCTTGCCAAAAAAAATTAAATACAAAGTGATCAAAAAATCTCATGTACCCCAAAATGGTACCAATGAAAACTACAGATTGTCCCGCAACATATAAGCCCTCACACCGGTGGAGAAAAAATAAAGTAGTTCTGGCTCTCAGAGTATGGCGATGCAAAATGTGCAGAGTGTCCAAAAGCGGATAAGATCTGGCACCATTTATCAGTGCGACACCGGCCACATATCTATGAATTATTATTTCTTTTCCCCGTTATAAAAAACCCCTTATTATGCCCCTGATGTACTCCGCACAGCTTACATATGCCCCCTCATCATAAACTGAAATACCAGCAAAACCCCAAACAAAACTGCCACTAAGCAAAATCTGCGCTACTAAAGCCAATCGGCGCTCCCTCCCTTCTGAGCCCTGCAGCGTGCCCAACGGGCAGTTTACGTCCACATATATGGCATCACCATACCCGGGAGAACCCGCTTAACAGTTTGAGGTATTTGTCTACAGTGGCATGAACTGGGCACAAAATATTGTGCACTAAAATGGCATATACCTGTGGAAATTTGCAATTTTCACTTTGCACCATCCACTGAGCATTCATTTCTAATAGAACAAAAAAAACCTGTGTGGTCAAAATGCTCACTACACCCGTTAATCAAATGCCTTCAGGGGTGCAGTTTCCAAAATGGGGGTCACTACTTGGGGGTTTGTTTTACTATTTGACCCCAGAGCCCTGCCATTGTGGGCTAATGCTGCGAAAATCACCAAAATAGGTCTCACATGCGCCTTTCACTCCTAAGCCCTGTCATATGTCCAGGCAAATGATAAATGCCTTGAGGGGTGTAGTTTACAAAATGGGGTCACTTCTCAGGGTTTTACACTCTACTCTGGTACCTAAGGGAGCTCTGCAAATGCAACATGGCGCCCATACACCAGTCCAGCAAAATCTGTGCTCTAAAAGCCACATGGCACGCCTTTGAGCTCTGCCATGTGCCCAAACAGCAGTTTAGGGCCACACATGGGGTATTGCCGTACTCTGGAGAAATTGGGTAACAAATTATGTGTTGTTTTTTCTCCTATTACCCCTTGTGGAAAAAAAAATTGGGTGCAAAACTACATATTTTTGGGGAAAAAAATAATTTTTCATTTTCACTGCCTCATTCTAATACAATCTATGAAACACCTGTGGGATCAAAATGCTCAGTACACCCCTAGATGATTACCCTGAGGTGTATAGTTTCCAAAATGTAGTCATTTCTCAGGGGTTTCTACTGTACGGGTACCTCAGGGGCTCTGCAAATGCGACATGGCGCCCAAAAAACAATCAACCAAAATCTACATGCCAAGTAGCACTCCTGCAATTCTGAGCCCTGCGGTATATCCAAGCAGCAGTTTATGACCACATATGGGGTATTACCGTACTCTGGAGAAATTGGTTTACAATTGTTGGGGCGCTTTTTCTCCTTTATTCCTTGTGAAAATGAAAAAAATTCAACATTTTAGTGGAAAGAATGTAGATTTTCATTTTCACTGCATAATAAAAAACTGTGGGGTCAAAATGCTCACTATACTGCTAGATAAATTCCATGAGGGGTATAGTTTCCCAAATGGGGTCACTTTTGCCGGGTTTGCACTATTTTGGCCCCTCAGTGGCTTTGTAAATGTGACATGGGGCCGCAAACCATTCCAACAAAACTTGGGCTCCAAAAGTCAAATGGCGCTCCGTCCTTTCTAATTTCCGCCATGTGTCCAAACAGCAGTTTATTACCACATATGGGGTATTGCTATGCTCAGAAGAGTTTGCTTTCCAAATATTGGGGTGTTTTTTCTCCTTTATCTATTTTAAAAATGAAAAAATCTGAACTAAATTTAAATTTTATTAGAAAAAATGTTCATTTTCAATTTCACGGCATAATTCCCATAAATTCAGCAAAAACCGTGTAGGGTCAAAATGCTAACTATACCCCTAGAAAAATTCCTTGAGGGGTGTAGTTTCCAAAATGGGGTCACTTTTGGGGAGTTTCCACTGTTATGGTCCCTCCAGGGCTTTGCAAACACGACATCGGTGCCTTTCCAGCAAAATCTGCGCTCCAAAATCCAAATGGCCCTTGTTCCCTTCTGAGCCCTGCCGTGGGTCCAAACAGCAGTTTACATAAAGTAGACATATAGGAAATGTTAACTAGTAAATATTTTGTGTGGTATTACAATCTATTTTACAAGCAGATACATTACAATTTAGAAAAATGCCGATTTTTGCAAATTTTCTCTAAATTTTGGTGTTTTTTACAAATAAATATTGAATTTAACGACCAAATTTTTTTAGTATCATAAAGTTTAACCTGTCACGAGAAAACGAACTCAGAATCGCTTGGATAGGCAAAAGCATTCTGGAGTTATTACCACATAAAGCAAAAATCGGCTGTGTCCACAAGGCCAAAACAGGCTTAGACACTAAGGGGTTAATCTTTCCTCATAACTTAGATTCTCCATACCCCTTGTGGAGTGTTCGGGAGGCGGTACTTAAAATAATACTGGAAGTCCCTGGGGTCTCGGTCCCCAGTTCTCCCGAGGCGGCCCTTTTGTTTATGTTCCCTATGCCATTACTCAGTTACAAACGCTCCCTGGTTAGGCACCTCCTTCAGGCAGCCAATCGGTTATCACCCGCAAATGGAAAACGGCAGTTCCCCCACTTTTGGATGAATGGTTTCAGGAGGTTGCCCTGATACAGCGTATTGAACTCCTCCTGGCTCAATCCCCAGCAGCCTCTGCGCGATATACAGATACTTGGTCTCAATGGCTTCTGTTTCTCTCTTCTCCCACATACCATACTGTAGTGGCTTGAGGCCCAGAACCTATCCTCCCACATGAGCATTAATCTGAGAGGGGACTGTAGACAAGTGCGGAAGAGTTTGCTTGCTCCACCCAGGTATTTATTAGGTGCATGGCTGCTTTGTCTTATTCTTATTTACCCATGGTTTTCCAGAATTGGAGTCCAGGTTCACCATGAACTTTCCTTGTCTTCCCCTTGCCTTTGTTTGTCTCCTATTCTATCCCCCCCCCCCTCTTCTTTTTTTTTTCTTTCTCTCTTTTGTCTACTTTAAGGGGTCATTGCCTCCTGTGATTCTGCTCACATGATGTAGCCAGCGCATTTTAGGATGTGTTGGAAGTCGACTAATTATGATATGTTTCTTTTCCATTACATTTAAGCAATGTTCCTTCCCGTTATGATTACTCAGAAGGTTGGCGTACTGTGTTCTCTTCATGGGTTGTAAGGCTTACCCTTCTGTTTGGGCTGTGCCCTATTTGTCATGTTTTTTTTTTTATTATGAGACCACATTTTCTCTGAATGTTTCTGTAAATGTTTGTATTAAAACCAATAAAAAATTTTGAATTGGGAAAACCGTTCTGGCTGTCACTTAAAATACTATTTTTTGTCACATAATTCTGTATATAGTCCCTCAACATTTTCCCCACAATGGATGTTAAGCTTACTGGTCTATAATTACCCGGGGAAGACCTAGAGCTCTTTGTGAAAATAGGCACCACATTTGCCCTGCGCCAGTCCCTTGGCACTATACCAGTCACTAGAGAATCTGTAAATATTATGAAGCAGGGGACAGAAATAACTGAACTAAGCTCTTTAAGAACTCTAGGGTGTAACCCATCTGGTCCCGGGGCCTTGTGTAGATTTATTTTGTTTAATTTAGCTTGGATCATCTCTACATTCATCCAATTCAGTATATCAACTGATATATTAACAGCACTGGCACCGGCTACATCAGCTGCTCTTTCTTCTGTTGTATATACAGAGCTGAAGAACCCATTTAGTAACTCTGCCTTCCCTTGAACCCCTGTGACCAACTCCCCATTACCACTATCTAGGTGTCCTACATGTTCAGACCTTGGCTTTTTGGCATTTACACCGCATTCCAAATTATTATGCAAATTTTATTTTTCGCTGATTTTCCTAAATAGTCGATGCAAATGACAGTCAGTATAATCTTCAAGCCATCAACCGTTGGAGTATAATGCAAATTTTATTGAACAAATCTCCTAATGATAACATATTTTTTTTTACAAGTAAAAAACTCAAAATTGTTTCAAATTATTATGCACAACAGAGATCAAAACATTTTAAAGGTTGTAAAGAGAACTAAAAGGGTAATTTGTTGAATTTGCAGCATCAGGAGGTCATATTTACAGAAATCAAAAGCTCTTTCAATCCAAAAAAACTTAGCAGGCCAAGTTACATGTTAACATAGGACCCCTTCTTTGATATCACCTTCACAATTCTTGCATCCATTGAATTTGTGAGTATTTGGACAGTTTCTGCTTGAATATCTTTGCAGGATGTCAGAATAGCCTCCCAGAGCTTCTGTTTTGATGTAAACTGCCTCCCACCCTCATAGATATTTTGCTTGAGGATGCTCCAAAGGTTCTCACTAGGGTTGAGGTCAGGGGAACATGGGGGCCACACCATGAGTTTCTCTCCTTTTATGCCCATAGCAGCCAATGACACAGAGGTATTATTTGCAGCATGAGATGGTGCATTGTCATGCATGAAGATAATTTTGCTACGGAAGGCACGGTTCTTCTTTTTGTACCACGGAAGAAAGTGGTCAGTCATAAACTCTACATACTTTGCAGAGGTAATTTTCACACCGTCAGGGACCCTAAAGGGGCCTACCAGCTTTCTCCCCATGATTCCAGCCCAAAACATGACTCCACCACCTCCTTGCTGACGTCGCAGCCTTGTTAGGACATGGTGGCCATTCACCAACCATCCACTACTCCATCCATCTGGACCATCCAGGGTTGCACGGCACTCATCAGTAAATAACACGGTTTGAAAATTAGTCTTCATTTATTTCTGAGCCCACTGCAACCGTTTCTGCTTGTGAGCATTGTTGAGGGGTGGCCGAATAATAGCTTTATGCACTCTTGCAAACCTCTGGAGGATCCTACACCTTGAGGTTCGCAGGACTCCAGAGGCACCAGCGGCTTCAAATACCTGTTTGCTGCTTTGCAATGGCATTTTAGCAGCTGCTCTCCTAATCCTATTAATTTGTCTGGCAGAAACCTTCCTCATTATGCCTTTATCTGAACAAACCCGTCTGTGCTCTGAATCAGCCACAAATCTTTTCACAGTACGATGATCACGCTTAAGTTTTCTTGAAATATCCAATGTTTTCATACCTAGTGCAATACCTTGGACAATTTCACGCTTTTCGGCAGCAGAGAGATCCTTTTTCTTTCCCATATTGCTTGAAACCTGTGGCCTGCTTAATAATGTGGAACGTCCTTCTTAAGTAGTTTTCCTTTGATTGGGCACACCTGTAAAACTAATTATCACAGGTGTCTGAGATTGATTACAATAATCCAAAGAGCCCTAAGGGTATGTTCACACGGCTTATTTACGGACGTAATTCGGGCATTTTACGCGTGGAATTACGGCCGAAAATACGGCTTGAAAGCGTTGACAAACATCTGCCCATTGAAAGCAATGGGTTTTACGTTGGTCTGTTCCCACGAGGCGTATATTTACGCGTCGCTGTCAAAAGACGGCGCGTAAATAGACGCCCGCGTCAAAGAAGTGCCTTATCACTTCTTCAGACGTAAATGGAGCCGTTTTCCATTGACTCCATGGAAAAGCAGCTCCATTTACGTCCGTAATGGACGCAGCGAAATAGCGCCTCATCATGCCATGACGGCTGAAATTACGGAGCTGTTTTCTCCTGAAAACAGCCCTGTAATTTCAGCCGTTACGGACGCTGCCGTGTGCACATACCCTAAGAAACAATACCATCCATGAGTTTAATTGAAAAACTAATAATGAAATGTTTATGACACTTAAATCCAATGTGCATAATAATTTGGAACACGGTGTAATGATGGGGGTAGGGAAACAGACAGGTGAGCCCTAATCTACCCGCCACTCTGTCCCTGCCTACTTGCAACGACCCGCCCTAGGCGACGGGGTACAACTGGGCGACGGGGTACAACTGGGCGACGGTCCCTACGCTCAGTAAGTGCACGAGACGAACAGACAAGGGTACACAAAGCTAAGGGAAATGGGGCAGTTGCCCACGGCAACACCGTGAGCAACAAGAGTGGTGAACGAGCCGAGTCAAACCAGGAATGTACGAGGTACCAAACTCGGAGCAGAAGAGTAGTCAGTAAGCCAGGGTCAGTATGGAGCAGGGTCAAATAGTTAGGAGCTGTAGCAGGGCCAGGAAACCACACGAGATGAATCACAAGCAAAGGAGGAACAGGAAAGGCAGCTATAAATAGAGGGCGGGAACTAGCTCCGTCTGGCCAGGCTGCGATAGGCTCTCCCACTCCTAAGCCTGCCATCCTGAGTGGTGGAAGATGGAGTCAGTCTCAGAGACATAGACTCAGGTGCAGACTGATTACCTATGGGCGTATACACAGAAGTTGTGCCTGGCAGATCCTTTACACACGGTGTATATCCTTGAAGAATTTTTGGGGATTTGTTTTACTATCCTTGGCCACCTGCCTTTCATTTTGTATTTTTGCACATTTTATTAACTTTTTACAAATTTTATTAAGCTCTATAATTTACAAAGGCTACAGCTGTACCCTCAGATTTATATTTTTCAAATGCCCTTTTTTTGTCATGTATTGCCCTTTTTACAGACGGTGTAAGCCAAGTGGGGTTAAATTTTACTCGTTTATACTTGTTACCTATAGGAATAAATTTTGCACTATAATTACCCAAACAGAAAAAATGGGACATAAATATCAAAACCACAAAAAAGGCCATACTCACTAGGTAGGTGGGTGGGTGAAAACCCGTTCCCATCAGGACGCAGACGGGTCAAAGAATGCTGCAGAAGGATATACGCCATGCCTGACGACCAGCACATTATCCCTCCACGTATTACACATAGTACTGACACCCCATGTACTATTCACAGCACTGACCCCTATTCATCACATTTATTTTATTTAGTTATTTTTATTACATTATTACACAGTTCTGACACTTTCATACATACATATTTATTTTTTACCATCCATTCACACCCTAGCACTACACTGACACACATTTATCACACACCTTTGAGCACTTAGTCCGCCACTCCCCTCAAGACTAGTGGGAGGGGCTATCACTATTTAATGTACACTCCTTCTGCAGCATTCTTTGACCCGTCTGCGTCCTGATGGGAACGGGTTTTCACCCACCCACCTACCTAGTGAGTATGGCCTTTTTTGTGGTTTTTATAATTACCCAAAGTAGATTTGAAAATCTCCCATTTATCATTTGTACCATTATTTGACATTAGTTCTTCACAGTCTATATCCTGAATTGCGGTCCCCAACCTGGGGAAATTGGACATTTTTATAACCAGCCAGATACAACACAGCAGCAGCAGCCTAGCATTACAAGGGTGGGAAGGTCCACTGTTTTTGGCCCTTCCCAGCCTCATAATACCAGCCTGCGGCCGCCCCAGAGCCCGACCATCACAATAGATGGTCTGGTACTGGATCGTACCCAGCTCTTCCCGGCACCCCTGGTGGTGGTGGGTACCGGGGTAATAATGGTGTTTAGTGTTAGCCTCTGTACCGGCTAACACTAAGCCTCCCCTTAGTAAAGGACCTTGTCACTCAGACAGCGGCCATTACTAAAGTGATAGTAATAAAACTTGAAAATAAAACACAAAGATATAGATAAAATATTTTATTGAAATAAAGCACCCCCAACACAACCCTCATTAACCATTTTATTGATGAAAAAAAAAGCGTCATCTAAGTAGTCCTCGAAACCGACGTAGTCCAAACACCAAACCTGTAAAAAATCAAAAATATAAAAAAAATAAATGAAATAAAACATGTCGTAGGCTTAGTTTCACTTTCATGTGTGATACTGACTGTTATACCATGTATAGAAGCCTGCGGCAAAGTTGGCTTAGATACAGGGCGCCAGCAGACAGTATCATACATGGCCATACAGACATTTATACAAACAAACATACATACATGCAAACATACATGCACATATAGACATACATACAAGCAAACATACATACAAGCAAACATACATGCAAACATACATACATGCAAACATACATGCAAACATACATACATACATGCAAACATACATACATGCAAACATACATGCACATATACACATACATGCACATATACACATACATGCACATATACACATATAAACATGACAACATACATACAAGAAAACATACATAGATGCAAACACATGCATACATACATGCAAACATACATACATACATACATACATGAAAACATACATGCACATGCATGCACATATACACATACAAATAGGACAACATACATACAAGCATACATACATACATACAAGCAAACATACATACATGCAAACATACACATACATGCACATATACACATACAAACATGACAACATACATACAAGAAAACATACATACAAACATACATACAAGCAAACATACATACATGAAAACATACATACATGAAAACATACATACATGCAAACATACATGCACATATACACATACAAACATGACAACATACATACATGAAAACACATACAAGCAAACATACATGCAAACATACATACATGCAAACATACATGCATGCAAACATACATACATGCAAACAAACATACATACATGCATGCAAATATACATACATGCAAACATACATACATACATACAAGCAAACATACATGCAAACATACATACATACATACATGCAAACATACCTACATGCAAACATACATACATGCAAACATACATACATGCAAATATACATACTTGCATTCAACCATACATACAAACATGTACATATATACATACATGCAAACATACATACATGAAAACTTACATACATGCAAACATACATGCACATATACACATACAAACATGACAACATACATACATGAAAACATACATACAAACATATATACATGCAAACATACCGACATGAAAACATACATGAAAACATACACACATACAAACATGACAACATACATACAAGAAAACATACATACATGCAAACATACATACATACATGAAAACATACATACATGGAAACATACATACATGCAAACATACATGCACATATACACATACATACATACATACATGCAAACATACATACATACATGAAAACATACATGCACATATACACATACAAACATGACAACATACATACAAGAAAACATACATGCATACATACATGCAAACATACATGCACATATACACATACATGACAACATACATACAAAAATAAACTCACCTAAGACGTTCCCACGAAGAGCTGAACGGTCCCGTCACTTTTCTTCTCCCATTCACAATAACATAGCGGTAGGCTTAGTTTCACTTTCATGTGTGATACTGACTGTTATACCATGTATAGAAGCCTGCGGCAAATATGGCTTAGATACAGGGCGCCAGCAGACTGTATCATACATGGCCATACAGACATTTATACAAACAAACATACATACATGCAAACATACATGCACATATAGACATACATACAAGCAAACATACATACATGCAAACATACATACATGCAAACATACATACATGCAAACATACATGCAAACATACATACATGCAAACATACATACATGCAAACATACATGCACATATACACATACATGCACATATACACATACATGCACATATACACATACAAACATGACAACATACATACAAGAAAACATACATACATGCAAACATACATGCATACATACATACATGCAAACATACATACATACATGAAAACATACATACATACATGCACATGCATGCACATATACACATACAAATAGGACAACATACATACATACATACAAGCAAACATACATACATGCAAACATACACATACATGCACATATACACATACAAACATGACAACATACATACAAGAAAACATACAAACATACATACAAGCAAACATACATACATGAACACATACATACATGAAAACATACATACATGCAAACATACATGCACACATACACATACAAACATGAAAACATACATACATGAAAACATACATACAAGCAAACATACATGCAAACATACATACATGCAAACATACATGCATGCAAACATACATACATGCAAACATACATACATGCATGCAAACATACATACATACATACATACAAGCAAACATACATGCAAACATACATACATACATACATGCAAACATACCTACATGCAAACATACATACATGCAAACATACATACATGCAAATATACATACTTGCATTCAACCATACATACAAACATGTACATATATACATACATGCAAACATACATACATGAAAACTTACAT
This sequence comes from Rhinoderma darwinii, assembly GCF_050947455.1. Taxonomy (NCBI): domain Eukaryota; kingdom Metazoa; phylum Chordata; class Amphibia; order Anura; family Rhinodermatidae; genus Rhinoderma; species Rhinoderma darwinii. The sequence goes on along the minus strand of NC_134689.1, from coordinate 376,066,968 downwards.
ACATGCAAACATACATGCACATATACACATACAAACATGACAACATACATACATGAAAACATACATACAAACATATATACATGCAAACATACCGACATGAAAACATACATGAAAACATACACACATACAAACATGACAACATACATACAAGAAAACATACATACATGCAAACATACATACATACATGAAAACATACATACATGGAAACATACATACATGCAAACATACATGCACATATACACATACATACATACATGCAAACATACATACATACATGAAAACATACATGCACATATACACATACAAACATGACAACATACATACAAGAAAACATACATGCATACATACATACAAACATACATGCAAACATACATGTACATATACACATACATGACAACATACATACAAAAATAAACTCACCTAAGACGTTCCCACGAAGAGCTGAACGGTCCCGTCACTTTTCTTCTCCCATTCACAATAACATAGCGGTAGGCTTAGTTTCACTTTCATGTGTGATACTGACTGTTATACCATGTATAGAAGCCTGCGGCAAATATGGCTTAGATACAGGGCGCCAGCAGACAGTATCATACATGGCCATACAGACATTTATACAAACAAACATACATACATGCAAACATACATGCACATATAGACATACATACAAGCAAACATACATGCAAACATACATACATGCAAACATACATGCAAACATACATACATACATGCAAACATACATACATGCAAACATACATGCACATATACACATACATGCACATATACACATACATGTACATATACACATACAAACATGACAACATACATACAAGAAAACATACATACATACATGCAAACATACATGCATACATACATACATGCAAACATACATACATACATACATGCACATGCATGCACATATACACATACAAATAGGACAACATACATACATACATACATACAAGCAAACATACATACATGCAAACATACACATACATGCACATATACACATACAAACATGACAACATACATACAAGAAAACATACAAACATACATACAAGCAAACATACATACATGAAAACATACATACATGAAAACATACATACATGCAAACATACATGCACATATACACATACAAACATGAAAACATACATACATGAAAACATACATACAAGCAAACATACATGCAAACATACATACATGCAAACATACATGCATGCAAACATACATACATGCAAACATACATACATGCATGCAAACATACATACATACATGCAAACATACATACATACATACATACAAGCAAACATACATGCAAACATACATACATACATACATACATGCAAACATACATACATGCAAATATACATACTTGCATTCAACCATACATACAAACATGTACATATATACATACATGCAAACATACATACATGAAAACTTACATACATGCAAACATACATGCACATATACACATACAAACATGACAACATACATACATGAAAACATACATACAAACATATATACATGCAAACATACCGACATGAAAACATACATGAAAACATACACACATACAAACATGACAACATACATACAAGAAAACATACATACAAGAAAACATACATACATGCAAACATACATACATGGAAACATACATACATGCAAACATACATGCACATATACACATACAAACATGACAACATACATACATGCAAACATACATACATACATGAAAACATACATGCACATATACACATACAAACACGACAACATACATACAAGAAAACATACATGCATACATACATACAAACATACATGCAAACATACATGCACATATACACATACATGACAACATACATACAAAAATAAACTCACCTAAGACGTTCCCACGAAGAGCTGAACGGTCCCGTCACTTTTCTTCTCCCATTCACAATAACATAGCGGTGGGCGCAGATGACGTAATCACGTGGGCCTGATATGATTACGTCATCTGTGCCACAACGCATTGTTACTATGAATGCGAGCGGCACCAAGAAGAAGGAAGATGGCAAGTGACGGGACCGTTCAGAGCGCCGTTAGAACGTCTTAGTTGAGTTTATTTTTTATATATATTTTTAGTTCGACGGGTGCTGATGCAGCACCGATGCGGCGGGTACAAACATTACATGTAGTGACAGGGTTGGGTGGTTGGGGGGGGGGGAGAAGTTGTTTGCCGAAACGGGGTGAATGTAGTGTAGTGTAATGTAGTGTAATGTAGTGTAGTGTAGGGTTGATGACATTCACGGTAAGTTCGTCTCAATCGGGCTTACCATGCCCGCTTGAGACGAACATTCTACCGATGTTGCTAGAACTACAGTATCTAGCAACATCGGGAGCGCGCACACTGCAGAGCAGAGCGGCTTGATTGACATCGAGCCGCTCACGCCCCTTTTCAGAAAAGATAACCAGCACTTGCTGAGTTATCAAGTGTAAAAAAAAGGCACTTAGGAAATGAATTTTTAAATTTTTTTAACAGCAAATGTTTTAAAATTCATTTCCTGCTTCGAATGTTTAAAAAAAAAAATTTGAGTCAACTTGGGACAACCCCTTTAAGTCTCCTCCACCTACCACTTATTCTGTCTTTGGTACCCACATGGACCACAACAGCTGGATCATCACCAGCCCCTCCCAGCAATTTGTCCACCCGTTCCACCACATACCGAACAAATTATTGCGACAAATTATTCTATCCGTCTTCCTGATTATAGAATCCCCTACAACTATCAATTGTCTTGCCTTACCTGCATTACCATCCCGCCGACTACTAGCTGGGCTGTTCTCCCGGCTGTTAGGCTGCGATTTCTGAGACCAACACCCTCGCATTATCACCCAACTTGGCAATTTTGCTTGGAAGAACTGTGAATCTATGGAATAGCCTACCGCTGGAGCTGGTCACAGCAGGGACAGTAGATGGCTTTAAAAAATGCTTCGATAATTTCCTAGAATGAAAAAATATTCGCTCCTATGTGTAGAAATGTTTCCCTTCCCTTTTCCCATCCCTTGGTTGAACTTGATGGACGTGTTTTTTTTTTCAACCGTACTAACTATGTAACTACGTATTAGAAAATTCTGGTAAATTCTCATTTAATTGTTTGCAAAATTATATACATTGAATTTAAAACCAAACCTTTTAAAGATCAAGAGCTATTTTTTTTTTACAATTGATAACTATTTGTTTTAATTCCTTGCAAATAATCCTTTCAAAATAGGATTCACAGTTCCACAAAAGTTTCCCCTTACCTGATTTTTTTGCTAGAAGTCCAAATAAGCCTAGGAGTAAGATGAAAATAATTTCTTAATAAATTAGTCGCATCTTCTGCTGTTCAAATGCCTAAAAGGGAAATGTACGGCAACTCCTTGCTATTATTTACAACAGATTCGAAAGTAAATTATAATAAATATTTTGGGCCGCAGTGTCCCCGTCCCACTTGTTAGAAAAATGCCAGAAGTGGCTAAAAGTAAAAAAAAAAGTTTACAATTTATATGCAAATCAGCTGTACACCTAAATTTACTTCTTTTTTCCTACCACTAATGGAGACCAATGTCTTTATTGTGTAAATCCTAGATATTATGTTCTTGATTGTCCTAATAAACCTGAAAGGTCCATTGCAGTGACAAAATTCTGCACCATGTTTCCATTGTGATTCACTAAGCTTGGTAACACAGCCCCTGTCGTCTATGGCACCAGGTACTGATAATGATTACCAACCGTTCTATTTCATCTTACCCATTCAGCTCTCATATAGTTCTTTCAAGTTAGCTACTACAGCGATGTTGGATTCTAGGGTAGCAGGAAATTTTATGGACATTAAAGAGGTTTTCCTATAATCCATATGAGTCCCACCGATGACGAGAATGGGCTTAATTTGCCGTTCCTGGGAGCCCCATAGGAATAGAGCGGTAGTGCGCATGCTCAGTGTCACGATCACGGGGTATGTGGACCCACTAGGCTGCTCCGCCATAGCAGAGAGGCAGCTGGCCAAGTCACAGTTTATGCAAAAGTCTATACAAGTTCGTAGCGCAAGGGTACATAAAATAGTCCAGACGGTGGCAGGGGCTCTGGCACGGATGGTAGTAGGGGCAGCAGGTTGCACTAAATGTGGCGATAGACAGCCGGTGCAGTAGGTTGCACCAGATGTGGCGGATGACAACGGGTGTAGCCGGACACGACTCCAAACACTAAACAGGAACAGTAACACAGCACAGGATACAGGTAGTAGTTCACAGGAACAGGATATCACTAAGGGACCCTTTGCGAAGACTACCAACGCTCAGGCAAGAATCAGAAGGGCAAGGCCCTTTTTAATATTCAGTTTGATCAGGGAATAATTAATTATTTACATATGCACGTGCTGGCCCTTTAAGCCCGGGAACCAGCGCGTGCGTGCCCTCTAGTGATCACTACGGGACAGAGCGGGCGCATGTGCCGACGTCTCTGGGGAGGAAGACGCCGGCAGGTAGAGGAAGATCTGCGGGAGGCAGGTAAGTGAAGGTCGCGGTCCGTGAGCATGGCCGTAACAGTACCCCCCCTTACGCCCCCTTTTCTTTGGTCCAGAGCGAGAGAGGAACTTCTTAATGAGGGTAGGGGCATTGAGGTTCTCCGGCTCCGAAGATCTCTCCTCAGGACCAAACCCTCTCCAGTCCACCAAATAGAAAGTCCTACCTCCTCCCCTTCGGTCCAGAATCTCCTTCACCTCGAATACCTCAGAAGAACCACTGGGAGCAACTGCAGACATAGGAGCTCTACTGTAGCGGTTCACGACCACGAGTTTAAGGAGCGACACATGGAACAAGTTGGGAATCTTCAGAGTCGGAGGCATACTGTGTTGATCCGCTGTAGGACTTTGAAAGGACCGAGGAACCTAGGAGCGAACTTTTGAGAAGGCATCTTGAGTCGAATGTTTCTCGAGGTCATCCAGACCTTGACTCCAGGAGAGAATTGAGGGGGAATTTTCCTGCCTTTATCGGTATGCTTTTTCATGTGGTCCCCTGCTTGGAGAATCGCAGCCTTAGTTTGCTGCCAGATGTGAACAAAAGTGCCAAATGAAGAGTTAGTTGCCCGTACTTGTGTCATGGCTGGCATAGGAAGAGGAACTCGATAATGCTGAATGTAGAAGGGAGACGAGGCGGTAGACTCACTTGTGTGGTTGTTGTAGGAGAATTCCGCCCAAGGCAGGAGTTGCTCCCAATTCTTGTGTTGGGTGGAAACAAAGTGGCGAAGATAATTTTCAAAAATTTGGTTGGTCCTCTCCACTTGACCATTGGACTGAGGGTGAAAAGAAGAGAAGTCAAGTTTAACGTCCAGCAGGTTTCACAGGGCTGTCCAGAACTTGGATGTAAACGGTACACCCCGGTCCGAGACCACATGTAGACGGAGTCCGTGTAGCCAGAAGATGTGCGAAATAAACTGGCTTGCCAGACGAGGAGCAGACGGAAGGCCAGTCAGTGGAATAATGTGCCATCTTGGGGAAACGATCCACTACTACCCAGATTGTAGTACATCCAGCCGAGGGGGGGAAGGTCCATGATGAAGTCCATAGCTATATGCTGCCAAGGGGCATCAGGAACGGGCAGGGGAAGAAGCAGACCAGCAGGTTTGGAGTGGGAAGACTTGTTCGTACGTGAAGAGACATAGTCCACAACATCCTTAGGCAGCATAGGCCACTAATACTGACGGGCTATGAAGTCCTGAGTCTTTCCAACACCAAAATGCCCCGCCAATTTAGGGCTGTGTCCGCAGCGTAGAATTGTCCTCCTGTCTGTAAGGCGGACAAAAGTCTTTCCACGAGGAATGTCTCTAATTTGCAACAGGCCGGCGACAATAATCCTAGACGGGCCTATAATATATTGGGGAATCTCTTCAGAATCATTTATCTCAAATGATCAAGACAGGGCGTCAGCCTTCACATTCTTATCAGCAGGAAAGAAGTGAAGCAGGAATTGAAAGCTAGCAAAGAACAACGACCACCTGGCTTGGCGAGGATCTAGTCATTGTGCTGACTGTAAGTACGTAAGGTTCTTGTGATCCGTATAAATGATAATCGGATGGGCCGCGCCTTCCAGCAAGTGTCTCCATTCCCCTAATACCAACTTGATGGCCAGCAACTCTCGATCCCCGATGGAATAGTTGCGCTTTGCCGGAGAGAACAATTTCAAGAAGAAACCACAAGCCATCATCTTGCCCTTAGAGTTCTTTTGACCTAGTAGTGTTCCAGCATCAACGGAAGAAACTGCCGAGAAGCATCGGGGTGATGAAGAACAGATGCTGAGGTGAAAGCGCTCTTGAGCTTAGTAAATGCCAATTCTGCCTCTGGAGGCCAAACCTTGGCGTTCGCCCCCTTCTTGGTGAGGGCCGAGATTGGGGCAGTTACAAATGAGACGTTCGGGATAAACTGCCGATAGAAGTTCGTGAATCCTAGAAATCTTTGTATGCGCCGTAGGCCCTGTCGACGTGGCCACCCCAAGACGGATCTCACCTTCTCTAGGTCCATTTTGAGGCCACAGACTGACACGATGTAGCCCAGGAAGGGCAGAGAGCTTCTCTTAAACACACACTTCTCAATTTTAGCGTATAGGCGGTTCTCCCTTAACCGCGACAGAACTTGGCGAACATGCCTCAGATGCGTCATTAAATCCGGCAAGTAAATCAGGATGTCGTCCAGATAGACCACTACACAGACATACAGTAGATCACGGGAAAATGTCATTTACAAATTCCTGAAACACAGCTGGAGTATTACACAGACCAAAGGGCATCACAAGGTATTCGTAATGGCCGTCTCAGGTGTTAAATGCGATTTACCGTTCGTCTCCTCTGCGGATACGGATCAAGTTATATGCCGGGGATTAAGACTTTCGGATGAACCCTCTTTCAAGATTCTCTTTAACGTAGGCGGACATGGATTGAGTCCCTGGCAGGGAAAGCGGGTAAATGCACCCTCGAGGTGGTGAATCATCAGGGAGTAAATCTACCGGGCAGTTGTAGATGCGATGGGGAGGAAGAGTCTCTGCTTCCCTTTTACTGAAAACGTGCGCAAATCTAATGTAATGAGATAGTAGCTCGGAGAGTGACTGAGGCAGTGAGGGCAAAACAGCGTGAACCTGTGACAGGCAATGGCTATGGCATCTCGGACCCTATTGGAGAACTTTTCTGGTACTCCAGTCAAGAACCGGAGCGTGTAGGCGAAGCCATGCAGACCCAGCAGAATAGGGTTGATAGCTTAGGTAATACAAGGAAGGCGATCAGTTCAGGGCGAAGAGCTCTGTCTTGTAGTGTCAATGGTTCCGTGATGAACACAATTGGATGGATCGGGCAATGATCGGCTATTCACAGAAGCAACATCCAGAGGTCTCTCTAGAAGAACTGTGGGTAGATGTAAGTGATCCAGAAAGATCCTCTGAACATCCATCCGAGGTATCATTCTCGATAAAAATAGAACCAATTAGATTGAGCATAGTGTTTGGAAAAGCGCATCTGTTTCTTTTCCAATTATAAACTTTTTTTAATAATCCGTGAAATCCCTTTTTATAATTTATTTTTTTCAATTCCACAATAAGTCTTTCCGGATTGACTATATTATTTTTCAGTTTTGTATCCAACTCTACAAAATCACGCAGAGTGGTACAGACCTAAATAGAATCTTGAAGTTGTTTGATTTGTATAAAAACACTGGTAAGGGGCCGTTCACATATGTCCAGCCTCCGCTTCAGTTTACCTCCGGTGTGTTGAAGAAAATCCGGAGGCAAACTGATGCTGGATCGGATCTCATAGCTTTCTATGGGATCTGTTCAGGCGCAGGGGACATCAGTTGTGGTGCTGTACGGCGCCGGACCTCCCTGGGAGCCGGATCCGAAACACGTTACCTGCAGCGTTTTTGGTTCCGGCTCCCAGGGAGGTCCGGCGCCGTATCCTATCTATTCTAATTGTGGCCGGATGAACGCCGGGTGCTGCCGCATCCACCTTCCAGCAGCAACCGGCGGGAAGTGGGCTAGAAGCGGAGTCCCCGGTCATAGCATTGCCGGGGATTCCGCTCCACCTGACTACTACCCTCCGGATTCAGCGGGACAGTCCGGGATTCTGGGCGGTGCCCCGCTTCTCCGTACGGCCAGGGGTATGTCCCACTGTCAACTGTGTTTGCATCCTCAGGACGCAGACACAGTTGAACTTAATACTGAATCAGGGAACGATCAGGGAATGAGTTCAGAGCGGAGGAACAGAGGGAGCTCCTCCGCTCGCCGAGAATTCCCCTGTGGCTGTGTGGCACTACCAGGGAGGGGGGCTGTGTGGCACTACCTTGAGGGCGCTTTTTGGCACTACCTGGGAGGAGGGTGCTGTGTGGCACTGCTTCTGATGGGGCCTGTGTGGCACTAACTGGGAGGGGGGCTGTGTGGCTGGCACTATCTTCAGAGGGCACTAAATTTATGGGGGTACAAACTTGTTTGCCTAACTTCTATATGGGGGCATAAACAGGGCCTAACCTCTATATGGGGGCACAAAGTGACGGTTTCTGCCATTTTACTACCGCCGTGAGTTCACCCTCAAAGGAGCCTACTAAGTCTGTGTTGCTCAAGGGCCCACATAAACCTGGAGCCGGCCATGGGTTGCTCGCATTTTGGTGGCTTCAGCTTTGGCACAGGCAATAGCGACTGCACTGCTGATGGATGAAGCTTTTGTGGAGACAGAAGTTAAGATCTGGTTTTGTGTGAACATTTTTGAGACATGGTGCCTTTAAGAAGATTCTTGACTGTGCAGAGAGTGCTGAGTATCTGTAAGCAGGTAGCTGCTCTTGTATCAGGTCCCTATGTAGTAAGTTTCTTGAATCCCACTGGCCTGGTAGCCGCTGTTTCACTCTTTTATCCTCGCTATACGTTACTCTGTGGCTTGTGTGGAGTTTGACATGCAGGTAAACTGACCTAATCTCCAATAAACAAGACCGTGTGGTGAAGTCTGTAGAATTTATTGTTTCAAAGGAATGCGGTGAAACTAGAATGCAATACAAACTTGGATCAAGACATGTAAATGTACAGGTAAAATAACAGCATGTCATAAAATGGCTGACACGTAACATGTTATCAAGGATGCAGTAGATCAGCTTTTCCAAAACTGTGGGTCGCTACTCTCTGTGGGGATCGTTTGAAGACCTTCGGGGGGTCGCGAGCCACTCACCAATGTCCCGGTTCCAACTGTATCTGCGTCCCCAGGACACAGATACAGTTAAATTGAATGCTGAAGCAAGGAGCTGACGGCTGCTTGCTTCATTATTCACTATTCGGTGAGGTGTGAGCGGCTCGGCGTAGACTCATGCAATGTAGTGTCGTCATCGCTCTTGTCTGCTCCGAGTCACTCATAGCACAGACTAAAGGAGAAGGATCTCCTCCACTCGTTGTGCGAACGGGGATAGGTAAGTAAGTAATCCTGTACTGAATAAGATTACAGTCTGCTGTACCCTGTATCTAAGCCTACCTACAGGGTCCAACAAACCGTATCATACATTCACCTAGGCCCTGTATCTAAGGCCCTGTTCACATCACCGCTGCCCTTCCGGAAACCTTTTTTTTTTTTTTTAAATATCCTTTTTATTGTCAGTTTTCACATTTTCTTACAAACATTTCACGTAAGAGTTACATCATGAGCACGCAGCACTCAACTGTCATGGGATTAACTTTTAAATTAAATTCAACATAACATATAAACACACCAACATAGAAAATATGGCATAATTGTCGATCTTCAGATGGACCAAACAAACATGACTCCCCCAACTCCAACACCACCTAGATCATCAATGAGTTTCCACTCATCCTTTCTCCCCCAGCTGGTTCACCGTTGCATCCTCCCTAAAACGCCTGCCAAGAGCTGTGTGCAGTACCACTTTGTGTACTGGAAAGGCCTAACAATTTCCGCTATTTCGGCTGTTGTACATTGCGTTTCTATAAATACTTGCCACTTATCAAATAGCTTCTTGGTTCCCGTTTCCTTCCGCCTTTCCACCTCCACCCTCTCAACCAATAACTGTTTCAGCCGTGACACAATCATTTCTAACCCCGGCGTGTCTGCCTCTAACCAGTGACTCAGGAGGCATCTCAAAGCTACCAGTAAAATCGTGTGCACCAACACGGGAGGTGATCTCACTCCTCGAGCACCCTCTTCCTCTGGCGGCCGCGCCTGATGGAATAGTAGCGCTTGAGGCGTCATTGGGAGATTCGTTTTCCAATGGTCCTTAATATATTTCTGTACCATCCCCCAAAATCTTTTCGTATGTACACACCCCCACACTCCATGCCACAAATTCGTCAGTGGCGTATTGCACTTGGGACAACTTGTAATGCGGTCAGGGAAAGATTGTGAGGGCAAGATATTAAAGCCATATATAGCTGCATGCATCAACTTAAAATAGGTTTCCCTCCAGCTCTCATTTATCACACTCTTCCGTACCGTCTCCCAACCCCCCAGTATGGTCTCTCCTATATCTGGATCCTGAGTCCACCGTTCCCAGCTTTTAAAACTAATCCTTAATTGCGGACGAACAAAACCCTCTCTCAATGCTCTATACATTCCTGAAATGGTCGCCCGCCCAGTTGTTGGACCTATGACCTCATCCAGAGTGTGCGTAGTAGCTTCCTTACTCAAATCCCTGAGCCTGGAGGTACAAAATGTTCGTACCTGAAGTACTTGCAAAAAATTGACTCTATCTACTATGGGTCTGAGTTTAGCGGTGATTTCCTCCCCAGTTAACCACCTCTTTTCCTCTGTATGCATAAGATCCCCTGCGCTACCAATGCCTACCCTCCCCCATGAGGCAATTCCGTCCCCCTTGTCCATTCCCGGTAAAAACAACCGGATGACCGCTCAACGGCATATACTTCGATACCAGGTGGGGTAACCCAAACTGCTTACGTACCACTTTCCAAGCTAGAACTGTATCTCTCAATACAATGGAGGTTTTGAGACGGCACGGAAGAGAAGCGATTCTACAATGTAACAAAGCTTTCAGGTTGCAGGGTGAGGCATACTCCCCTTCCAGATCTAAATTGGAATAATTACTTGTTTCATGAAGCCAATCTACTACATGACGCAAAAGACAGACCACGTTATAACCCCTGACATTCGGAAAGTTCACACCCCCTTCTTGTTTACCCATCATAAACTTGGTGAGCGCTATACGCGGCCTTTTTCCTGCCCATATAAATTTAGTGAATGAAGCCGTCAATTTCGAGACATCCACATGCTTCAATAAGAGAGGTAGCGTTTGAAAGGGGTATAGCAATCTAGGAAAACTAACCATCTTGATCAGATGACATCTTCCCAAGAGGGACAACGGCAATTGGCCCCATCTAGTGAGTTCCGCTTGTATTTTTTTAATTAACGGGGGATAATTTAAGCCATACAGAGTGTCTGGTACCCTTCCTATTTTGATACCCAGATAGGTAATGCAGTGTTCCACCGGTGATATCCCGCAAACCTTAGCTTCCGTTTGCATCACCATTGATCTCAATGGTGATGGAAACTTTGCTAATTTTTTTTGGGAACGGGTACCTTTGTTTTGGGGGAATCAATAGCGCAGACGACAATGCAAAACAACTGAATCCTGTCACAGCGGTGACAAACGGAAACCTTTAGCAATGTTTCCTTCAGCATTGAGATCAATGGGGAGGGAAACGGAAGCGGAGGTTTCAGTTTGCCTTTCTGTTGAGGGGTTAACCCAACGGAACCCCTAAACGGAAGGGCAGTGGTGATGTGAACTGGCCCTTAGTAAGAAGTAATTTTTTTTTGTGTTTTTTTACAGGTTCAGTTGTTGGACTACGTCAGATTCGAGGACTACTTTGATGACGGCTTTTTTATTCTCAATAAAATGGTTAACGAGGGATGTGTGTTTATTTATTTTATTTCAATAACTCTATTTTTTCTATGTCTTTGTATTTTTTTAAAAACTTTATCGCTACCATCTTGCTAATGGTCGCTAACTGATTGACAGCGTCCATTACTAAGACGGGGCTTAGTGTTAGCCGGTGAAAAGGCTAACACTAACCCCCATTATTACCCCGGTACCCACCGCCACCGGGGTTGCCAGGAAGAGCCGGGTACGATCCAGTACCCGACCATATGTAGTGATGACTGGGCACTGGGGCGGCCGCAGGCTGGTATTATTAGGCTGGGAAAGGCAAAAAACAATGGCCCTTCCGACCCTGGTAATGCTAGGCTGCTGCTGCGTTGTATCTGGCTGGTTATGAAAGCGGGGGAACTCCACATCAGGTTTTTTTTTAATAAATGGACAGCACAATGTGGAGTTCCCCCATTTTCATAACCAACCAGATACAACACAGCAGCAGCAGGCAAGGCAGCGTGGGCCACCCGAAATGACGGGCAATCATGTCTCGGGTCTTACGGGCACCCGCGTGACCTGCCAGTCTGGAGCCGTGTCCCCAGCAAAGGATTCTCCTGTCTTCCAAGCGCACAAAAGTCCTCCCCGGAGGGATGTCTCTTAGGGTATGTGCACACACACTAATTACGTCCGTAATTGACGGACGTATTTCGTCCGCAAGTACCGGACCGAACACAGTGCAGGGAGCCGGGCTCCTAGCATCATACTTATGTACGATCCTAGGAGTCCCTGCCTCGCTGCAGGACAACTGTCCCGTACTGAAAACATAATTACAGTACGGGACAGTTGTCCTGCAGCGAGGCAGGGACTCCTAGCATCGTACATAAGTATGATGCTATGAGCCCGGCTCCCTGCACTGTGTTCGGTCCGGTACTTGCGGCCTAAATACGTCCGTCAATTACGGACGTAATTAGTGTGTGTGCACATACCCTTACTTGCAGAGGGTTGACAGAGATAATGCAGGACGGATCAATGATATTTTGTGGAGACTCCATGGTGTCCTCTGTCTCGAACGACCTGGACAAGGCATCGGCCCTCACATTCCTGTCGGCAGGGCAGTAGTGGAGCTCAAACTGGAACCGGGTAAAGAACAGCGCCCACCTTCATTGACTGTGGTTCAGTCGTTGAGCTGTCTGGAGATAGGTGAGGTTCTTGTGGTCAGTAAATATCAGGATGGGATGAACTGTGCCCTCTAGTAGATATATCCACTCCTCCAGGGCCAATTTGGTGGCCATTAACTCCCGATCCCCAATCGAGTAGTTGCGCTCTGCGGAAGAGAAAAGTTTAGAGTAATAGCCACATACCACTGCCTTGCCCTTGGGACCTCTCTGGAACAGAAGTGTGCCAGCACCAACAGAAGAGGCATCCACCTCCAACGAAAACTGTCGAGATACACTACCGTTCAAAAGTTTGGGGTCACCCAGACAATATTGTGTTTTCCATGAAAACTCACACTTATATTTATCAAATGAGTTGCAAAATGACTAGAAAATATAGTCAAGACATTGACAAGGTTAGAAATAATGATTTTTATTTGAAATAATAATTTTCTCCTTCAAACTTTGCTTTCGTCAAAGAATGCTCCATTTGCAGCAATTACAGCATTGCAGACCTTTGGCATTCTAGCTGTTAATTTGCTGAGGTAATCGGGAGAAATTTCACCCCATGCTTCCAGAAGGCCCTCCCACGAGTTGGATTGGCTTGATGGGCACTTCTTGCGTACCACACGGTCAAGCTGCTCCCACAACAGCTCTATGGGGTGGAGATCAGCTGCCTGCTTCTTCCCTAAATAGTTCTTGCATAATTTGGAGGTGTGCTTTGGGTCATTGTCCTGTTGTAGGATGAAATTGGCTCCAATCAAGCGCTGTCCACACGGTATGGCATGGCGTTGCAAAATGGAGTGATAGCCTTCCTTTTTCAAAATCCCTTTTACCTTGTACAAACTCCCACTTTACCAGCAGCAAAGCAACCCCAGACCATCACATTACCTCCACCATGCTTGACAGATGGCGTCAGGCACTCTTCCAGCATCTTTTCAGTTGTTCTGCGTCTCACAAATGTTCTTCTGTGTGATCCAAACACCTCAAACTTCGATTCGTCTGTCCATAACACTTTTTTCCAATCTTCCTCTGTCCAATGTCTGTGTGCTTTTGCCCATATTAATATTTTCCTTTTATTAGCCAGTCTCAGATATGGCTTTTTCTTTGCCACTCTGCCCTGAAGGCCAGCATCCCGGAGTCGCCTCTTCACTGTAGACGTTGACACTGGCGTTTTGCGGGTACTATTTAATGAAGCTGCCAGTTGAGGACCTGTGAGGCGTCTATTTCTCAAACTAGAGACTCTAATGTACTTGTCTTGTTGCTCAGTTGTGCATCGGGGGCCTCCCACTTCTCTTTCTACTGTGGTTAGAGCCTGTGTGTGCTGTCCTCTGAAGGGAGTAGTACACACCGTTGTAGGAAATCTTCAGTTTCTTGGCAATTTCTCGCATGGAATAGCCTTCATTTCTAAGAACAAGAATAGACTGTCGAGTTTCACATGAAAGCTCTCTTTTTCTAGCCATTTTGAGAGTTTAATCGAACCCACAAATGTAATGGTCCAGATTCTCAACTAGCTCAAAGGAAGGTCAGTTTTATAGTTCCCCTAAACAGCAAAACTGTTTACAGCAGTGCTAACATAATTGCACAATGGTTTTCAAGTGTTTTCTAATCATCCATTAGCCTTCTAACACAGTTAGCAAACACAATGTACCATTAGAACACTGGAGTGATGGTTGCTGGAAATGGGCCTCTATACACTGTGAGACAGTGACAGGTAAAGTCATTGAGGGAAGGTACATTTCCCCTTGAATCCTGTCATATATATCCTAGGCTCCAGGGAATGAGTAGTTCTTGCAATAGAAAGCTCTAGCTTTCCAATCTCGGCTTAAAGGAACAGTGTCATCACAATTTTTTTTTTCATATGTTAAAGATGTTAGTGCTTTATTAAAAACGTTTATATTTATTAGTGTGTTTGTGTTTTACTTTTTCTTATTTTTACACTTTTTCTTCCCTATGGGGGCTGCCATTTTTTGTTCCATTTCTGTATGTGTCGATTAACGACACATACAGACATGGAATACGGCAGCCACAGTCCCATAGGGACTGCGAACGGCTCCCGTCCCATCCACTTCTGTGTACGCCGTCTGTGTGGGAACTGCGCATGCGCCGCTCCCACACAGTCCAATTTGAAATTGGCGCCGTCCGGCGCCATTTTCCTGTGGACCGGAAGTCGCGGCCGGACAGTAAGATTACTACTTCCGGTCGCGGCTTCCGGACTTGTGCACATGGACCAGCGGCAGCAGACGGAGCGGACGGGCCGGAGGGAGCCGCGGCGGCAGGAGCAGGTAAGAGATTTCAATGTATGTTCGTGTTTGTGTACGTTTACTACTGTATGTAAACCTACTACACTGTGTGTTAGCTCAAAAAATGGCGACACACAGTGTAGGAGGATAGACCGTTCAAACCCCTCGTTTATCCCGGCACTAGCCAGGATAAAGGAGGGGGGGATGCTGAGAGCTCACTAGAGCGAGGGCTTTTTACCCAATTTTGCAATGCTGCAATTTTGGGAATAGCTCCATCTAGTGACCAGCAATGGGAAATATTATAAATTAGAATCTAATTTATAATATTTCCTGACTCGTGAAAAAAATAAAAAAAATTTGAACAATGTTTAATCACCTACACACTAAATGTTTAATTTAAAAAAAAACCACATGTTTTTCTGGCAACACATTCCCTTTAAGGAAAAGCCAGAAAAAGGGCCTGGAGTTGGATTGGAGAAGAGCAGGACGGGTTCCCCAATCCCTAGTCCATCTCTGTTTGTAGGACAAGGCTGCTGCTCAATTAGCTGCACCTGTAGCCTGTGTATAAAAAGGTGCAGACACAGTGTGTGTGAGTCTCACCCCTGACTCAGACTGGAGACTACTAAGGCTGGAGTAGCCTGTATTCTATGTGAGTAAAGACCTGTGTTACTTTGTGTCCAGTGCCTGGTAGGGAGGCACTCGGTATAGTTAGATAATATCTTGTTTAGTTAGTGCTCAGACGAGCAGGATTTATTTTGTATTTTGCCTTGTTGTACAAGAGGCTGTTTCTTTGACAAGAATAAAAACACAGGCAAAGCCCTGTTATGACTTTTAATGCACGGTGTCCCTGTCTCTGGCTACAAAGAAACCGCAGTACGAACCTCTTCTGATGCTAAACCCTGACAACACCTATGTAGATATTGCATTAAAAACCAGACGTTTGCAGCTAGAATAGGCATTTAGCACATTAACAATGTATAGAGTGTATTTCTGATTAATTTAATGTTATCATCATTGAAAAAAAATGATTTTCTTTCAAAAATAAGGACATTTCTAATTGACCCTAAACTTTTAAACGGTAGTGTATATTCAGACTTCAAGTGATACTTTAGTTTAAAAAGGACCTGCCAGGTCTCCTGACATGTCAGCTTTAGTAAATAATAGCATTCCTCATGAAATAACAATTCTGGAGCATCTTTACTTAGACTTTACATTGGGCCGTTCCTTTGCTATTCCTCCTGGTAATGTATGAATACATTAACAACTGGGTGTTATTATTCTTCTTGTCAATTGTTTGGGTCCCTAAACACTCTGACATCGTCCAATCAGTGCTGACAGTGTCAAACTGTGTAGGGACACACAGAGATAAAAGGAATGGTAATGCCCAGTTGTTAATTTATTAATACATTTTCAGAAGGAGTAACAAAAGAACAGTACGACGCAGAGTTCTAAGAAAGGTGATCCACCATTGTCATTTTATAGGGAAAACAATTATTTAGTGATACAGACAGGTCAGGAGTGCTGGCAGTTGTTCGTTAGACAGGATTATTTTTCTGTTTATCCATTCTTATCTGGTCATTGTATTTACTACATACAAATCTCATCAAATGCAACAAAGGTAGCACAATCAAACATTGTTCTGCCCTTTGTAGAAGCCCACCAATCAAAATTAACAAAGTGTGAACTGATAAGGTGAACAGTGAGCAGATTTTTTTCACTGATATTTAACCAACCGGCCATACACATAAGGGTGTGTTCACATCAGCGTTAGTTTCCGCTGAGGGGTTCCATCGGAGGTTTCAGTCAACTGCGCCATTGATTCTGTCCAAAACTACGGAACCCTGTTACAACGGTGACAGACTGAAACCATTAGATAGGTTTCCGTCATCATTGAGTTAAATGGTGAGGGAAACGGAAGCTGAGGTTTCCGTTTGACTTTCCGCTGAGGGGTTAACCCGACAGAAACCTCCGACGGAACCACTCAGTGGAAACGAACGCTGATATGAACAGGCCCTTACATAGCTGTTGGCTGAATGCTTACTCATCTTAGGGGCCCATGACACGGGCCAATGATCAGGCAAACGAGCGTTCATATGAACGCTTGTTTCCGATCATTGCCCTGTGTAATCAGGGCAACAATCAGCCGATGAATGAGCAAACACTTGTTCATCGGCTCACCTGCTCTTTCATCCGGCATTAAAAATCATGTGCTGCTGACATGATGAAAATGTATGGGGTGATATCTCCAAACTTGATAGTTTTAATAAAGCCACTGTGGATGGTAGTTTCCCACCTGAGATGTTATGGGCCACTATAGTCACGCTCCTAAAGCCTGGGAAAGAACCTACATCTGCGGCTAATTATGGGCCGATCTCGCCCCCTAACACGGACCTAAAAATTTATGCTAAGGTTTTAGCTCTAAGATTAGTAAATATTAAACCATAACTAATTAATCTAGATCAAGCGGGATTTGTGTCTGGTAGACAATCATCAGATGGCACGCCTCGTTTTATTAAAGAGGCTCTGTCACCAGATTTTCAAACCCCTATCTCGTATTGCAGCAGATCGGCGCTGCAATGTAGATTACAGTAACGTATTTTTTTTTTCAAAAACGAGCATTTTTGGCCAAGTTATGAGCATTTTTATATTTATGCAAATGAGCCTTTCTTAGGTACAACTGGGCATGTTTAAAGTTATGTACAAGTGGGCGTGTATTGTGTGTGTACATCTGGGCGTTTTTACTTGTTTTACTAGCTGGGCGTTGTGAATAGAAGTGTATGATGCTGACGAATCAGCATCATCCACTTCTCTTCGTTAACACCCAGCTTCTGGCAGTGCACAGACACACAGCTTGTTCTCAAGAGATCACGCTGTGACGTCACTTCCTGCCCCAGGTCCTGCATCGTGTCGGACGAGTGAGGACACATCAGCACCAGGCGACAGAGGCTACATCGACTTACCTGCCAACGCTGATGCTGCTGCAGAATTAACTGTAGCCTCTGGTGCCGATGTGTCCTCGCTCGTCCGACACGATGCAGGACCTGGGGCAGGAAGTGAGTGGCGTCACAGCGTGATCTCTCGAGAACACGCTGTGTGTCTGTGCACTGTCAGAAGCTGGGTGTTAACGAAGAGAAGTGGATGATGCTGATTCATCAGCATCATACACTTCTATTCACAACGCCCAGCTAGTAAAACAAGTAAAAATGCCCAGATGTTACACACACAATACACGCCCACTTGTACATAACTTTAAACACGCCCAGTTGTACTTAAGAAATGCTCATTTGCATAAATATAAAAATGGTCATAACTTGGCCAGAAATGCTCGTTTTAAAAAAAACAAAAAACTTTACTGTTATCTACATTGCAGCGCCGATCTGCTGCAATACGAGATAGAGGTTTGAAAATCTGGTGACGGAGCCTCTTTAATCTCATTCAATCGGTGGAACTCTCAGACGCCTTTTCTGCTTCTTGCCTTGGATGCGGAGAAGGCGTTTGACAGGGTTTACTGGGGGTACTTGACTGCAATGTTGGATAAATTTGGGTTTAATGGGTTGATCAAGTCTGCTATTCTTGTATTGTATTCAAACCCTTCTGCTAGAGTATTAACATCCAGATTTTTGTCTGACAAAATTATATCACTAACAGAACTCGGCAGGGTTCCCCCCTTTCACCCATCATTTTCGCCTTAGTAATGGAACCTTTCGCAGAACATATCAGATCTAACTGTAATATCCATGGCATATCCGTGGGCAAATCTTTGCATGTTATAGGTCTTTATGCAGACGATGTAATCCTATCCATAACAAATCCTTTGGTCTCATTGCCGGAAATTCAACACACTATTGAAAGTATTAGTAATGTTTCTTATTAGAAGATTAACCCATCTAAATCTCAAATTCTAAATAAAGGAATAGATTCCCTGACCAAGTCTACGCTAGAAGCTCACTTTCCTTATCTCTGGAAAAACAAATAACTTATTTAGGCATTAATTTAAGTTCAAGTAAAATATATGCCCTTACTGTCTAAAACGTTACAATTAGCTCAAAATTTTGCCAAACCATTACTTACTAGAGTTGCGATTGTCAAAATTATGTTACTGCCTTGTATTCGTTATATACAGTGAAGGAAATAAGTATTTGATCCCTTGCTGATTTTGTAAGTTTGCCCACTGTCAAAGACATGAACAGTCTAGAATTTTTAGGCTAGGTTAATTTTACCAGTGAGAGATAGATTATATTAAAAAAAACACAGAAAATCACATTGTCAAAATTATATATATTTATTTGCATTGTGCACAGAGAAATAAGTATTTGATCCCTTTGGCAAACAAGACTTAATACTTGGTGGCAAAACCCTTGTTGGCAAGCACAGCAGTCAGATGTTTTTTGTAGTTGATGATGAGGTTTGATGATGAGGTTTGAGGTTTGAATTTTGGCCCACTCCTCTTTGCAGATTATCTGTAAATCATTACGATTTTGAGGCTGTCGCTTGGCAACTCGGATCTTCAGCTCCCTCCATAAGTTTGCGATGGGATTAAGGTCTGGAGACTGGCTAGGCCACTCCATGACCTTAATGTGCTTCTTTTTGAGCCACTCCTTTGTTGCCTTGGCTGTATGTTTCGGGTCATTGTCGTGCTGGAAGACCCAGCCACGAGCCATTTTTAATGTCCTGGTGGAGGGAAGGAGGTTGTCACTCAGGATTTGACGGTACATGGCTCCATCCATTCTCCCATTGATGCGGTGAAGTAGTCCTGTGCCCTTAGCAGAGAGACACCCCCAAAACATAATGTTTCCACCTCCATGCTTGACAGTGGGGATGGTGTTCTTTGGGTCATAGGCAGCATTTCTCTTTCTCCAAACACGGCGAGTTGAATTAATGCCAAAGAGCTCAATTTTAATCTCATCTGACCACAGCACCTTCTCCCAATCACTCTCAGAATCGTCCAGATGTTCATTTGCAAACTTCAGACGGGCCTGTACATGTGCCTTCTTGAGCAGGGGGACCTTGCGGGCACTGCAGGATTTTAATCCATTACGGCGTAATGTGTTACGAATGGTTTTCTTGGTGACTGTGGTCCCAGCTGCCTTGAGATCATTAACAAGTTCCCCCCATGTAGTTTTCGGCTGAGCTCTCGCCTTCCTCAGGATCAAGGATACCCCACGAGGTGAGGTTTTGCATGGAGCCCCAGATCGATGTCGATTGACAGTCATTTTGTATGTCTTCCATTTTCTTACTATTGCACCAACAGTTGTCTCCTTCTCACCCAGCGTCTTAGGCCCCATGCACATGACCGTAAAAAACCTCCGTTTTTGCGGACCTCAATTGCGGTCCGCAAAAACGGAGCCATTCACTTTCATTGAACACTGACACCTTTCCGTAGCACTACGGAAGGGTGTCCGTGCCGTGGAAATGTTCCGGGAATTATGGAACATGTCCATTCTTTCGCATTTTGCGGGCCGTGCTCCCATACTTTGTATGGGAGCACGGCCCGAAAATGCGGCTGTCAGTCAGCGGCCGGCCGTGCCCTCAATCGCGGGCCGTGATTGCGGGCACGGTCGTGTGCATGGGGCCTAACTTATGGTTTTGTAGCCCATTCCAGCCTTGTGCAGGTCTATGATCTTGTCCCTGACATCCTTAGAAAGCTCTTTGGTCTTGCCCATGTTGTAGAGGTTAGAGTCAGACTGATTAATGGAGTCTGTGGACAGGAGTCTTTTATACAGGTGACCATGTAAGACAGCTGTCTTTAATGCAGGCACCAAGTTGATTTGGAGCGTGTAACTGTTCTGGAGGAGGCTGAACTCTTAATGGTTGGTAGGGGATCAAATACTTATTTCTCTGTGCACAATGCAAATAAATATATATAATTTTGACTATTGGATTTTCTTTCTTTTTTTATATATAATCTATCTCTCACTGGTAAAATTAACCTAGCCTAAAAATTCTAGACTGTTCATGACTTTGACAGTGGGCAAACATACAAAATCAACAAGGGATCAAATACTTATTTCCTTCACTGTATTTCGCACTGTAGTTATACCCGTTCCTAACATGTTTTTTGCTAAGCTTCAGTGACTTTCAACGGATTTCATTTGGGCAGGTCGCAAACCTAGAAATGGTTTTACTACGTGTTCAGACCTTGGACCAAGGGTGGTATGAGGATCCCAGATTTGAAGAAGTATTATTTGGCAGCTGTTCTAGGCCAAACCAAATTCTGGTGGAGTGTGTCTCCCGAGAAAACATGGACGGAAATTGAAAGCTCTATCGTGGGTTATCCACTGATTGCCCTTTGTCATAATCACCCCAAATTACTTAGTATCTTAGACTCTACTTCAGCATGGCGATTATTCCAAACCTGCGTACCTACGCTTGAATCCACTGTATTATTACACCTTTACATTTTCTGAAGACACTAATCCCTGGGAAAGATTAATGGAACCGGATTGCAGCTGGGTTGTGCAAAATTGGACACCTTTATTCAGGGTCATCCTTATATACCTTTGAATCTATATTCCACACTTACCTTCTCCCCGCAAGAGACTTTTATACCTTTCTATAGATACGTCATGCTTTGCATACTTCCCCAAATAACCCACAGGCTTTCCCAACAATCCTATATCAGTTTTTTTCCTCATCTAATTCCAATTTACGAAGTATTTCATTGTTTTATAAATTATTAATTCAACCAGGTACCATATCTAAACCCTCCTATATTCTTAAATGGGAACAAGATTTACAAATCTCAATAAACATGGTGGAAGGATATAGTGCTATTAAAGCCGTTAAGAGTATCTCTAAATGTGCAAACCACTGGGGAACTTCATTTAAGATAATTCTCCGCTGGTACCTTACCCCTGCTCATATAACGAGACTAAATCCGAATTACCCGCATCATTGTTGGAGACTCTGTGGTCCCATTGGTACCTATATGCACGTCTGGTGGGATTGCCCTTTGGTTAAGGTCTTTTGGCAAGCCTCAACTGCTCTCCTTAAAGGCATGGTGTCGCCCCAAAAACATGTTTTTTTTTTAAAATTTAAACATTTAGTGTGTGGGTGATTAAACATTGTTCAAATTTTTTTTATTTTTTTCGCGAGTCAGGAAATATTATAAATTTTTTCAAATTTTTCAAAATTTATAATACTACCCATTTTTGGTCACTAGATGGAGCTGTTTGGAGCTAGTTCCCAAAATTGCAGCATTGCAACATTGGGTTAAAAGCTATCGCTCTAGTGAGCGCTCAGCATCCCCCCCTCCTTTATCCTGGCTAGTGCCGGGATAAACGAGGGGTTTGAAAGGTTTAACCTGCTACACTGTGTGTCGCCATTTTTTGAGGTAACTCACAGTGTAGTAGGTTTACATGCAGTAGTAAACACACACAAACACTAACATACATTGAAATCGCTTACCTGCTCCTGCCGCCGCGGCCCGTCCGCTCCCTTTGCTGCCGCTGTCCCATGTGCACTTGTCCGGAAGCCGCGACCGGAAGTAGTAATATCACTGTCCGGCCGCGACTTCCGGTCCACAGGAAAATGGCGCCGGACGGCGCCAATTTCGAATAGGACTGTGTGGGAGCGGCGCATGCGCAGTTCCCACACAGACGCCGTACACGGCAGTCAATGGGACGGGAGCCGTTCGCAGTCCCTATGGGACTGTGGCTGCCGTATTCCATGTCTGTGTGTGTCGTTAATCGACACACACAGAAATGGAACAAAAAATGGCAGCCCCCATAGGGAAGAAAAAGTGTGAAAAAAAGAAACAGTAAAACACAAACACACAAATGAAAATAAACGTTTATATTAAGGCACTAACATCTTTAACATATAAATAAAATATTTGTGATGACACTGTTCCTTTAAAGAAGTCACAGTAGTTATTCAGCTACAATCTAAACTAGCTCTTTGCTTTCTGGGCAATTCAGATTTCCCTTTAACCTTAGGGTATGTGCACACACAAAATCAGATACGTCTGAAAATACGGAGCTGTTTTCAAGGGAAAACAGCTCCTGATTTTCAGACGGTTTTTATTCAAAGTCGCGTTTTTGGAGCTGTTTTTCTATAGAGTCTATGAAAAACGTCTCCAAAAACTTCTCAAAAAGTGACATGCACTTCTTTTTCGCAGCCGTTTTTTTGAAAAATGGCCGTGAAAAAAAAAGGCCCATCGGAACAGAACGCCGTTTTTCCCATTGAAATCAAAGGGCAGATGTTTAGAGGTGTTCTGCTTCCGATTTTTCGGCCGTTTACGGCCTGAAAAACGGCCGAAAATAAGCCGTGTGAACATACCCTTACGGACGATAATAGGTCATGTCATACTCGCTGCTAGGTCCATGATTGCAAGAACCTGGAAATCTAGTTCACCCCTAACTACTAAAGAACTTTGTCATACTGTACAATTTCCCTCTAGTATGGAAAGAATTCTGGCTATCAGCTCTCACTCATATCCTGACTAAACTTCAGATGGTCTGTTTGGATCTCCTATTATTCAAATAAGTATCCCTTGTCCTTTATTTAGTTTATTTTTTCCCTTTTCTTCAGCTGACAGATGACACTCCCATTTAATTTCCTTTGGTCCAAGGTATTTAGTATTTGACAATTGCGTAAATTTTACATAATGTTTTATATGGGTATACTCTCACTCTTATCTTTATCAGCAATTGTACTTTTATAAATGAGTAATGTTTTGTTTCATTTGTAATTTTTTTATTTTTTTATTCCTTTTCTTTCATTGCCTTTTATTTTGTGCAATTTATAATAGAATGATTGATTGTATCCCTTGCTTATTCGGGTTCCTGCATGAATCCCTTGTGCTTCATATATAAGTTTAAGTAATGTTATGTTTTATTATTATGTTGTGAAAACTTTAATAAAAAACCTAGACTTAAAAGAAAATGTATGGGGTCGCATCACTATACATAAGCAGTCATTACTCCGTGTGGAAGGAGCAAACAAGTGCCGATCAATGAGCTGTCTCGTTGATCGGCACTCATTTACATGGTCCACGTCAGGCTGTGTAATAGGACACTAATGGTGAAATTACACGGCCCAACATGGGCTGTGTAAACGAGCGCTGATCAACGAGACAGCTTGTTGATCGGCGCACCATTTTTCCTTTCACAAGGAGCTTGTCACATACTCCTTTCCTGCGGCTCCCTCAGTCTCCAGGACGTCGAGAGTCACTCACTCGGGCGTCGCCCAGCCTGGCAGACTGAGGCAGTCTGCAGCCAATAGGAGCTCAGGAGCATCAGGCCAATCAAAGCCTGGCTGATGTTCCTGAGCTCCCGCCCTCTCCTTATTTAGTTTAGCCTGGGGTTGTAGGCCTTTGCCTGTAATTAGAGTTTCCTAGCCTGGCGCTTTCCCTTGTTTCAGACTCCCCTGAGCAACTTGTATTTTTACTCCTTTGTGACCCCTGACCCTGGCTGGACTCCTGACTTTTCTTTGCCTTCTGACCTTTGTTTTTTCCACACTCTCCCGGTTTGACCCTGCCTGCCTGACTCTGCCTTTTGCGCCCGGACTTGTTCGTGGCGCAACTGCCCTGCCTCTCCCTCCGTGTACTTCCCAGGTGACCCTTTGTTATTTCGTACTGTCTCTGTCATATCCATTTGTCAGTTTCACTTGTATTAGTATAGGGAACGCCGTCCAGTTGTGCGCCGTCGTTTAGGTTGGGTCGTACAAGTAGGCAGGGACAGAGGTTTGGGAAGAACAGGGACCTCACTGTTTACCGTATATTTGTTAGTGACAGAGCTAGTATGGGGACGAGCGCTCGTTATTATGATCGCTTATTCCAATACATTTCTATCATGTTGGCAGCAGATCTCCCTGTTGACACAGGGAGATGTGCTGCTGACCACGATAATAGTTTCGGCATTTAAAACGATGCAATCAGCCGATGAACGCATTCATCGGCTGATCGTTGCCCTGTTTTGCCTGATAATTGTACAGTGTCAAAGAGCCTTAAGGCTGGGTTCACACAAGGGAAAACCGGACGATGATTTCGTTGCACCATGGATGCCACTGACGGCCCACGGAACCCATTGACTTTAATGGGCTCCGTAGGCTTTCCATCGGGGTGTCCGTGGTTTTACCGGAAACAATAGTGCAGCATGCTGCACTTTTGTTTCCGGTAATCTCTGCTGGATCTGTGAAAGGAGTACCCAACAGAGCCTCCAATGCAGATATGAACAGAGCCTAACAGTTATCTCTTCTTCAACCCCTAAAAAATATGCACTTGTGCATGTTTCTTTCAGCAGGGAGAGGTGATAAACTGCTGCTAGCCACCTGTTGCATTGGGTTATCTCCTGGGGGCACAAAGGATTGGGCATGTTGGATGTTAATTTCTTTCCCTTGATATTAGATGTTGGGGGACTGTCGGGCTAGCCACATACACATTAGACTGTTAGCTGATCCTGCCAAAATTGGTGGGTTAAGCCAATTTCATTCTAATGTGCAGGGGCAGCTTTAGGTAATATACTGGTGTAGGAGCAGCAATAGAGGCGAACTACATACAATTGCTTGAGAAGAACCTTTTTTCGATGCATATTTTATCCTATGCACGACCTGCCTGGAGACAGTCTTGTAAGATTACACAGGGCATATTAGACTTAATAGCTAGAAACTCATTGGAGGATAATGATTTCACAGTAGTCTTTTTTATATGGGTTGATTCACAAATAACCAAATAGACCCTACTGTCAATGCAATGACAACAGCAAAGTTTACAATGCAATTGAAAGTGGAGACGTTCTGTAAAGAGGGAGGGTGGTATCTCAGAGTCATTTCCTCTTGTCGGCCCAAGGTATCCTACTCCATAACTATTGAACACCAATCTTTTATTAATTTCTTGGTCTAGATTAGTCTGTGTTCGGCCAACGTAAGAGCGTATGAAGACTTTGTTCCTCTCTGAAACAAGATGAAGTTTATTCCAGTATTGAGATACAAGGGTAACCACATAGAGTTATACAAATGGATGTTGTATCTGTCCAGGTGGGAAAAGATGAGGCTAATGCCTGGTTCACATCTCGTTTTTTCATCTTGACGTATACCTCCAACCGAAGGTAGCGTTGTATCCCGCTGAGTAGGCAAACAGTGGGATACGTCTCCAAAACTTTTCTGGCAGAGCACTGCTGGAACTGCTGTGCCTGGGAAACTCCTGATGTCATTGTGCTTATATGTACAGTGATATCTAGAGCTACAACGCCGGAGTCCCCGGCCAGAGCATCGCAAGTGCTCTGGCAGGGGACTCCAGTCCTGGGGAAGTCTGTGACATCCCTGTCCATATTTGGACAGTGACATTAGGAGCTTTACGATTCCGGAATCCCAGGCCAGAGCACTGGCATATATGGAAAGTGATGTAAGGGGCTTTTTCAGGGATGAAATCCCCCGGCCGAGCGCAACCTGATGCTCTTCTTGGGGACACAAGCCCAGGGGAAGCTCCCTGTGCTATACTTTCCACAAATACCTCTGACTGGTACATCCACATAAAAAAAAAAAAGAAAGTATACCACACTGTATTTTTATTTTTTTGCGGGATCCTGACGTATACCAACCTGACAGAGTCCCACGAAACAATCTTTTGGCCTCTGTTGGGCTAATGGAGCTCTATGGACACATATCAACATGTATATAAGGGAGCTTTCCCGACACTCACACTACATGTAGGACAAAAACATGATGTGCATAGGCCCTAAGTCAAATAGTTTAGGTAACTATGCAACAGAGAATGAGGAGGGTTGTTTTAATATTACAATACATCAATTCCTCATTATGTTAACACAAGAATAATGAATAACCCATGCAAAAACAGAGACAGCTCAGCAACTACGCTCAAATGTACATTACCACCTACAATTGTGATATTGTTGTCCAACAGGTACCTTTGTACCTCTTCTCTGTCCTATAACATCCTTCAACCCACTGCCACTTATTTACCCCTCCCCATCTGTTATAAATACAGTCTTTTGCATGATTATATGTTGTCGTGATTATGTGTGAATAAATGTTATAAATAATCCTGTCATACGTCTCAAGAATGCGAAGGTATCCGGTGTGCACAAAAGGCAATAAAACCTTATTGGTATTGTGCAATATGATGAACCCTGAGTTGTCGCGTAGGTTATTCAGTGTCAGAACTTTCTATTTCATCCTTATCATTAGTTACGGAGGCGTCCTCTAAGGCATTTTCCATGTTATGATTATGCTCATTGTGATCTTGTTTGGAGTTTCTCGATGTCTTCTCCAGAACTGACAAACGTCTCTCCTACAAGAATGACAAAGGCAGTTATATCTCTTACACAACGTCCATGCTACTTCATCTACCATTGTGAAGAGCCATTGTAGAAAAAAATAAAAGACATATATTTAGATAGCTCTCAGACTAGAAGAACCTAAGGCATCATGGAGATAATCTGCCGTGGGCCCATACTGTACCCTCAATTTTATACAGAGGCATATGGAGATTTTACTATAGGAATCATTAGAAAATGACACAGATAGTAAGTTCACAAAAGCAGTAGACAATGATGTCTTCACATACAGTATGTGCTTAACCCCTTAATGACCGGGCCTGTTTGTACCTTAATGACCAAGCCAGATTTGTCAAATCTGGTATGTCTGACTTTATCAGAGAATAACTCTGCGAAAGTTTTGAATATCCAAGTAATTCTGACATTCTTTTTTTGTCACATGTTGTACTTTATTTTAGTGCTAAAAGTAGACTAATACGATCTGCGTAAATTAATAAAAAAATAGAAAAATTGAAGAAATTTCGTAAAAATTAAAATTTTTCCCTGTTTTTAACTGCAATATGTCACGTATGTACATACATACTGTACAATTTTTTTTAAATTAAATATATATTTCCATCTCTTTACTCTATTTTCGCAGCACTTTGGACAAAAAATAATAATTTTTTAGCAATTTAGAAGACTTACAAATGTAATAATAATTTTATAAATTTTGAAGTACATTTTGTTTTCCTGCACCAAGCCAGGTTTTCAGAGGCTCATAGGTGTTAGAATGATGGAAACCCCCACAAGTGGCCCCATTTTGAAAACTACACCCCT
This sequence comes from Rhinoderma darwinii, assembly GCF_050947455.1. NCBI lineage: Eukaryota > Metazoa > Chordata > Amphibia > Anura > Rhinodermatidae > Rhinoderma > Rhinoderma darwinii. Next base: position 376,038,658 of record NC_134689.1, on the reverse strand, counting down.
TATGGTATTTATTAAGGGGTGTTGTAACTATTTTGACCACACAGTTTTTTTGTAAGAATTCATGAAAAGCAGGCGTATACAAATATAATTTAAAAATGTTCACAAATGTGTCATTTTTAAGACAGATTTCTTTTAAAGCGAACATGAGAATGAAGAAACACACCCCAAAATCTATCACCCTGTTTCTCCTGTTTTCAAAAATACCCCCATTGTGGCCCTAATGCGTTGCCTGGACACACGGCAGGGCCCGAAAGGAAGTGAGCAACCGGAGGCTTTCAGGACTCATATTTTGCTTAAAAATTTTGTTGGTCCCACTGTACATTTGGAGAGGATTTGAGCTGCCAGAAGGATAGAAACTCCCCATAAATGACCCTATTTAGAAAACTAGACCCTTTAAGGTATTTATCTATGGGTGTAGTGAGTATTTTGACCCCACAGTTTTTTGCTACATTTAATGCATAGCAGGTGAAAAATAATAAGATTTCACTTTTTTCATAAAAGTATCACTTTGAAGACAGATTTCTTTGTAAAACAAACATGAGAATGAAGAAACACACCCCAAAATCTATCACCCTGTTTCTCCTGTTTTCAAAAATACCCACATTGTTGCCCTAATGCGTTGCCTGGACACATGGCAGGGCCCGAAAGGAAGGGAGCAACCGGAGGCTTTCAGGACTCATATTTTGCTTGAAAATGTTTGTGTGTCCCACTGTACATTTGGAGAGGCTTTGAGCAACAAGAACGATAGAAACTCCCCATAAAAGACCCCATTTAGAAAACTAGACCCCTTAAGGTATTTATCTATGGGTGTAGTTAGCATTTTGACCGCACAGGTTTTTCACTAAATATATTGGAATTAGTCTACTTTTTTTCTGAAACAACATATAAATTTTTAATATTTACAAGGAATAACGAAGAAAATGCACCCCAACATTTGTAAAGCAATGTCTCTCAATTACGACAATACCCCATCTGTGGTAATAAACTGCTGTTTGGACCCACATCAGGGCTCAGAAGGGAAGGAGCGCCATTTGGATTTTGGATTTCTGATTTTGCTGGAATGGTTTTCGGTGCCATGTCGCATTTGCAAACGCCCTAGAGGGACTAAAACAGTGGAAACACCCCAAAAGTTACCACATTTTGGAAGCTACACCTCTCAAGGAATTTATCTAGGGGTATAGTGAGCATTTAGACCCCACGGGTCTTTTGCAGAGTTTATTAGAATTAGGCCGCGAAAATTAATATCAAATTTTTTTCCACTAAAATGTTGAGTTTTCTCATTTTTACAAGGGATAAAGGAGAAAAAAACAACCAATTTTTGTAAAGCAAATTCTCCCGAGTACGGAAATACCCCACATGTGGTCATACGTTTTTTTTCATTAGAAATGAATTAACCCTTTCAGGACTGATCCATTTTTTGCTTTCTTATTTTAGATTTTCACTCCCCGCCTTCCAAGAGCCATAACTTTTTTATTTTTCCATCAATAGAGTGGTGTGAGGGCTTATTTCTTGCAGGATGAGCTGTAGTTTTTATTGGTACCATTTATTGGTACATAAAAAGTTATTAAAAAGTTGTATTACATTTTTTTTTAGAGCTAAGGTGACAAAAAAAACCTGTGATTTTGGCGGTTTCAATTATTCAATTTTTTGAAGGTGTTCACTGTGCGAATTAAATAATGGTATATTGTAATAGTTTGGACTTTTACGGACATAGCGATACCAATTTTATTCATGTTGGCATGTTGGCACGTGAGCCGGCTCCATACATCAACCCCCGCACCATAACGTGCACAGCGGATGGTTCAAAGTGAAAATTGCAATTTTTCACTGATATGCCATTTTAGTGCATAATATGTTGTGCCCAGTTTGTGCCACAGAAGACAAATACCTCATAAAACGTTAAGCGGGTTCTCCCGGATATTGCGATGCCAGGTTTTTTTCCTTTTTTTTAGCGTTTGCACAATAAAATCACTTATTTATAAAAAAAATAATAATTCTGTGTTGCCATATTCTGAGAGCCATCATTTTTTTATTTTTTAGTCAAAAAAGCTGTGTAAGGGCTCGTTTTTTGCGGGACAAATTGAAGTTTTTATTGGTACTATTTTTGGGTAGATGCAACTTTTTGATCACTTTTTATTCTTTATTTTGGGAGGGGTGTTGACCAAAAAAATTGTGATTCTGTCGTAGTTTTTTATTGATTGTTTTTTGGGATGTTCATTGTGCGGGAAAAATAACATTATAGTTTTATAGTTGGGGTCGTTACGAACGCGGTGATACCAAATATGTGTTTTTAATGTGTTCATTTTTTTACTATAATAAAAGTCTTATTATAGGAAAAAACAGCATTTTGTGTTTATATAACTTATAACTCATTTTTACACTTTTATTTTTAAAACATTTATTACTTATTTTTACTTTTTTACTTGTCCCACTAGGGGACTACGAGACTTGCAGCTTTGATCGCTGTTAGAGTACATTACACTACACACATAGTGTAATGTACTTTAACTCCGAGGCTTCCGTACATGGCAACCCGGAGGCCATTGTCTAGCCTCCGATTGCCACAACAAGCATCAGCAGCCCCCACAATCACTTCGTGGGGGCTGCCGATGTGCTTCAAATCACTTAAATGCGGCGACGGCAATCCGTTGCCGCATTTAAGGGGTTAATTGCCAAAAGCAGAGATGGTCCGCTGACCGGCAAGACTGATGTGTCATCTGTCTAGGACAGCTGTCACCGCGGGCTTGTCACTCTGTGGCTTCTCATATTTTAATTCCTGCCTGTTGCCGGACTTACTGTTGGACAAACTCTATTAATTGACTGCCATAATAGCGGTCCTCACACTGGTCGTTAGGTGTTTCACACCGCTGCATATGCAATAACCCTTTACATTTTTGTCCGGTACCATGCAGTGACAATTATAATCTTTATGTGTGGTCAGTCTATTTGCTATATATAGCATAATAAAGAATTTATTTACTTTTATGGTAGTTGGGAAATAGGGTTCCTTGCCTAAAGGCAATTTGTTGTTAGTTGTATATTATGCCCGCCAACTACCCAGGGTCTCTATTATATTTTTGCTAGTGTCACTCTGTATTTACACAGAGTGACAGTTTGAAATGCTGACGAAAATGAACGTCTTGGTGTGCGATCTAGCAGCCGACCATGACGTTCATTTTCGTCATAGGTCGGGAAAGGGTTAAAGGGATTTTCTCATGAAAGACATTTTTGGTCTATCATTGTTATTCTCATAGCCTTGTTCCAGCAGAGGATCCCCGCAGCTCCGTGCTCCAGCCACATTAGGGTGCCATGGAAACCGTTGCTTGCTGATGACATCAGGCCTGGCGACCTATTTAAAGAGGACTTGTCACCCCTCTTAAGAAATCTGTTTACTAATAATTGGATTCCCCGTGAAATAACAATTCTGGAGCATTCTTTCTTAGAGCTCTACATTGTTCTGTTCCCATGTTATTCCTCCTATAAATTTATAAATAAATTGACAACAGGGTGTTACCAGTTGGGGGTTTGTCCAGTTACTGGATTCTGCTTTTGTGTTGTGCCTTTGGATTTGTTGCCTTGTACCTGCAGTTCTGCTCCTAGTTTTGATCCATGGCTCATTCTCTGACTATGTTCTCACTTTATCCTCTGTTGCATCCTGACTGCTCTCCTGGTGACAACCTTTGGCTCCATTCCTGACCATGCTTTAGCTTCCCTCCGCATGATTAGCCTGCGCTCAAAGGATCTGTTTCTCTAGTGAGAAACCTATCTATCTGTTTGGACCCCCAGCAGTCGAACCCCACATTGATCTTGAGCCCAGGGGTGCTTGGTCCTCCATTGCCAGCAAAGAGGTGGTCATGTATGCCCTCTCCATTATAATTTTGGCTTTTTCCATATCTCTTGTAGACATTTAATCATATCTCCACTTGAAATAGGTGGCAAAGCACCCCTATATTTGGATTCCTAACACTGAATTGCATTCATTTTCATATGGCAATTTCCCTTAAAGCGTATCCCCAATGACATTGTCTAAAAATCATTTTTTGCACAGCTGAATAGAGGCTTTCGCTACAATTCCAACAATACCTATATTATGCAGATAGCTACTTCCTAGCCCAAGATCCAGTCGTTATACATGTCAGAGAGTAAATGTAAAATCTTCTCTTGCTGCATATTGAAATGGGCGGGCAATTTCTGATTGTGACATCAGCTAAGGAAATTGAAGCCAGAGCTTGAGCCCTTATATCCCAGGATGCTTTGCTTATAACTCGTGCATGAGCAAATCAGCTCAGCCAATACGGTCACAGAATCTCCTGCTGCAATCTCTCTCCAGCATATAGTATCTATACAGACAACTTCTGCAAGGCAAGAGTAAAGACAGACAGGGCCGGCCCTAGGATAGATGGCGCCCTGTGCGAAATGATCTTTCGATGCCCCACCCCATCATTTAAAAAAAATGCCCCATAAAAAAATTATATTGCCCCTTTAGTGCCCCCATACAGTATAATAATAATAATATTTAATAATATAATATATTACAACCCCTTCAAGGACACAGTATTTTGTCCTCTAATTGTGCCCACAGTATTATGCCATCTGTAGTACCCCTACACAGTATAATGTCCGCTTAGTGGCCCCCACACAATATAATGCCCCCCTGTAGATTTTGTCATACAGCCTCCCTGTAGACAGTGCCATAATCCCCCACCTCCTTTTTGTAGATTGTGCCATACAGCCCCCCACACCTCCCCCTTGTAGACAGTGCCATACAGTCCCCCACCTTCCCCTTGTAGACAGTGCCATACAGTCCCCCACCTCCACCTTGTAGACCATGCCAAACAGTCCCCGCACCTCCCCCTTGTAGACAGTGCCCCCAAACAAAAACAAAAATTTTACTCACCTAGGCCCCGTTCCCATGACAAACTGAGCTGCTCCATGACGGGATCCTGTAGCCTAGCACAAAGTTTCCCAACCTTTTCGGACTCGAGGCAGCACTGGAAAAACAAAATTTCCTCAGGGCCCCCCTACCAAAAATTGTTTTGAGAAAGACAGAAAACGGCGAAGAACAAGCACTCCACTCATAGGGCATGTTCACACACGTTTTTTGTAAGGCAAAAAAAATCTGCCTCAAAATTCCTTCAGCAACTGACAGCGTTGTGTGACCTTTTTTTGTGTTTTTTCTTAAGCTGTTGAAGCGAATGCAAAACACGCAGGAAAAAAAAGCTCCAGACGGGCGCCGCAGGTATTTTCTGCCTCCTATTAATTTCAATTGGAGGTCAGAGGTGGAAACCACTTGAAGACCATCAGCCCCCCACTCACAGTAAAATGACCATCAGCCCCGCACTCACAGTAAAATGACCATCAGCCCACCACTCACAGTAAAATGACCATCAGCCCCCCACTCACAGATTCCCCCTGTAGGTAGCGCCACACAGCCCCTTGTAGGTAGCGCCACACAGCCCCTTGTGGGTAGCGCCACACATCCCCTTGTAGGTAGCGCCAGACAGCCCCCTTGTAGGTAGCGCCACACATCCCCCTGTAGGTAGCGCCACACAGCCCCTTGTAGGTAGCGCCACACAGCCCCTTCTGGGTAGCGCCACACAGCTCCTTGTAGGTAGCACGACACAGCCCCCCTGTAGGTAGCGCCACACAGCCCCTTGTGGGTAGCGCCACACAGCCCCCTTGTTGGTAGCACCACACAGCCCCTTGTAGGTAGCACCACACAGCCCCCTTGTGTGTAGTGCCAGACAGCCCCCTTGTAGGTAGCGCCACACAGCCCCCTTGTAGGTAGCGCCACACAGCCCCCTTGTAGATAGTGCCACACAGCCTTATTGTAGATAGCGCCACACAGCCCCCTTATAGATAGCGCCACACAGCCCCCTGTAGGGAGTGCCACACAGCCCACAGCCCCCTGGTTGGTAGTGCCACACAGCCCACAGCCCCCTGGTTGGTAGAGCCACACAGCCCACAGCCCCCTGGTAGGTAGTGCCACACAGCCCCCTGGTTGGTAGTGCCACACAGCCCACAGACCCCTGGTTGGTAGTGCCACACAGCCCACAGCCCCCTGGTTGGTAGTGCTACGCAGCCCACAGACCCCTGGTAGGTAGTGCCACACTGCCCACAGCCCCCTTGTAGGTAATGCAAGGACTACGAAATTACCCTGATAGCTGGCGGGCAATAGACCTTTTAGCTAGATTAAATAAAAGTTATATCTTAGTTTATTTCCACACTTTTTTTTGATACCCGGGAAAGCTGGGTATTTTGTGTGCTTCTGTCGTCTGTGTCCATGACGTCATTGGCTTCTCCTGGAGTGGAATCCCCGGTCAGAGTCTGCAACGCTGTGACCGGGGATTCCACTTCAGGAGTTTCCCCTGATGTCACTGTCCATATATGGACAGAAATATCAAGCAGTGCTCCAGGAGCGGAATCCCCGGCCACAAGGGGATTCCGCTCCTTCAGGGAGCTACAGTGGCGCTAGTAGACAGCAGAGCAGGGAGACACCTCCCTGCTCTGCTATAGTGCCATCGCTACCGCTATGGCAGCCGCAGCAGCTGCTAACGGCGCCACCGCCCTCTTGCCCGGTGTCACCGCTAGCAGCCGCTATGGCTGCTACAGCGGTAGCGACGGCCACTAAGTGAAGAAGCGCCCGGGTGGAAAGGCGACTGCAGTTAGTGTGTGTATCCCCGCTGGTACTTGCAATGGAGCGGGGATACACACACTCGCTGGCGCCCCTCTTGAAGTGTGGCGGCTGGCGCCCTGTGCGACCGCACTGGTCGAACATATCTAAGGCCGGCCATGAAGACGGACAAGTGCTGCAATCACTGGATCCCTGCATCATGCTAATATATAGCATGATGCTATATTTTAGCATCATGTATGTGTATGTACATACACACACACACTTTCCCGCCACAGCCATTTTTCACGGATTTTGACTTTTTTTTTTCCTCCCCACATTCCAAAAGCCATAACTTTTTCTTTTTCCATCTAAATTGCCGTATGACACCATTTATTGTACTATATAATTTAGTGGGAAACTGGAATAAAAATATTTATGTGGTAAAATAAGAAAAAAATAGCAATTCCTCAATCTTTTGGGTGGTTTTGTTTTTACGGCGTTCACTGTGCAGTAAAAACGATGAATTAACTTCATTCTGCGAGTCAAGACGATTACAGCGATACCAAATTTGTAACGTTTTTTTCATGTTTTACTAATTTTACCAGGAAAAAACTGATTGTTAAAAATAAAATTTGAATTTTGTCGCCACATTCTGACAGGCATAACTTTTTTATTTTTCCGTCGATTGAGCGGTGTGAGGGCTTATTTTTTGTGGAGCGAGATGTAGTTTCTATTTTTACCATTTTGGTGTACATGAGACTTTTTGATCACTCTTTATTCGATTTTTTTGTGGGAGATTAAGTGACCAAAAAACAGTGATTCTGGCATTTTATTTTATTTTATTTTTTACGGCGTTCCACGTGCAGACTAAATAATGATATATTGTAATAGGTCAGACTTTGATGGATTCATCAATACTAGTTCTAATCAATTTTTATATATTTTTTACATTGTGCTCTAGGGGAAAATGGAAAAATAGGGTTTTTTTTAACTTTTAATTTTTTTTTTAAAATTGATTAAAAAAGTTAGGGGACTTGAACCAGGGATTGTTAGATCGCTTGCATGATATACTGCAATACTAATGTATTGTAGTAGATCGTTATACTGTCTCCTAAGAGCACAAAGATGGCGGACCCATGATGCCATGCCAACCAACGGCACTCCGAAATCGTGTCTCGGGAAGGTTGATGAAAAGTTTCAGGGGTCTGCCCCCCTGTTTCTAGTAATTTAAACTCTGCAGTTGCTATTTACTGCGGCATGTAAAAGGTTAAATGAGCGGGATCGCGCTGACGTAACAGCTGTAACACCCAGCCGATACACTTGTTCTATGGAGAGGGCTCAGCCTGTGAGCCCGCTCCATGTTCCCCATCCACGTTCCACCCCATGTATATATGGATGTCGGGAAGGGGATATATATATATATATATATATATATATATATATATATATATATATATATATATATTATAATATATAAATATATATATATATATATATATATAATATATTTATATTAAAATATATACAGTATATGTAGGTACATGTGTGTGTGTGTGTATATATATATATATATATATATATACATACACACATATTTATATACACACACAAACACATATATATATGTGTGTGTGTGTATATAAATATTTATATGTGTGTGTGTGTGTGTGTGTGAGTATATACACAGTATATATATATATATATATATATATATACACACATACACACCAGGGGCGTTGCTAGGGTGTAAGACGTTTTTTATGTGTTACTAATTTTTTTTGTGTTTGATTTTTTACAGGTTCGGTTGTTGAACTAATTCAGATTCAAGGACTACTTCGATGAAAGCGTTTTTTTTAAAAATAAAATGGTTAATGAGGGTTGTGTGGGGGGGTGTTATTTCAATAAAATATTTTTTCTGTGTGTGTGTTTTTTTTAAAACTGTATTACTACTGCCTTAGTAATGGCCGCTGTCTGATTGACAGTGTCCATTACTAAGGGGGGCTTAGTGTTAGCCGGTGGAAAGGCAAACACTAAACCCTTCATTATTACCCCGATACCTACCGCCACTGGGGGCACTGGGAAGAGCCGGGTATGATCCAGTACCCTGTGTAACAATCATGGTCGCGGACCGTCAGGTTTACTCACCCCCTGACGGCCATAGCGCAGCCATGGTCCTGTGAGCGTTGGCCCGCATCTCCTCCTCAGGAGACACCAGCGCACACTTCCGCTTCGCTCTGCTGTGCCCCATAGGGTGCGTGCGCACGCTCGTGCCCGGTCTTAAAGGGCCAGTACGCGCACCTGAATCTGTTGTTAATTAGCCCATGATCCTGGACTATAAGAAGGGCTCTGCCCCTTTCTGCCTTGCCTGAGCTTTGTTGTCGTTACCTATGTTCGTCTATGCAAATGGTCCCTTAAGTGTTTTCCAGGTCCCAGTGTTCCCGTTCCTGCTTCCTGTAACCTGTATCCCATGTTATCCTCGTCCAAGTGCCGTATAGTATTGGAGTCGTGCTGCGCTGTCTACGCCTGCTCCGCTACACCAAGCCTGGTGCCTGCCTCCTGCCAAAGTCCCGTCTGAGCCTGTCCAGCTACTGTCTGAAAGTTACCACAGGTACACCTATTGAACTATAGACTTCGTCCTGTATCCTGTTGGCCAGCTGCCATACCGTCAAGGCGGTACGGCCCAGTGGGTCCACGTACCCTACGTGATACCCGACCATCTGTAGTGACGGATGCGCACTGGAGCTTCCCACCCTGGTAATGCTAGCCTGCTGCTGCTGCTGCTGCTATGTTCTATCTGGCTAGTTATGAAAAATGGGGGAGACCCCACGTCCTCTTTAAAAAAAAAAAAAATGACAAAAAAAACCCGACATGGAGCCCCCCCTATTTTTCATTACCAGCCAGATACAACACAGCAGCAGCAGCCTAGCATTACCAGGATGGGAAGGACCACAGTGTTTGGACCTTCCCAGCCTAATAAAACCAGCCTGTGGCTGCCCCAGTGTCCGACCATCACTTTAGACGGTACTCCTGGTGGCGGTGGGTACCGGGGTAATAATGGGGGGTTGTGTTAGCAGTTTCACCGGCTAACATTAAGCCCCACATTAGTAATGGACGCTGTCAATCAGCCAGCGGCCATTGCTAAGGCAGTGGTAATAAAGTTTAAAAAAAAAACAGACACATAGAAAAAATATTTTATTGAACTCAACCCTTGTACTACGCTAATCCATCCTGAGGGATCCCATAAAAAAAAAAGTATACCACATGGTATACGTTTTTCTAATATGACAGGCTATGGGTGATGGATGCCACTGTATTGCATCCGTCAAAAGTATACGTTAAACGTATACCTCTGGGAGCTCCCAACATCATTTTCCATATAAGGACAGCAATGTCAGAGGCTCCCTCAGAGTCGGAATCCCCAGGCAGTGCGCTAGTGGAGACTCTGCCCCAGGACTCTGGCCCTGGGAAAGCTCTCGGTGTCACTGTTCATATATGGACAGTGATGTCAGGGGCTTCCCCAGAGCCGGAGTCCCGAAACAGCCACTCGTGGGGACTCTTCCTGGGACTCCTTCTCTCCTCTCCTGACATCACTGTCCATCCATGGACAGTGATGACAGGGACAACCCCAGAGCCAGAGTCCCACCTGGGACTCCTGCTCTGCTCCTGACATCACTGTCCATATATGGACAGTGATGTCAGGGGTTTACACAGAGCCAGAGTCCAAGAGCGCTCTGCCGAGGACTCCGGCTCTGGGGTTGCCCCTGACATCACTGTCCATATATGGACAGTGATGTTAGGAGCAGAGCAGGAGTCCCAGGCAGAGCGCTAATAGCGCTCTGCCCAGAACTACGGCTCTGGGGTAACCCCTGACATTGCTGTCCATATATGGACAGTGATGTCAGGAGGAGAGAAAGAGTCCCAGGCAGAGCGCTTGAAGCTGCTCTGTTTCGGGACTCCGGCAATGGAGAAGTCCCTGACATCACTTTCCAAATATGGACAGTGATGTTAGGAGCAGAGCAGGAGTCCCAGGCAGAGCCCGGAACTCCAGCTCTGGGGTTGTCCCTGACATCACTGTCTTTATATGCACCGTGATGTTAGAGGCTTCCACAATGCTGGAGTCCTGAAACAGAGCTGCTTCAAGCGCTCGGCCTGGGACTCCTTCTCTCCTCCTAACATTACTGTCCATATATGGACAGAGATGTCAGGAGGAGAGAAGGAGTCCCAGGCAGCGCGCTTGAAGCTGCTCTGTTTCGGGACTCCGGCAATGGAGAAGTCCCTGTCATCACTGTCTATATATGGACAGTGATATTAGAGGCTTCCACAGAGCCAGTGTACTGGAGCAGAGCCTCTACTAGCGCTTCAGCTCTGCTCTTGACATCAGTATCCATATATGAACAGTGATGTCGGGAGCAGTGCTGTGAATAGGGCCTAGAGTGAGGAGGCTCGGGAGCGTGCACGTCAACATGGTGCCTCCCCCTCAGTCTCTGTTCTTCATAGAATTCGTAGCCAGCTTCTGATGTTGCTGGCTACGGATTCCAATTCACAACGAGCGGGGACTGCCGAAGTAGAAGAGACGGAGGAGCAGCAAGACAGGGATGAAGACTACAGCATAGCAGGCTAACACTTGCAGTAAGGTAAATATAATATATTTAAAAGTCTTTTATTTTGTTAAAAGGAACACATTTTAAAAAAGTTTTTTATCTTTACAGGTACACTTTAATGTGAACGCTGTAATCTTAGGAAATGTTGTCTGAACTATCTGAGAAAATGTTAACATATATGGCCAGCTGTAGTGATTAATGTATATCCTTTCATTCAAGAATGAGGACATTGCATAGAGGCGGACAATGCACCTGCTATGGGACCTATACAGGAGGGTGGAATCAGCCTAGGTTTGCCCCTTAGGGTCCTCTTAGGGTAGCTTGTTGATTGGCGCTTGTTTGCTCCTTTCACAAGGAACTATGTATGGGGACAAGCGCTCGTTACACACATTATGTCGGCAGCACGTCCCCCTGTTTACACAGGGACATGTGCTGCTGACAATGATAATATTTTCGACTGCATAAACTATATAATCAGCCGATGATGAGCATTTGCTCGTTCATCAGCTGATGGTTGTCCTGTTTACACAGGGCAATGATCAGGACCAAGCGATCTGTGAATGCTCGTTTGCCCAATAATTGTAAAAGGGCCTTTAATAATGAGTGGTGTGAACCATGGGGCTCTACCTCTCCACAGGCATTGTAATAAACAACGGGGAAAGAAACCTACCTGAGGGGCTGCCATCCTCCTGCATAAGGCTGGGTTCATACAACCTATTTTCAGACGTAATGGAGGCGTTTCACGCCTCGAATTACGTCTGAAAAACCGGCTCCAATACGTCGGCAAACATCTGCCCATTACTTTCAATGGGCTTTACAATGTACTGTGCCGACGACCTGTCATTTTACGCGTCGCTGTCAAAAGACGGCGCGTAAAATTACAGCCTCATCAAAAGAAGTGCAGGACACTTCTTGGGACGTAATTGGAGCCATTTTTCATTGACTCCAATGAAGAACAGCTCCAAATTACGTCCGTAAAAGACGCCCCGCAAAACGCGAGTACATACAATTACGTCTGAAATTCAGGAGCTGTTTTCTCCTGAAAACAGCTCCGTAATTTCAGACGTAATTGCAGTTATCGTGTGCACATACCCTAATTGTCAACGTGAAGTTTTGGTAAACACCGGTAGAGGGATCGGATGCCAGTAGTGGCATGAACCAGCATGCTTTTAATGTGCCATTTCTATTGTGTGAGACCTTACCAGTATTGCAATCTTCCCTTCATTCTTCTCTCTTTGTGTCTTCTCTGTAGTACATTCCTTTTCTAAGGCATCAAACCTGATATAAAATTCCAAAAATGACGTACATTAATGGTCAATAACACCTCTAGCAGCCCAGCTAAAACGTATTGCAGATCTACTTTTGTGTTTTTGGTTGTTTTTTTTTTTTTACAAATCCCAAGCTTTTTCTTTAGCTGGTTTTTATATTTTTCTACATGGTTTCTTTAGCTAAGATAGATGATAGATAAACCCATACACTCTGTGCTACATGTGCGCTTTAGTAAATCTGTGAAAATGTACCTTCCTGCACCGCATCACAGCCTCCATTGTTTGATATAATGGATATACGGCTCTGTAATAGAAAATCTGCCCATAGTAAAGAAAATATACAGAGCCGTTCTTCTTTAGAACAGTGCGAAGGATGTTAGAGCTGAAGTTTTGATCTGCCATTATAATCAGCCAGAGAAATTAGTGGCATCGGTGAAATGATTGACATAGGTTTCCAACTTTTACTTCACCTATGTGCATGACTGTATAAAAGTATTTCATTATATGGCACTATTCACGTGTGCCATTTTTCCAATGCATGTTACCCCACTTTTCTGCCGCATCTTATATGATAAATATGCCCTTGTATGTAAATCCAAAGCACTTTCCACAGTATCCATATCCTAAATACTCCCATTCAAGATAGATTTTTTTTGGACATTAATGTGGACGCGCCCTACATCATGCATGAAAACTGTTCTAACAAAAAGTGTCAATCTTGCACATAGCAAAGCAATCATATTCAGTTATCATGCCTGTGCTCTTTTCAAATTCCAGATAAGCAATTAAAGGGGTATTCCCATAATAGACCTTCCGAAATGGATCACATTGGTGATTCCCCCAATGTTGCCTAGAATAAATGGATCCATTGCAGATTTTAAGAGTAATATGAATGCAGAGCATCCTGATCATTGGAACCAATGGGAGTTATGGGAAACCACACACACTCATCAGTTTTCGTAACTCACATTGATTTCCATAGTAGGGAGGTCACATTATTTCTACATGAAAACCAACTCCGCAGAACCATTCATTCTGGAGAACAATGACAGTCCCCACTACTGGAAACTCACCAATGTGATTAACATGTCTGAATCGCACCTTTGTCAAGTTCAAATTTTCTAATGTTTTTGTTTATTACCTGCTTTGCATTTGCGTCATATGGGTTGTCATCTCAGATTGTAATGTCTTGTGTATTTCCTCCATTTTTGCCAACTGGTCTAGCGTTTCCTGCATCTTCTCCGCCATTTTGAGCATTTGTCCCTCCAGATCCTTTTGTTTGTCCTGGTTTTCCGATATTTGTCCCCTAATCTCCTCCAGGTCCAGCTCCTGATGATATCAGAATTTTTTGTAACTTTGCATCAGATTCCATATATAGAACAGAAAATAGTCAGATCACCCTTCACTATGTTATCTGTTGTGATTTCAGAGGTCATGTAAGATGTTCCGACAACCAGCTACTGAGCTGAGGGTCGGAGGTAGAGACTTTCTGGTTTAAGGACTCAATAAGGGATTTTTTTTTACTCTCCAGTGTTTGGAGTCTGTGACTGTTGACTAATAGCTCTCTAGTGTAAAGGCCTTAAAAAACAAATCCCCATAACTCATCGTCTAGGACCCCTGTGAGTATGACTTGGGAGGTATACTACTAACACACCTTAATTTACAACTTTTTAATTAGTATAGATCTTTGGTCTATTATGGCTTGAATAGACTTAAAAAAACTCAGGTGTAAGAATCAGCTGCCTTGGGCTTATTTTAGCTCAAGGGGTATTTTACAAAAAAATGTGGTCAGGATTAAATTCCCATAATTTAAAGAGATTCTATCATGAAGTGTAAGATGAAGAAAGCTGACATTTGGCTAATTTACAGCATTCCTACATCTCTACATGTCTGGGATCGCAATCCCCACCGCAGAGCTCCATCTGCCCGGCAGTTTCCTGTCATTTTTCCTGTGATTCCTTGTATTTGACAAGGTTTCATCTTGACTTCACTTGATCCAAATCATCTGTGTACTGACCCCTTGTATATCCCTGAACTTGTCTCTGAATACTGACCACTGGACCTGACCTGCCGGTTACCAACCTAGATCTGCTTGACCACGGTACTGACCATATAGCGCTCCATCTGTAGCCCGACCATCTATAGGTGACTATTCTGGGGACCACAACCTGGGAATCCTAACGGCAAAATGCGGTAAGGGGTTAAGAGCAAGCAACAGGGGATTCCTTGGACTCCGCACCTCAGTTTAGCCTGCACCAACTAAATAATAGACTCAGTCATTTATCATCTTTGCCTACTGCCAAACTTCTCCTGCGCTGGAGTGCAACTCTTTCTCCGACAAGTCTGCACTGTGACGCTGAAGTTTGCTACTTTGTGCTACTCTGCATCATCGCCCCTGAGACATCACATAAGTTTCCACTACGATAGTCTGGGACCGGCATACAAGTACGCTCTTGGGCTTATAGTCTAATACACACAGTGTTACACTATTTATAGCAGCTCTATGGCATTGGCTGAAAATATATTGACTGCTGTTTTTTTCCATCTCTGCTAGGTTTATGGATACTATGAGAGACCAAGAGGAATTATATATTTTTTTGCACTTTATAATGAAGCAGAGATGTACTTTAAATCTAGCCATGCCCTTTAAAAGGATACCAAAAGTATAGAAGTATTATTTGTAGAATTATTTTGTGGTCATCTTTTATAACTTATTTTGTTATTTGACAGATTACCTGGCTCTCTTCAATTTCAGTTTTTTGCTTCACAAAATATAAATCCTCATTCCTGCACCATGGTACCGTTGACTTCCGTCTGGGTAGAGTGGATGATTGCCTTGGTCGTGTTGAATTCTGTACCACATAAAATAACAAAATTCAGTATATACCAATCACTGTAGGAATAAAGAAGTTTAAAGGATTTTATTATTCGCAGTAGATGATACAAACCACATAAGCATTGTCAGTATCACTCTTATGTTCTAAGGTTAAAACCCGGACCATTTGAGTGGAGAAAATGTGGTTCCAGTATACAGATGCAACATTGTTGGGTCGTGAGTTAATTTGGGAGCAAATCTACCCAGATTTCCAAACAAGGACTCAGATTCACTATTCAAGTTAGTTTTGAATATGATATGTAAGATATTTTATCTTGCCTAGTAGCTTGGTTTTCCATATTGATGCAGGATAAGTTAATACATATATTTTTGTTGACATATATTTAAGATGAGAGCTACGGTACGTAGGTGTTAGGCTTCGTTCACATCTACACTAGGGCTCCGTTCCGACGTTCTGTCGGAGCTTTCTGTCAGGATGGAGCCCTGACAGACACAAACAGATACCATAGGTTTCCTTTTTCCTCACCATTGATTTCAATGGTGACGGATCCGGTGCCAATGGTTTCCGTTTGTCTCCAGTTGTGCAAGGGTTCTTTCGTTTTGACTGAATGAATAGCGCAGTCCACTACGCTAGTGATTCCGTTGGCACCAGATCCATCACCATTGAAATAATTGTGATAGAAACCTATGGTTTCCGTTTGGGTCTGTCAGTGCTCCGTTCCGACGGAAAGCTCCTACAGAACTTTGGAACGGAGCCCTAGCACAGATGTGAACGAAGCCTTATTGTTGACATGGTACTTACAGACAATGTTTGTGAGTGCATGTTTTTGGAAACAAAACCATCGATCTTTTCCCACTTCCGACCCCCAGTAGAGATATGAAAACCTATGGATAATGCTACTAATAGGTTCCTGTAACTTCCATTTATTCAATAGAGAAGGGCCATTCATACATGGCCATCACATAATTAACTTCCAGAGCTAAAAACCAACAGTTTTTTGGCTCCCAGCTGGTCCCAACGGTCATACCCATACCGCACCATTTTTACTTTTCTGCAAAGTCTTGTAAACTTGTGATAAGAATTATTTTTGGAAACAACTCCTTTACATTAGCATGAATATATTTGGCATAACTCATGTTCATACCGTCAAGCCTGCACCTCCACTCTCCTCTTCTTCTTTCGTAGCCACGGAAGAAACATCATTTCTAGTCCTACGTTCTCTACCTGGTCTGGTCTGAGCCGGAACACTCTGTGTCCGAGTTATATGACGCCTGCTCCTTTTCTCCCTGTCCTCCATCTTTGAAGGTGTGACTAGCCTTTCCTTAAGGAGACTGCTCAGTGACTGGCTCTTTTTTACAAGTGGGCGTAGATTGCGCATATCTCTTGGAAACATGATTTCAAGTTCTTCACTCTCATCCGGACTGTAGAAACATTAGATGGCATTGTGAGATGGTTAGAGAATATAATTACAGTTAATTACTATTAAATGACTATTCAACTAGAGGTAACTATAGGCGTTAGATGCCTGTTGTCTAATCTGGGTAAGATAAGGGGACAATTTATATTTATGGGTGACAAACGGCAGCCCCGATGAATTCATTTTGAGGGAAATATAGAAAAGCTCAACTGGATATTTCAGCCTGTCAATATTGTTTCTTTAAAGATAAGTCAACACTTGAGCTCACTAACCTACTACCTAAAAACTCATTCAGATGAGCGTGTATCATGTTAAAACAATGGCTGTCTCACCGACCCATGTATTTCAATGGGGCCATTCACACGACCGTTGTTTGAAACAACAACGGGCCAGGTGCGGGCCACCGTTTGACCAGAAACACTCCCATAAAGGAAGACATTGACCTCTATGGATCTAGACATCCACAGCTCATTATTGCAGGTCAATAGCATAGTTTGGTATTTCCACATTGAAAAACACACTACACATGTCCAAAGCATTAAGACATCTGCTCCCCATAGAAATCTATCACCTGAAGTTAAGGAGCACTGACCTGACAGTTGCCTGCAGTTGTCTGCTGATGGCTAACAATTTCAGAGCAAAGGCTGCGGAATTGCTGCGTTTTTTCAATCCGGAATTGCGGACGGAAAAAACGCAGTAGAATACAGTAGCAGCAAAGTGGATGAGATTTAACAAATCTCAGCCACAGGCTGCAAAAATATACTGTGTAGAAATTCACCTGCGGTGCGTATTTTCCAACAGCATGACAATTCCTGCTGCGGAAAGTGGATAGAATTGCTGCGTTTTTCAGAGGAGATGTCACCATCTCCTTGCATTGTGAAAAACACAGCAAAATTACGCACCATTTTCTGCTGTAAAAAACGCAGGAAATGGTGTGTTTTTGCAGCAGTGGAAAGTCTGCGACTTTCAACGGAATTGCTGCAGAAATTTTCTGCAGCAATTCCGTTGTGTGTGGACAAGCCCTAAAATCGATCCTGGTGTGATTATGCAATGTCTTGTTTCTTTATGTTGGGCATGAGTTGCAAGGTTGACATTCCCAATGACTACAATTTTACCTTGGATGCTGGGTGGTGCATTCAGGCACAGGCAAACCCTCAGCCAAGGCTTTAAGAATTGTGGGCAATGGCTCCAGATGGTCTTTAGTTTGCTATGGAAATAAGTAGAAACATATTATTTAAAGGGAACCATTCACCAGCATTTCACCTATTAATCCAGTAATATCTGGAGGTAGTGGGTGAAAAATTATCTTTAGGTAACCTATAATTATCTTTTAAGTAGGCTTTGTAGCTTTAGTATTCCATTTTTTTTAGTGTTTCTGTGCCGTATGCTAATGAGCATAAAAATCATATCTTCATTCCTCAAGCCTTTCCGAGTTAACCCCGCCTCCTTACTTTTGATTGACAGCTCCACGTCTTTGCCCAGCACACATGAAATCCCGCGCTTGCGCATCAATGTCCTGTCTTGGTGCGTGCGCACAACGTGACACCATAGCGGCGCATACGCACTAACTAGATTTGAGGCCTGGACGAAGCCGGGAAGGGTATCAGACCATACATAATGGGCGCATGTGCACTACCTCAAACGAGATTTTGGCATTCAGGACAGGCCGGTTTTCAGCGGTGGGTGGGCATAAGAAGAGGAACGAACGAGACTGCCGGATTGTTACCATAAAAGGCGCAAAATGTTTGCAGACCGTTATTGACGGTGGGAGGAGCAGTTTAGGAGAGGGGATAACGGCAATGAACTTTTGACAGCAGCGGCCAGCAAGGGGTGAGTAGAGTTCAAAAGGTCTATGGTGCCTTAACTTCGATTCCGATGAACTACAAGAGGTCCAGGTGTTAGATGCGAAATATGGACGCAAAACAGCACCTAAATTATGTTCATGTAAAAGCGGCCTAAATCATTGTGAAGCTATCACCAAAATATATGCAATGAGATAAAGATGTTGTTCACACGAATCAGCAAATATTTTAAGTTGAAAATAGGCGACTATATTGTTTTAAGTTTTTATAAATAAATGTTACTTATTATACAGCATTACCTCCAAAAAGAATCACTAGAAAATACAGTATAACCTCTTAAGGACGACCACCCAAAATTGCAGTGAAAAAATTATTTCGAAATCTGGGACAGAAAAATTTGGTCTAAATGCAGGGTGATCTTCTCAAAAAGGTAGTTTCACTGTTTACCACCAGTAACATAGATATAAATGCTTGATTTGTCTTCCTCTCACCTAACTAAATGTTCAACAAACTTTTGATATGTCATAGTGACATGTCAGAAATTTGGATCTCTAGGGGTCTGAGCACTGACACCCCTCAATGATCAAAACTTGTTTATAGTTTGTACATGTATAGACCTAGTCTTATGCACATAGTAATATTGATACAAGTATATCCTGTATGCACTCTGCGACACTAAGGGTATGTGCACACTACCTATTTTCAGACGTAATGGAGGTGTTTTACGCCTCGAATTACGCCTGAAAAGATGGCTCCAATACGTCTGCAAACATCTGCCCATTGCCTGCAATGGGTTTTACGATGTTCTTTGCAGACGAGGTGTAATTTTACGCATTGCTGTCAAAAGATGGAGCGTAAAATTACGCCCGCGTCAAAGAAGTGCAGGACACTTCTTGGGACGTATTTGGAGCCATTTTTCATTGACTCCAATGAAAACCAGCTCCAATTACGTCCGTAAAAGACGCCGTAAAAAACGTGAGTACTTACAAAAACTTCTGAAATTCAGGAGCTGTTTTCTCCTGAAAACAGCTCCGTCATTTCAGACATATTTTGCGCTGTCGTGTGAACATACCCTTACAGTGCATTCGGAAAGTCTTCAGACCCTTTCACTTTTTTCACATTTTGTTATGTTGAGGCCTTGTGCTAAAATAAAAAAAATTTACGTTTTTCCTCATCATTCTGTAGTCAATACCCCATAATGACAAAGTGAAAACAGAATTTTAGAAAGTTTTGCAAATTTATTAAAAATTAAAAACTCAAATTTCGCATGGACATAAGTATTCAGACCCTTTGCTATGACACATGAAATTTAGCTCTGGAGGCCTCCCATTTCTCTAGATAGTCTTTGAAATGTTTCTACACCTTAATTGGGGTCCACCTGTGGTAAATTCATTTGATAAGACATGATTTGGAAATACACACCCCTGTATATATAAGGTCTCACAGCCGACAATGCATATCAGAGCAAAAACCAAGCCATGAGGAGGAAAGAACTGCCTGTAGAGCTCAGAAAAAGGATTGTGTGGAGGCACTGATCTGGAGAAGGGTACAAAAAAATTCTGCTGCATTGAAAGTTCCCAAGAGCAGAGTGGCCTCCATTATTCTGAAATGGAAGAAGTTTGGAACAACCAGGACTCTTCCAAGAGCTGGCTGCCCCACGAAACTAAGTAATCTGGGGGAGAAGGGCCTTGGTAAGAGAGGTGACCAATAACCCAATGGGCACTCTGGCTGAGCTCAAAAGATCCTGTGTGCAGATGGGAGACGCTTCCAGAAAGTCAACCATCACTGCAGCACTCCACCAATCTGGGCTTTATGGCAGAGTGGCCAGGAAGAAGCCTCCTCTCAGTAAAAGACACATGAAAGCCCGCCTGGAGTCTGCAAAAAAAGCACCTAAATGACTCTCAGACTGTGAGAAACAAGATTATGTGGTCTGATGAAACTAAGATTGAACTTTTTGGCCTCTTCATGTCTCTAGGGAATGTACTGCTCATCACCTGTCCAATACCATCCCTACAGTGAAGGATGGTGGTGACAGCATCATGTTGTGGGGGTGTTTTTATGCGGCTGGGACAGGGAGACTGGTCAAGGTTGAGGGAAAGATGAATGGAGCAAAGTACAAAGATATTGTAATGACGGGGGTGGGGAGACAGACAAGTGAGCCCTAATCTACCCACCACTCAGTCCCTGCCTACTTGCAACGACTCGCCCTAGGCGACGGGGTACAACTGGGCGACGGTCCCTACGCGCAATAAGTGCACGACAGACAAACAGACAAGGGTACACAGAGCTAGGGGGAGAAAGGGGCAGTTGCCCACGGCAACACCGTGAGCAACAAGAGAAGTGAACAAGCCGAGTCAAACCAGGAGAGTACGAGGTGCCAAACGCATAGCAGAAGAGTAGTAAACAAGCCGAGTCAAACCAGGAGTGTACGAGGTACCAAACGCAGAGCAGGAGAGTAGTCAGCAAGCCGGGGTCAATATGAAGCAAGAACAATGGTACAAGAAGCTGCAGCAGGGCCAGAAAACCAAACGAGAAGAGTCACAAGCAAAGGAGGAACAGGAAAGGCAGGTATTAATAGACAGAGGGCGGGAGCTAGCACCGTCTGGCAAGGCTGTGATAGGCTCTCCCACTCCTCAGCCTCCCAGCCTGACTGGTAGAAGATCGGGTCACTCTCTCAGACTTAGGAGCAGGTGCAGACTGATTACCCACGGGCGTCGACACAGAAGCTGTGTCTGGCAGATCCTTTACAGTACCCCCCCCTTTTAAGAGGGGCCACTGGACCCTTTCTAGGTGGACCTGGCTTATTGGGGAAGCGAAGATGGAACCTCCTGAGCAATACCCCAGCGTGAACATCCCGGGCGGGTACCCAAGTCCTCTCCTCAGGCCCGTATCCTCTCCAATGGACCAGGTACTGGAGGGAGCC
The DNA here is from genome assembly GCF_050947455.1 of Rhinoderma darwinii. Lineage (NCBI taxonomy): Eukaryota > Metazoa > Chordata > Amphibia > Anura > Rhinodermatidae > Rhinoderma > Rhinoderma darwinii. The sequence continues at coordinate 376,017,194 of NC_134689.1, read as the reverse complement.
TTGGACCATCCTGCTGTCCACAATCTTGGCCACCTCGAATTCTGCCCCCTCAGGGGTGAGAACAGGGACCGGAGGTTTCCTCGAGGGAGAAAAGGACGGGGAGCAGCGTTTAAGGAGGGAGGCATGGAACACGTCGTGTACTCGAAAAGATGGGGGCAACTCCAGTCGGAAGGAGACAGGATTGAGGACTTCAATGACCTTGTACGGCCCTATAAACCGGGGAGCAAACTTCTTGGACGGGACCTTAAGGCGCAAATTTTTAAACGATAGCCACACCAGATCCCCGACCATAAACAAGGGGTTAGCAGAACGTTTTCTATCTGCCTGAGTTTTTTGTATGCTCTGGGATGCCTCTAGGTTCTTCTGAACCTGAGCCCAGACTGTGCACAGTTCTCGATGAACGACCTCTACCTCGGGATTGTTGGAACTGCCAGGTGAAACGGAAGAGAACCGTGGATTAAATCCAAAATTACAGAAAAAGGGGGAGACCCCTGACGAGTTACTGACCCGGTTATTAAGGGAAAATTCGGCGAGGGGAATGAATGAGACCCAATCATATTGACAGTCAGAGATAAAACACCTTAAATATTGTTCTAGAGACTGATTAGTCCTCTCAGTTTGGCCATTAGTTTCAGGATGGAAGGCAGAGGAGAAGGACAGATCAATCTCCAACTTTATACAGAAGGCTCTCCAAAACAATGAAACAAATTGTACCCCTCTATCAGAAACAATATTGACAGGGACCCCAAGGAGACGCAGGATGTGTTTGACAAACAAGCTAGCTAACGTCTTAGCATTGGGTAGTTTCTTGAGGGGCACAAAGTGGCACATCTTACTGAAGCGGTCTACTACAACCCACACCACCGACTTGCCTTGAGATGGAGGCAAATCGGTGATAAAATCCATGGAGACATGGGTCCAAGGTTTCTGGGGAATGGGCAAAGAACATAGTAAGCCCGCTGGTCGGGACCTGGGAGTCTTGGACCTAGCACAAACTTCACAAGCGGCGACGTAGGCCTTAACGTCTTTAGGCAACCCAGGCCACCAATAGTTTCTGGCAATGAGGTGCTTGGTACCCAGGATGCTTGGTACCCTTAGCCGGAATTGCAGGGGAACAAACAGCTTGTTCTCAGGAAGGCTCCCGGGAGCTGAACCTTGATCAGCCGCAATTTCAGAGACTAAATCAGAATCAATAGCGGAAATGATTATACCTGGAGGCAAAATACAAGCAGGATCTTCCTCCGAAGGAGGGCTGGCCATGAAGCTACATGACAGTGCATCAGCCTTAACATTTTTAGACCCAGCCCTATAGGTAACCCCAAAGTTGAATCTGGTAAAAAATAACGCCCAACGAGCTTGTCTCAGGTTTAGCCTCCGGGCAGATTCTAGGAAAACCAGATTCTTGTGTTCGGTAAGGACCGTTACCTGGTGCCTAGTCCCCTCCAGGAAGTGGCGCCACTCTTCAAATGCCCATTTAATGGCTAAGAGTTCGCGGTTTCCAATATCATAGTTACTCTCAGTGGGCGAAAACTTCCTGGAGAAGTAGGCACAGGGACGGAGATGGGTGAGGGACCTGGTACCCTGGGACAAGACAGCCCCCACTCCCACCTCGGACGCGTCAACCTCCACGATAAATGGCTCCATTTGGTTGGGCTGGACCAGCACCGGGGCCGAGATAAAGCACTTCTTAAGGACCTCAAAAGCCTGGACAGCCTCAGGAGGCCAGTGGAGGACATCAGAACCTTTGCGAGTGAGGTCCGTAAAAGGCTTAGCGATGATCGAGAAGTTAGCAATAAATCTCCTGTAATAATTAGCGAATCCCAAGAAGCACTGTAACGCCTTCAGGGAGGCAGGTTGGACCCATTCCGCCACAGCCTGGACCTTGGCGGGGTCCATGCGGAATTCATGAGGAGTGAGGATTTGACCCAAAAATTGTATCTCCTGCACCCCAAACACAAATTTTTCGGTCTTCGCAAACAGTTTGTTTTCCCGAAGGACCTGGAGCACCTTCCTGACATGCTCAATGTGGGAGGACCAGTCCTTGGAAAACACAAGTATGTCATCAAGGTACACTACAAGAAATACCCCCAGGTAATCTCTTAAAATCTCATTTATGAAATTCTGGAAGACCGCGGGAGCATTACACAACCCAAAGGGCATGACGAGGTATTCGAAATGACCTTCGGGCGTGTTAAACGCAGTCTTCCACTCATCCCCCTCTTTGATGCGGTTAAGGTTATACGCCCCCCGTAGATCAAACTTAGAGAACCATTGGGCCCCCTGAACCTGATTAAAGAGATCAGGAATCAAAGGAAGGGGATACTGGTTCCTTACAGTGACCTTATTCAAGTTATGGTAGTCAATGCATGGCCTAAGATCACCATCCTTCTTCCCTACGAAGAAGAAGCCAGCACCTACCGGAGAAGTAGAGGGGCGAATGTAACCCTTGGCCAGGCATTCCTGGATATACTCTCTCATGGCTTCACGTTCGGGACAAGAGAGATTAAATATCCTACCCTTAGGGAGCTTAGCTCCTGGTACCAAATTGATTGCGCAATCATATTCTCTATGAGGAGGTAACACTTCGGAGGCCTCCTTATAGAAAACATTGGCAAAGTCCTGAACAAACTCAGGTAGCGTGTTCACCACCTCAGGGGGAGAAATAGAATTAAAGAGGCTCTGTCACCAGATTTTGCAACCCCTATCTGCTATTGCAGCAGATCGGCGCTGCAATGTAGATTACAGTAACGTTTTTATTTTTTAAAAACGAGCATTTTTGGCCAAGTTATGACCATTTTTGTATTTATGCAAATGAGGTTTGCAAAAGTACAACTGGGCGTGTTTACAGTAAAAGTACAACTGGGCGTGTATTATGTGTGTACATCAGGGCGTTTTTACTTCTTTAACTAGCTGGGCGTTAGGAATGGGAGTGTATGATGCTGACGAATCAGCATCATCCACTTCTGTTCGTTAACACCCAGCTTCTGGCAGTGCAGACACACAGCATGTTCTCGAGAGATCACGCTGTGACGTCACTCACTTCCTGCCCCAGGTCCTGCATCGTGTCGGCCACATCGGCACCAGAGGCTACAGTTAATTCTGCAGCAGCATCAGCGTTTGCAGGTAAGTAGCTACATCGACTTACCTGCAAACGCCGATGCTGCTGCAGAATCAACTGTAGCCTCTGGTGCCGATGTGTCCTCGCTCGTCCGACACGATGCAGGACCTGGGGCAGGAAGTGAGTGACGACACAGCGTGATCTCTCGAGAACACGCTGTGTCTGCACTGCCAGAAGCTGGGCGTTCTGAAGAGAAGTGGATGATACTTCTCGTCAGAACGCCCAGCTAGTAAAAGAAGTAAACACGCCCAGATGTAACACACATAATACACGCCCAGTTGGACTTTAGAAAGCCTCATTTGCATAAATACAAAAATGGTCATAACTTTGCCAAAAATGCTCGTTTTTAAAAAATAAAAACGTTACTCTTATCTACATTGCAGCGCCGATCTGCTTAAATAGCAGATAGGGGTGGCAAAATCTGGTGACAGAGCCTCTTTAACAGAAAAACATGACGTCAAGCATTCATTACCCCACTTGGTAAGGTCCCCAGAATTCCAGTCAAACGTGGGATTATGCAACTGCAACCAGGGAAGGCCTAAAACCAAATCGGACGATAATCCCTGCATTAACAGTACAGAGCACTGCTCCAAATGCATGGAGCCAACAAGGAGTTCAAAAACAGGGGTATGCTGTGTAAAATAACCATTAGCAAGAGGAGTGGAGTCGATACCCATTACCGGGACAGGTTTAGGCAAATCAATCAAAGGCATAGCTAGAGACATAGCAAATTCCACAGACATGATATTAGCAGAAGACCCTGAATCCACGAAGGCACTGCCGGTAGCAGACCTACCACCAAAAGAGACCTGAAAGGGAAGCAAGATTTTATTACGTTTCATATTTACGGGAAATACCTGTGCGCCCAAGTGACCTCCCCGATGATCACTTAGGCGCGGAAGTTCTCCGGCTGCATTCTTACGCTTAGGACAGTTGTTCACTTGATGCTTGTCATCCCCACAGTAGAAGCAGAGACTATTCTTCCTGCGGAAATCTCTACGTTGTTGGGGGGACACGGAGGCCCCGAGTTGCATAGGTACCTCCGAGTCTTCCGGGGAGGAACGAAGCAACGGAACCTCGGGAGGCATCATGGGGGAGTCAGAGGAGAAAACATCAAGACGTTCAAGTCGTCGTTCCCTGAGACGTCGGTCAAGTCGTACCGCTAAAGCCATAACCTGGTCTAGGGAGTCAGAAGAGGGATAACTAACTAGCAGATCTTTCAGGGCGTTCGACAGACCCAACCTAAACTGGCACCTTAAGGCAGGGTCATTCCACCGAGAAGCTACGCACCACTTCCTAAAGTCAGAGCAATACTCCTCAACAGGTCTCTTACCCTGACGTAAGTTTACCAGCTGACTCTCAGCAAACGCAGTCCTGTCAGTCTCGTCATAGATGAGTCCGAGAGCAGAAAAGAAAAAATCAACGGAGGAAAGTTCAGGGGCGTCAGGAGCCAAGGAGAAGGCCCATTCTTGGTGCCCTTCCTGGAGCCGGGACATAATTATACCCACCCGCTGGCTCTCAGAACCTGAGGAGTGGGGCTTTAAAAGAAAATAGAGCCTACAACTCTCCCGAAAGGAGAGAAAAGTTTTCCGGTCCCCTGAGAACCGGTCGGGCAACTTGAGGTGGGGTTCAAGAGGTGAGGTGAGGGGGACTACCATGGTAGCATCAGGCTGGTTGACCCTCTGAGCCAGGGCCTGGACCTGTAGGGAGAGACCCTGCATTTGCTGAGCCAGGGTCTCAAGGGGGTCCATAGTGGTGTCAGGGACCAGGGTAGACTAGGTATGGGCTTGTGATTATGTAATGACGGGGGTGGGGAGACAGACAAGTGAGCCCTAATCTACCCACCACTCAGTCCCTGCCTACTTGCAACGACCCGCCCTAGGCGACGGGGTACAACTGGGCGACGGTCCCTACGCTCAATAAGTGCACGACAGACAAACAGGCAAGGGTACACAGAGCTAGGGGGAGAAAGGGGCAGTTGCCCATGGCAACACCGTGAGCAACAAGAGAAGTGAACAAGCTGAGTCAAACCAGGAGAGTACGAGGTGCCAAACGCAGAGCAGAAGAGTAGTAAACAAGCCGAGTCAAACCAGGAGTGTACGAGGTACCAAACGCAGAGCAGGAGAGTAGTCAGCAAGCCGGGGTCAATATGAAGCAAGGACAATGGTACAAGAAGCTGCAGCAGGCCAGGAAACCAAACGAGAAGAATCACAAGCAAAGGAGGAACAGGAAAGGCAGGTATAAATAGACAGAGGGCGGGAGCTAGCTCCGTCTGGCCAGGCTGTGATAGTTTCTCCCACTCCTAAGCCTGCCACCCTGAGTGGTGGAAGATGGAGTCAGTCTCACAGACATAGAAGCAGGTGCAGACTGCTTATCTATGGGCGTTAACCCCGAAGCTGTGCCTGGCAGATCCTTTACAGATATTCTTAATGAAAACCTGGTCCAGATTACTGGACCTCAGACTGGGCCGAAGTTTCACCTTCCAGCAAGGCAATGACCGTAAGCACACAGCAAAGACAACACAGGAATGACTCAGGGACATCTCTATGAATGTCCTTGAGTGGCCCAGTCAGAGCCTTGACTTGAACTAGTGCTGGGCAATTAATCAAAAAATAACCGAAACTGAAATTCAGCACAATTAACCAACATCATCTCGTGCATTTCGGTTTCTTCAATTATTTTTTCCCAGTTTCATCTGTATCTCCGCCCTCAGGATGCAGATACTGTTGAATCTAATGGTAGAGCAGGGAGCTGTAAAGTCCCTGCTCTACCATTCACTATGGCCCATGCCTCAGCGCAGACAAGCCCGAGGCAGTGATGTCATCACGCCTGTCTACGCTGAGCCAACAGACCAGAGGAGCAGAGGGATCTCCACCACTCGTCGTTGGAACGGGGTTAGGTGAGTATGTATTTTATTAGGCACTATTGTGGCTGTGTGGGGGGCAGCTATGGGGGCATTATACTGTGGGGGGGGGCAGCTGTGGGATATTATACAGAATGGGGGCACTATGGGGGACCTTATACTGTGTAAAGGGCAGCTATGGGGGTATTATACTGTGGGCGTAGCTATGGGGGCATTATACTGTGTGGGGGCACTTATGGGGAGCATTATACTATGTGGAGGGCAGTTATGGGGCATTATACTGTATGGAGGGCAGTTATGGGTGGCATTATACTGTATGGAGGGCAGTTATGGGGAGCACTATACTGTATGGAGGACAGTTATGGGGGCATTATACTGTGTGGAGGGCAGTTATGGGGAGCACTATACTGTATGGAGGGCAGTTATGGGGGCATTATACTGTGTGGAGGGCAGTTATGGGGGCAATATACTGTGTGGAGGGCAGCTATTAGGTTGTTATATTGTGTGGAGGGCAGCTATAGGGATGTTATATTGTGTGGAGGGCATTAAACTGTGGAGGCAGCTATGGGGTCATTATAATGTGTGGGGGAAGCTATGGGGGCAGTATAAGGTGTGGGGGGAGCTATGGGGAATTATACTGTGTGTGGAGCACTGTGGGGCAATATACTGTGTGAAGGCAGTGTCAGGGGGTATATTATGTACAGTATTGTACAGCAGGCTCAATGGATAAATATTAGTTCAATGGCGTAGCATGCAAATAGGAGGAGGGTATGCAAAACGGGGTGTCTCCTAATTAATCGTTCATTCATCGTAATAATGGTTACATGTTCAATTAATCGTGACTTTGATTTAGGTCATAATCGCCCAGTCCTAACCTGAACCCAATCGAACATCTCTGGAGATATACGTGAAAATGGCTGTCCACCGACGGTCCCCATCCAACCTGACAGAGCGTGAGAGGATCTGCAGAGAAGAATGGCAGAAAATCCCCAAATCCAGGTGTGCAAAGCTTGTGGCATCATACACAAGAAGACTGGAGGCTGTTATCACTGCCAAAGGGGCTTCAACTAAGTACTGAGTAAAGGGTCTGAATACTTATGTCAATGCAATATTTGAGTTTTTCCTTTTCAATAAATTTGCAAAGATTACTAACATTCTGATTTTACTTTGTCATTATGGGGTATTGAGTGCAGAATGAAGGGAAAAACTAGATTTTTTTAATTTTAGCACAAGGCCTCAACATAACATAATGTGAAAAAATGTAAAGGGTCTGAAGACTTTCCGAATGCATTGTATATTGGCATCGTGGCATATGTGGTGCTACATTTTTAGCTAAGTGTAGACCTATTATACCGGTACTGTATGGAAATTGTATTGGCACTGTATAGCTCTATTACATTGGCATTCAATACCAGTACTATACATGTACTATTTTATTAGCTCTGCATGGCACTGCTGGTGGAACTATGGCCATAATAAGTCCTAATTACTCTGAATAGATTTCAATAACCACCTGATGGACGCCAGTGAAGATTCCACACAGCATATAATGAAGAGTAGAAAGTTCATAAGCCAGATCGACACTGCCCTCATAACCTGTAACTGCGACCTCACTGTCGGGATCCGTTACTGTTTGCAGGAAGAGAGACATCTCATCCCAATGCTGCTCCAGGAAGCCATTCATAAAAGACATGTAGTCCTCTTTCTCTCCAAACCTGTAGAGCACCAATATCAAGGGTTGCAAAGTAAATTATTGGGCGGATCAACAACAGAACATAAATAATTAAAAGAAAAGTGCCATATATTATAGATCAGCTATCATATAATGCCCTAATGAAAATACACATACATATTCAGAATTTGCAAGATCTTGTCTAAAAATTTATATAAAGTCTATGGTAGAGCCATAAAGGACATCTTCACTATTGACCTCTATTTTACTACTGTGCATATTAAAGAAACCCAGAGCCAGGGGGTGGTGCATGACAAAATTCAAGGGGTTCTCTTGGACATCTTATATTATTTGGCCTATCCTTAAGATAGGTAATCAATATCAGATTGGTGGGGTCCAACTCCCGGCACCCCCACCAATCAGCTGTCTGAAGGGGCCGCGGCAAAGTACGACGTGACCTCTTTACCGTTTACCAGACACAGTGCCATAAACTCTCCGGAACGGCTGTGCCTGGGATTGCAGTTCTGGTCCCATTCAGGTGAATGGGATCAGACTGCAGAAAAGTGCAATCCCAGGCATAGCCGTTATGGAAGTGTACGACGCTGTGCCTGGAAGACTATAGAGAGGTTACGGCGTTTATCCTTGCTGCCCCTTCATACAGCTGATTGGTGCGGGTGCCGGGAGTCTGAGTTTAACTCACACATGATTTGCCTAAACGTTTTCAGCCTCTGGATGTAAACAACTAAAAGCAAGTAGAGATCTTCAAAATAGTAAAGAATATAAACATGAAGTATATTAGGAAGTTGTACAGTTGTTAAACCGCGCAATCCATTTACACTCCCATACATTTTTTCATGTAATCTGCAAAATTTTTACTTATTTTCTACAGATTTTTACAGAATGTCTCATGGCCAGCTCTTAGTCTCATTCAGAGCTGCATTCATAATTCTGTATGCGGCTGAGCTAGCTTCTGTCACCAATCGTTGTTTGTCAAGGTCTGTACAGTGCATGGAAGAATAGTCTTTATATGCTAACATTCCCAGAATGCAATGTAGCAGAGAGCATTGCACTATGTCAATTCAGCTAAGCTGCTAGGGATGTGTCAACAGTTTTGATGGTTCTAGGAGTGACCAGCAGAATTATGAATGTGGCTCTGGGGTATAATACAGGCTGTAACTCAAGATCAGTACAAGATAAGTAATGTAATGTATTTACAAATTTACTCAACTTTTTATATAGATTTCATTTTGAGGAATATGTACATAGAAATGCGAGCTATTTTAAAGGGGTTGTCTCATAGAGACAACTTCTACCATCTGTCCTGTTAGGGCATAAGGGCGTCATTGATTGGGGTTTTCTGCCTAGGACCCCAAGTGGGGAACCGCTAAGTAATACCGGCTACCACTCTGGCAAACCTGGCTTGCCCTGTATTAACTCTTTGCCCATTCATTTCAATGTCCGAAATGTAATATTAAATTCCCCCTGCAGCTGCCTTTGCAGGAGAAAAGTATGACCATCTGGAAATTTCCACAGCAATAACATCTGATCTTTACAGAAAGGGTCGAGACAACCTCTTGAATGTGTTCACTGCAATAAACTGGATTGATTAAGAAAATCACATGCAACATTTCAAGGTTACGGGCGAATTATCACCTAGTAAAATTAGCCAGATTCTGTAAAACTTTGGCTACCATGGTCAAGGCACGAGCAGCAAGAGGATGTGGATGTTCAGGTGAGAGGTGAAAAAGTCCTGGGGAAAGAATAGCAGGGCACAGGAAACGCAGGAACAGGCAGGCACTGACCAGTCGAGAACCCAATTCTGGTCTTCCTCGCATGACAACTTTTTCTTGCCAACTGGAGAACACTGCTAGGAGCTCTGGAGGAAAGTACCTGCACATAACAAGAAAGGGTCTATCATTCAAAAAACATGGAGAGAGATAAGTTAGATGACCAAAATACTTAAGAATATGATGGGACCTCCATCATTCATACTTGAACTAAGGCAGTGGTATACAGACTTATCACTGTAACACTGTCACGTACGTGCACTTCAGACCTAGAGGTTGTGTATGCCAAACCCTGATAGCAGTCATGAGATGCCCATCTGATCTGACTGCTGTCATTACAACAATGTTATTCTAGAGAACATGAGGCCTGGATGGGCCCACCATATGACTCAAGCCTTGGGGAAGGAAATCCATATGACGGGAGGTTATACAATACTGCTAGGCCCTTCGTTCTAAAGATTGTTGGGGTACCATTGGTTGGGTCTACACCAATCAGTAAATTATGGCATGTTCTAGCAATATGCCATAACTTACAATAATGGGAAAATGTCTTTAATGATTGGACAGGAGCGTTGCCAGACAATAGGGAACAGAATAACATCAATGGTTGGTACGATTACAGCGATACCAAATATGTATAGGATTTTTATATTTTACTACGTCAATGTAGCCAGATGTGGGCTTGTTTTTTTGTTGGACGAGGTGTAGTTATCATTGGTACTATTTTGGGGTACATGGGAATTATTATTTTTTATTTTATGGAAAAAAAAGAATGTTGCTGTTGTTTGCGGGGTTTTTTTTATACGTCATTCACCTAGTGGTTTAATTAATGTGTTAAATTTATTGTTCAGTGTTTTTTTACACTTTTACTAAATAAGACCACTTTTTATTGAAAAAAAAGTGGTTTTATTTTATTATAACTGTAATCTTTTATAAAAAAAAAAAAGGTATAAACTTTATTTAACTGTATTACATTTTTTATTTTTTTTTGGTCCCACTAGAGGACTTCACAATGTGATCTTCTGATCCCTTATATAATGCTTTGGAATAATTAATATTATTTACATTATTGTGTAAAGCTGACAAGCAATCTATTGGGCCATGCATGATAGGCATATACCCAGGGCAGGCCTGGGAGCCTTTGTTATAATCCCGGTTGCCATGTCAATCCATCGGTCAATCCATAGAGAGGTCCGAACTGACTCTGGAATTGACATTAGCATGAAATGGGTTTCCATGGTTAATCAACCGCCCACAAGCCAAAGATCACATGTGCAATGACAAGCGTTGTCTGGAGTGGCATAAAGCATTCCGCCACTGGACTCTGGAGCAGCCGCTTCTCTAAGGTGATGATTTAGTGCCGTAGAATGCATAGAGTGGAAGGGGGAGGGGATAATGGTCTGGGGTTGCTTTTTAGGGGTTGGGCTATGCCCCTTTTGTTCAGTGAAGGGTAAAGTTAACACTACAGCATATAAAGACATTTTACACATTTGCATGCTTCCAACTCTGTGGCAATAGTTTGCCCCTGTGCACACAGCAAGACATGGTGTGGCGAGTTTGGTGTGGAGGAACCCAAGTGGACTATACATATAAGCTGCATAGCGCCGCTGTAGGCCGAATCCGTCAGTCAGCTGGACCGTTGGCTCAGCTGACAGAGTGTCCTGTGTGCCTTTATGAACTTAGATGTGATCGTTATTAGGATTATCCTGTGTGTCATAGACACACAGTAGCCACCGTCAGCCGAGACATAAGTCCAGCAGACTGACAGATTTGTCTCGCGGTGGCGCCATGCAGCCTCTATGTATAGAGGATACATAGAAGCTACATCGCTAAAAGTAAATAATATTTTTAATACAAGTAAATTCGAAAATAGTTTTTAAGCACATAATACATAGATTTAAAGAAAGAAAAAAAAGCTACAACGCTTTACATAGCCTTTAAACTTGTGAGATTGTTAGATAATTATTACAATTATTCGATTACTAAATTTGAGATATATAGAATGGTATTATGCAGTGACACTTTACTTTTGTGATTGCATAATGCTTTCAATAGCTTCTTCACAGCTCCTCCACAAATGTCCTCTGTTCTCACGGAGGTCTTCTGGGGAACATCGCTGTGGGTCGACCTCATGACTATCTGTTGAGGCGTATGTGCGAGTGATAAAGGGACCTTAAAACAACAAAAGTTTTATGCATATTATTCATACTTGCCTACAATTTTCTTGTATAAAATGTTTGACATTATGTGTAATATTATTTAGGGTTTTATTTTACAAATACTAAGAAACATATTAGGCTTTGTTCACATTTGCATTTTGGATTTAGCTTATAACGAAAACCACGACTCGTCAGATTTGTCATTTGACCGATACCACTGTGCCTGACCAACTCTATTGACTTAAAATAGAGTTAATCGGGGTTGCTTTTGTGTTGACGGAAAAAGTAGCAATGCAATGGAGACTGGCATTAGTTTACTTTGGCAATACCAATGTTTCGTATTGCTTTATAGGTTCAGGTTGCACCACAGTTAGCAGACGCTTCCAGGCTCTGGTGCCTAAGAGGGCTTAAAGGCCCCTCTGCCATATTAAAAGACCAGTATTATAAATGGCACAAATGGGGGGAGGGCCATTAAGAATTAATATTGGAGCCCAGGAGATTCAAGTTACTTCTCTGTAAAGGAATTCTGTATACTTTAAAGAGAGAAACTATATTTACTTGAGGACCTATGAAATATCTACAGGATGTCTACTTTTATCTCAGACTATTATAAAAACTGCTGATAACTGTTTACTGTATGAGCTTTATGGGAAATCTCCTGTTTACGCACCAAGGGTCTCCTGAAGATACGTCTGTCCCACGATTTTCATATACTCCTCAATAGCCTTTGTGAGAATAGTGTTTTCACGGAATATTAATGAGTCTTGAACATCATAACGAGAAATCTCAGCTACGCCAAGTTCCACAAGGAACTCCTAGAGAATAGTAAAAAATAAATGAAACCGTAATAATGGATAAATGCTATGATGTATAATGTCAAATCCTATTCCCTTCTCACCTTGGCTTGGCCAGTGCTCTGCAGAACATATATCATTGACCTCCCAAGTTCTTCTTTCTCACGAGCACTTAGAATTGGCTCCATTGCGCTGGTCAACTTAAGATATCTCCAGGTTAGATACTCTGCAAATTCCTTATACTGCACCAGGGGGAGAACACAAATTTTCCTGTACCTGCCTCGTACTCTCAGTGTTAAATCTCCACCAAGAGGCACCCATCTCTCCACTCCCTCCTTCATTCCTTCCAATGCCAGTGTAACAGTCCCTACTCCAGTGGCTTCTTTGCCCTCTCGAAGAAGATGAAGAGCAACATGGCCTGATGAAAAAGGCAGGTCCCTCAAGTTAAAGCTTTCTCCCCAAAATACCACTCCAGCTTCAGTTGCCTTACTTGTAGTCCGTCCATAAAGGCAACTATCTAGATGGACTTCACAAAAGTACCGAGCACGAGAACCGAGACCTGAAAGGGGAAGACCCTTGGCCTCATGGATCCAGAGTCTGAGAGAAGAATCTTCACGTTGACAATTATCCTGAACAAGTGCAGAAAATATATAAAGAAGTAGGCATACAGATATTTTAGTTTCATAATGTCATAATATGGTCTTCTATGAGTTGCAAATCTCATATACAGTGTGTGAAGAGTGGGAGAAGAGGGTTGCATTGACAATCCAACACAATGGGCAGCACTTTGAACACATTTTATAAGTGGTCAGAAACTTGTAAATAACTCATGAAAGAATAAAGTAACGTTAAAACCAAGCAAGCCATTGTTTTTCTTGTGAAATTCTCGATAAGTTTGATGTGTCACATGACCCTCTTCCCATTGAAAAAACTAAAGTTGGATACAAAATGTCAGACTTCAAAATGGCCGCCATGGTCAACACCCAGCTTGAAAAGTTTCCCCCCTCCCATATACTAATGTGCCACAAACAGGAAGTTAATATCACCAACCATTCCCATTTTATTTAGGTGTATCCATATAAATGGCCCACCCTGTAGATGACTTGTCTATATTGGCTTGCCCATACAACATACCGGATGATTGATAGGTGTACAATATTGATGAATTACTATGAATGTGATGTCATTGTTCTCACCTTGTCTGGTTGTACAATTCTACGGAGATTGTCAATCCATCGGTCTCGCTCTTGAACTGAGGAACATCCAAAGCAATGACTACCAGAGGCTGTGATGACCTGTGAGAAATAGCAATGCACTGAGTCTATGTTACATAACTCAAGAGGACCTTCTACAATTCAGCCCAAATATGTATATGGAAGTTCTGAACAGGTAGAAGAATCTTCTAATAATATTGACTGTGTCCTTCAGCAGTATTAATTTTTCTTCTCATTACCTCAAAGCAGAACTGCTCTCCAAGTATACTGCTGTGTAGAGTCCTTATAATGACATCTTTCTCCCTATTAAGGTCCAGAATTTCAACACAACTCAGCGACTCATGTGACCCTTGCAGGCTTCTGTAAAACATTGTATGGTTCCAAGCACAGACATAACAGCATTTATTGCTAGTGTAGCAACAATTTTTTCTCATGTTCCCCTAAGGGCCTATGCACTTGGCCTTATTATTGGCCATGTAATATGGTACCTATAAACGGATACAGAGCGATACTGTATTTCTGTGTGCCTTCAATTTTATATGGAGTTTATTTGCTCATGTACTCATACAAACTCTGGGAAAAAAATTGTGACATGTTCCAACACATTTTGTAATACAGAAATGTTCTCCCCTAAAGGCCTAGTGTCCCACTGATGGAAAAGCGATCATTCTGTAAACTGAATTTTTGGCCAATGCCACCAAAGCATACATCTTTAGCATAGGCTATCAATATTTGATCGGTGGGGGTCTAAATGCTCCGGCGCCACAGCCTCTTCCTCCAACTGATCAACGGGGATGCCGGGTGTCGGAACCCCCTGATCAAGTATTGATGGTTGATCCTAATGAAAGGCCATCAATATTACAAACCCTTTAGTCCCTTTTTAAGACATTTTTTAGGTAGGTAGTGAGGAAGACCTAGCAAGACTGTGCTGGGTATTTGTAGGGTAAAAGCTTCCAGTTACATATATAGGATTTGGAGAGCAAATTAGCCTAATAGGGTTTCAGTAAGACAAGGTTCCCTTATAGGCCTTATCCGCTACAGATTCCATTTATTTAAATAGCCTGTAGGCACACAATGCTCTCGGGTAAGAGAGTCTTTATAGATGTAATGATGTAAGATAAGTACCTTTCATCCAGTTGTAGTGGTGCTGCCCCCGTCTTCTTTCTATTCTTCTTTCTTTTCCTCTTCAGAATTAATCCCTAAGATGATCATATCATACAGTTATATAGAACTGGAAACTTAGACTTATACAGTACTATAGTATGTAGCTGTAAAGGATCTGCCAGGCACAACTTCTGTGGATACTCCCATAGGTAATCAGTCTGCACCTGAGTCTATGTCTCTGAGACTGACTCCATCTTCCACCACTCAGGATGGCAGGCTTAGGAGTGGGAGAGCCTATTGCAGCCTGGCCAGACGGAGCTAGCTCCCGCCCTCTGTCTATTTATACCTGCCTTTCCTGTTCCTCCTTTGTTTGTGATTCCTCTCGTGTGGTTTCCTGGCCCAGCTACAGCTTCTGACTATTTGATCCTGCTCCATACTGAACCTGGCTTACTGACTACTCTCCTGCTCTGCGTTTGGTACCTCGTGCACTCCTGGTTTGACTCGGCTCGTTCACCACTCTTGTTGCTCACGGTGTTGCCGTGGGCAACTGCCCCTTTCCCTTTGCTTGTGTTCCCTTGTCTGTTTGTCTCGTGCATTTACTGAGCATAGGGACCGCCGCCCAGTTGTACCCCGTCGCCTAGGGCGGGTCGTTGCAAGTAGGCAGGGGCAGAGTGGCGGGTAGATTAGGGCTCACTTGTCCGTTTCACTACCCCCGTCATTACATAATCACAAGCCCGTATACCTAGTCTACCCTGCTCCCTGACACTACTATGGACCCCCTTGAGACCCTGGCTCAGCAAATGCAGGGTCTCTCCCTACAGGTCCAGGCCCTGGCTCAGAGGGTCAACCTGCCTGACGCTACCATGGTAGTGCCCCTCACCTCACCTCTTGAACCCCACCTCAAGTTGCCTGACCGGTTCTCAGGGGACCGGAAGACTTTTCTCTCCTTTCGGGAGAGTTGTAGGCTCTACTTTCGCTTAAAGCCTCATTCCTCAGGTTCTGAGAGCCAGCGGGTGGGTATAATTATGTCCCGGCTCCAGTAAGGGCCCCAAGAATGGGCCTTCTCCTTGGCTCCTGACGCCCCTGAACTTTCCTCCGTTGATTGTTTATTTTCTGCTCTCGGACTCATTTATGACGAGACTGACAGGACTGCCTTTGCTGAGAGTCAGCTGGTGACCTTACGTCAGGGTAAGAGACCTGTTGAGGAGTATTGCTCTGACTTTAGGAAGTAGTGCCTAGCTTCTCGGTGGAATGACCCTGCCTTAAGGTGCCAGTTTAGGTTGGGTCTGTCGAACGCCCTGAAAGACCTGCTAGTTAGCTATCCCTCTTCTGACTCCCTAGACCAGGTTATGGCTTTAGCGGTACGACTTGACCGACGTCTCAGGGAACGACAGCTTGAACGTTTTTGTGTTTTCCCCTCTGACTCCCCCATGATGCCTCCCGAGGTCCCGTTGCTTCGCTCTTCCACGGAAGACTCGGAGGTACCTATGCAACTCAGGGCCTCCGTGTCCCCCCGACAACGTAGAGAGTTCCGCAGGAAGAATGGTCTCTGCTTCTACTGTGGGGATGACAAGCATCAAGTGAACACCTGTCCTAGGCGTAAGAATGCAGCCGGAGAACTTCCGCGCCTAAGTGATCATCGGGGAGGTCACTTGGGCGCACAGGTATTTCCCGTAAATATGAAACGTAATAAAATCTTGCTTCCCTTTCAGGTCTCTTTTGGTGGTAGGTCTGCTACCGGCAGTGCCTTCGTGGATTCAGGGTCTTCTGCTAATATCATGTCTGTGGAATTTGCTATGTCTCTAGCTATGCCTTTGATTGATTTGCTTAAACCTGTCCCGGTAGTGGGTATCGACTCCACTCCTCTTGCTAATGATTATTTTACACAGCAAACCCCTGTTTTTGAACTCCTTGTTGGCTCCATGCATTTGGATCAGTGCTCTGTACTGTTGATGCGGGGATTATCGTCCGATTTGGTTTTAGGCCTTCCCTGGTTGCAGTTGCATAATCCCACGTTTGACTGGAATTCTGGGGATCTTACCAAATGGGGTAATGAATGCTTGACGTCATGTTTTTCTGTTAATTCTATTTCTCTCCCTGAGGAGGTGAACACGCTACCTGAGTTTGTTCAGGACTTCGCTGATGTTTTCTCTAAAGAGGCCTCCGTAGTGTTACCTCCTCATAGAGAATACGATTGCGCTATCGAATTGGTACCAGGAGCTAAGCTTCCTAAGGGTAGGATATTTAATCTTTCTTGTCCCGAACATGAAGCCATGAGAGAGTATATCCAGGAATGCCTGGCCAAGGGTTACATTCGCCCCTCTACTTCTCCGGTAGGTGCTGGCTTCTTCTTCGTAGGGAAGAAGGATGGTGGTCTTAGGCCATGCATTGACTACCGTAACTTGAATAAGGTCACTGTAAGGAACCAGTATCCCCTTCCTTTGATTCCTGATCTCTTTAATCAGGTTCAGGGGGCCCAATGGTTCTCTAAGTTTGATCTACGGGGTCGTATAACCTTATCCGCATCAAAGAGGGGGATGAGTGGAAGACTGCGTTTAACACGCCCGAAGGTCATTTCGAATACCTCGTCATGCCCTTTGGGTTGTGTAATGCTCCTGCGGTCTTCCAGAATTTCATAAATGAGATTTTGAGAGATTACCTGGGGGTATTTCTTGTAGTGTACCTTGATGACATACTAGTGTTTTCCAAGGACTGGTCCTCCCACATTGAGCATGTCAGGAAGGTGCTCCAGGTCCTTCGGGAAAACAAACTGTTTGCGAAAAGCGAAAAATGTGTGTTTGGGGTACAGGAGATACCATTTTTGGGTCAAATCCTCACTCCTCATGAATTCCGCATGGACCCCGCCAAGATCCAGGCTGTGGCGGAATGGGTCCAACCTGCCTCCCTGAAGGCGTTACAGTGTTTTTTGGGGTTCGCTAATTATTACAGGAGATTTATTGCTAACTTCTCGGTCATCGCTAAGCCTCTTACGGACCTCACTCGCAAAGGTGCTGATCTCCTCCACTGGCCTCCTGAGGCTGTCCAGGCTTTTGAGGTCCTTAAAGGAACAGTGTCATCACAAATTATTTTTTTATATGTTAAAGATGTTAGTGCTTTATTAAAAACGTTTATATTCATTTGTGTGTTTGTGTTTTACTTTTTCTTATTTTTACACTTTTTCTTCCCTATGGGGGCTGCCATTTTTTGTTCCATTTCTGTGTGTGTCGATTAACGACACATACAGACATGGAATACGGCAGCCACAGTCCCATAGGGACTGCGAACGGCTCCCGTCCCATTGACTGCAGTGTACGGCGTCTGTGTGGGAACTGCGTATGCGCCGCTCCCACACAGTCCTATTTGAAATTGGCGCCGTCCGGCGCCATTTTCCTGTGGACCGGAAGTCGCGGCCGGACAGTAAGATTACTACTTCCGGTCGCGGCTTCCGGATTTGTGCACTTGCACCAGCGGCAGCAAACAGAGCGGACGGGCCGGAGGGAGCCGCGGCGGCAGGAGCAGGTAAGAGATCTCAATGTATGTTCGTGTTTGTGTGTGTTTACTACTGTATGTTAACCTACTACACTGTGGGTTAGCTCAAAAAATGGCGACACACAGTGTAGGAGGTTACACCGTTCAAACCCCTCGTTTATCCCGGCACTAGCCAGGATAAAGGAGGGGGGAATGCTGAGAGCTCACTAGAGCGAGGGCTTTTAACCCAATGTTGCAATGCTGCAACTTTGGGAACAGCTCCATCTAGTGGCCAAAAATGGGTAGTATTATAAATTAGAAATAATTTATAATATTTCCAGACTCGTGCAAAAAAAATAAAAAAAATTTGAACAATGTTTAATCACCCACACACTAAATGTTTAATTTTTTAAAAAAAAAACATGTTTTTCTGGCAACACATTCCCTTTAAGAAGTGCTTTATCTCGGCCCCGGTGCTGGTTCAGCCCAACCAAATGGAGCCATTTATCGTGGAAGTTGACGCATCCGAGGTGGGAGTGGGGGCTGTCTTGTCCCAGGGTACCAGGTCCCTCACCCATCTCCGTCCCTGTGCCTACTTCTCCAGGAAGTTTTCGCCCACTGAGAGTAACTATGATATTGGCAACCGCGAACTCTTAGCCATTAAATGGGCATTTGAAGAGTGGCGCCACTTCCTGGAGGGGGCTAGGCACCAGGTAACGGTCCTTGCCGACCACAAGAATCTGGTTTTCCTAGAATCTGCCCGGAGGCTAAACCCGAGACAAGCTCGATGGGCGCTATTTTTTACCAGATTCAACTTTTTGGTTACCTTTAGGGCTGGGTCTAAAAATATTAAGTTCGATGCACTGTCGCGTAGCTTCATGGCCAGCCCTCCTTCGGAGGAAGATCCTGCATGTGTTTTACCTCCAGGTATAATCATTTCTTCTATTGATTCTGATTTAGTCTCTGAAATTGCGGCTGATCAAAGTTCAGCTCCCGGGAACCTTCCTGAGAACAAGCTGTTTGTTCCCCTGCAATACCGGCTAAGGGTACTTAGGGAAAATCATGACTCCGCACTATCTGGTCATCCAGGCATCCTGGGTACCAAACACCTCATTGCCAGAAACTATTGGTGGCCTGGGTTGCCTAAAGACGTTAAGGCCTACGTCGCCGCTTGTGAGGTTTGTGCTAGGTCCAAGACTCCCAGGTCCCGACCAGCGGGCTTACTACGTTCTTTGCCCATTCCCCAGAGACCTTGGACCCATATCTCCATGGACTTTATCACCGATTTGCCTCCATCTCAAGGCAAGTCGGTGGTGTGGGTGGTAGTAGACCGCTTCAGTAAGATGTGCCACTTTGTGCCCCTCAAGAAACTACCCAACGCCAAGACGTTAGCTACCTTGTTTGTCAAACACATCCTGCGTCTCCATGGGGTCCCTGTCAATATTGTTTCTGACAGAGGGGTACAATTTGTTTCTTTGTTTTGGAGAGCCTTCTGTAAAAAGTTGGAGATTGATCTGTCCTTCTCCTCTGCCTTCCATCCTGAAACTAATGGCCAAACTGAGAGGACTAATCAGTCTCTAGAACAATATTTAAGGTGTTTTATCTCTGACTGTCAATATGATTGGGTCTCATTCATTCCCCTCGCCGAATTTTCCCTTAATAACCGGGTCAGTAACTCGTCAGGGGTCTCCCCCTTTTTCTGTAATTTTGGGTTTAATCCACAGTTCTCCTCCGTTTCACCTGGTAGTTCCAACAATCCCGAGGTAGAGGTCGTTCATCGGGAACTGTGCACAGTCTGGGCCCAGGTTCAGAAGAACCTAGAGGCGTCCCAGAGCATACAAAAAACTCAGGCAGATAGAAGACGTTCTGCTAACCCCTTGTTTATGGTCGGGGATCTGGTGTGGTTATCGTCTAGGAACTTGCGCCTTAAGGTCCCGTCCAAGAAGTTTGCTCCCCGGTTTATAGGGCCGTATAAGGTCATTGAAGTCCTCAATCCTGTCTCCTTCCGACTGGAGTTGTCCCCATCTTTTCGAATACACGACGTGTTTCATGCCTCCCTCCTTAAACGCTGCTCCCCGTCCTTGGCTCCCTCGAGGAAACCTCCTGTTCCCGTTCTCACCCCTGAGGGGGTGGAGTTCGAGGTGGCCAAGATTGTGGACAGCAGGATGGTCCAATGCTCCCTCCAGTACCTGGTCCATTGGAGAGGATACGGGCCTGAGGAGAGGACTTGGGTACCCGCCCGGGATGTTCACGCTGGGGTATTGGTCAGGAAGTTCCACCTCCGTTTCCCCAATAAACCAGGTCCACTTAGAAAGGGTCCGGTGGCCCCTCATAAAAGGGGGGGGGTACTGTAAAGGATCTGCCAGGCACAACTTCTGTGGATACTCCCATAGGTAATCAGTCTGCACATGAGTCTATGTCTCTGAGACTGACTCCATCTTCCACCACTCAGGATGGCAGGCTTAGGAGTGGGAGAGCCTATCGCAGCCCGGCCAGACGGAGCTAGCTCCCGCCCTCTGTCTATTTATACCTGCCTTTCCTGTTCCTCCTTTTCTTGTGATTCTTCTCGTGTGGTTTCCTGGCCCAGCTACAGCTTCTGACTATTTGATCCTGCTCCATACTGACCCTGGCTTACTGACTACTCTCCTGCTCTGCGTTTGGTACCTCGTGCACTCCTGGTTTGACTCGGCTCGTTCACCACTCTTGTTGCTCACGGTGTTGCCGTGGGCAACTGCCCCTTTCCCTTTGCTCGTGTTCCCTTGTCTGCTTGTCTTGTGCACTTACTGAGCATAGGGACCACCGCCCAGTTGTACCCCGTCGCCTAGGGCGGGTCGTTGCAAGTAGGCAGGGACAGAGTGGCGTTTGATTAGGGCTCACTTGTCCGTTTCCCTACCCCCGTCATTACAGTAGCATGGGCAGTTTTTCATACTGGTGACCTATACACTGCTTTGGCTGCCTCCGGGCACCAGATGTCCGTGCCAGAAGCAGATGGCTTCAGTCACAGTATAGCGGCTGTGTTGCATTATTGCTCCTCTGCTCAGGGGTGAAGCTATAGGGGGTGCATAGTTGCAGTTGCACCCGAGCCCTGGAGCTTGAGGGGCCCAAAAGCCACTGAGCCACATAAGAAGACACTAGTATTATAAATTATATATGGTAGACACGGACCCAGTTATAGAATTTGCATTGGTGCTCAGGAGCTTCAATTGAATAGGAGCAGAGTTACAGCTCTTCAGCATGGCCGCTATAAAGTGTATGGAGCCATCAGCTTCCGACACCACCCACTGCATAACATCCAGTGCCCGGAAGCAGCCTGAACAGCTGATCGGTGCGGGGTCCGGGTGTTGGACCCCACAATCATATACTGATGACCTATCTTGTGGATAGGTCATTAGTATGAAAAACCGTCCCGTGCCCTTTAAGGGATACATAAGGTATCATGATTATTCTCTGTCATGACTTTGGAGCTTCTCATGCCTGGTGTCTGGAGATATAAATCTTTATTCACACTATATGAGTTATTACATATATCTCCTAAGGTGTCAGCCGTTAGCTTTATAGCACACGCACACAAGTCTGTGTGCAACAGAAATCTTATAAGATGTCAATCATTTATATAAATCAGCGGAAATAGTCCAGAGGTCCATCTCCAGACCCTGCCAACTTTCACATCGTGATGGGGAATACTCTTTTATAATATGTTATGATTTTCCTGCTTGTGAATGTTGATCATAAATTGAGTCACAGAATTTGGGCACATGAAGTAGCATTCACAAAGTTTGGGGGACGTCCCTGCTTACATTCATTTTCCTCACCGGATTCTCACGTGTGTAGCAGCTGTCAGTAGCAATAAAGAGTATGTTATAAAATGTGAATACTACTGTCAAAAAGGCCGACAAATGGTGAACCCACTGGGTTACTAAGAGGTTTGGCGTAGGCTAGACCAGAGAGCAGGGACTAAAGGAATATCCAGATTTTACGAATTTTAGATATGGACTTTCCTGGAGGTAATCCCCAGGTCATTTTCCCCGAATTGTTACGTAACATCAACACAGGGTTAGGGCAGCAGAATTTTCAAAGAATAATTAACCAGTCACAGGGTCAGGGCAGGCGATGTACAGAAGTCAGGTCAGGAGTAAAGATGAGTTAAATCAGAGTGATGTAGCAGAGAACAACATAGCAGAATACTGGCACCAGATGAACATATTGCTCAGGCACAGGGATGAGTCCAAAGGAGCCTTAGATAGGAAAGAGTGCTCAGCCATAGGCCGCTGCTTGCTGGCCCTTTAAAAGAGTGGGCACAGCATGCCAAAGGATGTCGGATGTGGGGATTGGGTTAGCATCCAGTTATAACTACACATGCTAACCCTTTATAACCCAATGTGGAAACCAATGCTGAAGCTTTCAGTTATTCAACAAGGGCTTGTTTTAACAAAAATCGTGTCAGCCTATTAAAGGGGTTTTCCCGTTGTATGTAAAAAAACCTGAGACATCATAAAATCAAAATGTATGTAATTTTCTAATATACATTGTGCACCAATTGCTTACAGTGCTCGAGACAGTTGTTATTGCTTGCAGTCTGTGAATAGAAAATCTGTCTCGATCATGTGCTGCTCACACAGGTGCACGGCCTGTTACAATGTATCAGAGTTCTCTCTTCTAACAGCCCCTGCACCTATGTGAGCAGGAATAGATTGGGCTTGCATTATGTTACAATTTTTGTAGCCAAAATTGTGAAAGAATTCCAAAACAGAGACTTCTAAAACTTTCAATTAAACCTCTCTCTATAGGCTCTGCAGCTGCTTTTGGCAAAAATAAACTGCATCAAAATGGCAAAATGTGAACACCAGAAAGCATCCACATTACCTTCACATTATTATGTTGATTCTTTGTATCAGCTTCTACATTTCCATCAGGATCAGCATCTGTAGCTGAACATAAAACAGATAATACAGGGTTAAATAAAGCAGCCATTGCAGACAGATCCAACTATACTTATCCTATGGTAAGTACATGCCTCTTATTTACAAACTGATCCATATGGTATGTGATACTCCAGTGAATCTGTCATATCTACTATTTGATGGCAGCATAGGCTAGAGGGGGAGATGCTGAGTTCAGGGATATAGGGTTTTCTATTATTCGATTGAGTATTTTCTTGTAAAAAGCTGTTTAAATGCTACCAGGACTGTGAGAAAGCCTGTGAGTCCAGCTTGCCCCACCTACACACAGTGTTTGAAAGCTCTTCCTGTATGCAAATTCATGCAGCCATCAATCAATGTGTGTGGGTGTCTGAAGCTGGACTCACCGGCTTTCTCTATGAATCCAGGCAGCATTGTTTTTTGCAAGAAAATACTCAAGCAAATCATAAAAAAACAATATATTTCCAAGCTTGGCATCTCCTCCTCTATCCTATGCTGCCCTCATATTGGAGACCCGATGGAGCCACTCTAAAGCAAATTTTCCTTTGTTTGGAACACATCATCTTGTCTTCTCTTAGACCATAGGGGCACTCCCGAATAGTGTAACTGAACAATTTTGGTGGAGGAGGCATCTTATATTGGGGTAACAGTGGCTATGGACTCACAGAAATGTTGAAATTGAATTTCCTCTATTTTCCCCAAAAATATTAGACTAAAATATGGAGAAGGTTGTGCATTTTATTAGCAGCAAAGACTGTGTTTACAAAAATGGTCATCTTGCCGCAGGTCCTTTTTGTGCTGCAGAATTGCCCTATACGGCTACCAAATAATTTTTTCAGGTCACTCGAAATGATTATGCAGGATTTTTTTATGGAATAATAAACACCCACAAATCAAATTAGATATATTAAATTTACCAGTTACAAGTGGTGGGTTGGCGTTGCCTAAATTTCATAACTATTACCTTGCTTCACAGTTGCAATATATACAAGGCTGTGATGATATGGTAATAAAATATTTCATAAAGGGTAAAAGTATACACTGTAGAAGAAACTACACACTACTGAGGATTTTAGAAACAGGGTTATTGGACACTTTCGAGATTAAAAAAAGATTTGCCGATGGGCTATAGTTTACAAAAAGTTTAGGACACTGTAAAAATGTATTAAAAAATTGAGGGATACTGGAAAACAACTATTATTCTGGGAAATAAAAATTTCACAATAGGTCCAGTAGTAAACTCTAAGAATTGGAGAGAGCACGCTGGGATATATTTACACCAATTAATTCGGAGAGGGAAGTTAAAATTACTTGAATTTCGGTTGGGTACTATATTTTATTATTATTATCAATGGCGTCATGCAGCACTTGAAGCATATACAGTTAAAGGATTTCTAAACTTTTAAAAAATGTTGACATGTCATAGTGACATGTCAAGAGTTTTGATCGGTGGGGGTCTTGGCACTGGGACCTCCACTGATCGCTAAAATGAAGTGGCAGAAGGAAAACCAATCAGAAACTAAGCGGCTCTGCGCTCACGAGTCCTTCTGTTGCTTTGCTTGAGCAATCGGTGGGGGTCTCAGTGCTCAGTTTTTTTTCAATTTAGTTACACTTTAAAATGATCGCGGGATGAACTGGTGATATGAAGTAACTTGTTTTTCTATCTATTGCTATTCTTTTATAAAAATAAAATAAAGCAAAAAATAATAGCTAGATTCTATCAGAGAGCCCCTGAATTAAAGGGGTTCTCCAGTTTGAAAGAATGACTACGACGTGATGCTGTCTGCTTTGCCTCCATTAGTAACCCATTGACAATGCATAGTTAATGTGATGTGCTATGTATTTGTCTTAGGGCTCATGCACATATTAATGAATATCACCGTAATATAGTGCTGTACAGAGCACCATATGGCAGCACACAGAGTACCTACAGCTCCATAGTACAGCGTTATATGGACTACATATGCCATAGTACAGGGTCCTATATATGGCTATATTATATTTATATGAATCGCATATACAGAGCCCATATATATGCAATATTACAGATGTATTATTTCCCCCTAGAAGCATCCCTTCCAGGGCAGAGTAGGGTACCTCACGGTGCAGAAGAGACACTATTTTGTCAAGGGAAGAAAATCGCAGTTTTTCTCCATGTAGCAAGCAGGCACAAGGTATTCACGGTGTGAACACTGCCATGCAGCACCCCATGTCTCAGTTTCCTGGACCTCTGTAAACGTTATAGAGGGGAGTGGAATATTGGGCTTATCTTGAGGTAATGGTTGACTTTAATGTGATTTGAAAAAAAGAATCTTATTTTTATTGATCAGGCCACACAGTGGGTTTTATGGTAATGCGTGATGATAGTTTAGGCAGTTGTTGTATATTATGTATGTGGGTTACTGAGATGAACATACAGCCATTAAAAACCAGACAACACTATTATCGCTGATGAAGTCTTCTCTGATCAGCCTCTTCCGGCAGGAAGGAAGTGGTAATTTCAAAGTTCTTGGACGTGTTAACCCTTCACCAGTCCTTCAACAATTACCTGTTTTTGCCTGCATATCATTGGAAGTCTAACAGTCTAGTAAGATACCTCTAGTGCTAAGGAATAATATGCGATTTATCATACGTGTTATATATTGCCTTATGTATGGCTTACCTGTGTCCAGCTTCTCTATCTGGGCCACTTCATTGTTGGACACGCAGCTTCCTGCTCGGCTTCGGGCATGAAATGCATCCTGAGAGTGAGAAGAAGACTTCTAGATTTCATAATGTATAATATTTCTGTGAGCTGGACTATACCCAGGGACAGATATTTACATACAGATGCTATTATCATAGTTTATATAAGCCTATCACTCCAGTTGCAAGAAATTGATCTCTTTTTAATACATTCTTTTATTATTTATTGACTTGTTTTATATGTATAGCACCAACTTATTTCAGAGCATTATTGTAAAGGATCTGCCAGGCACAGCTTCGGGGTTAACGCCCATAGATAAGCAGTCTGCACCTGCTTCTATGTCTGTGAGACTGACTCCATCTTCCACCACTCAGGGTGGCAGGCTTAGGAGTGGGAGAACCTATCACAGCCTGGCCAGATGGAGCTAGCTCTCGCCCTCTGTCTATTTGTACCTGCCTTTCCTGTTCCTCCTTTGCTTGTGATTCTTCTCTTTTGGTTTCCTGGCCTTGCTGCAGCTTCTTGTACTACTTATCCTCTGCTTGTGATTGACCTTGGCTTTTATGACCATTCTTCTGCTCTGTGTTTTTGTACCTCGCTCATCTCCTGGTTTGACTCGGCTCGTTCACCTCGCTTGTTGCTCACGGTGTTCCCGTGGGCAACTTCCCCATTTCCCTGGCTTCTTTGTACCCTTGTCTGTTTGTCTGTCGTGCACCTATTGAGTGTAAGGACCGTCGCCCAGTTGTACCCCGTCGCCTAGGGCGGGTCGTTGCAAGTAGGCAGGGACTGAGTGGCGGGTAGATTAGGGCTCACTTGTCTGTTTCCCCATCCCCCGTCATTACATAATCACAAGCCCGAAGAATGGTCTCTGCTTCTATTGTGGGGATGACAAGCATCAAGTGAACAACTGTCCTAAGCGTAAGAACATCCCGAGAGGGTACCCAAGTCCTCTCCTCAGGCCCGTATCCTCTCCAACGGACCAGGTACTGGAGGGAGCCTTGGACCATCCTGCTGTCCACAATCTTGGCCACCTCGAATTCTGCCCCCTCAGGGGTGAGAACAGGGACCGGAGGTTTCCTCGAGGGAGCCAAGGACGGGGAGCAGCGTTTAAGGAGGGAGGCATGGAACACGTCGTGTACTCAAAAAGATGGGGGCAACTCCAGTCGGAAGGAGACAGGATTGAGGACTTCAATGACCTTGTACGGCCCTATAAACCGGGGAGCAAACTTCTTGGACGGGACCTTAAGGCGCAAATTTTTAGACGATAGCCACACCAGATCCCCGACCATAAACAAGGGGTTAGCAGAACGTTTTCTATCTGCCTGAGTCTTTTGTATGCTCTGGGACGCCTCTAGGTTCTTCTGAACCTGAGCCCAGACTGTGCACAGTTCTCGATGAACGACCTCTACCTCGGGATTGTTGGAACTACCAGGTGAAACGGAAGAGAACCGTGGGTTAAACCCAAAATTACAGAAAAAGGGGGAGACCCCTGACGAGTTACTGACCCGGTTATTAAGGGAAAATTCGGCGAGGGGAATGAATGAGACCCAATCATATTGACAGTCAGAGATAAAACACCTTAAATATTGTTCTAGAGACTGATTAGTCCTCTCAGTTTGGCCATTAGTTTCAGGATGGAAGGCAGAGGATAAGGACAGATCAATCTCCAACTTTTTACAGAAGGCTCTCCAAAACAATTAAACAAATTGTACCCCTCTATCAGAAACAATATTGACAGGGACCCCATGGAGACGCAGGATGTGTTTGACAAACAAGGTAGCTAACGTCTTAGCATTGGGTAGTTTCTTGAGGGGCACAAAGTGGCACATCTTACTGAAGCGGTCTACTACAACCCACACCACCGACTTGCCTTGAGATGGAGGCAAATCGGTGATAAAATCCATGGAGATATGGGTCCAAGGTCTCTGCGGAATGGGCAAAGAACATAGTAAGCCCGCTGGTCGGGACCTGGGAGTCTTGGACCTAGCACAAACCTCACAAGCGGCGACGTAGGCCTTAACGTCTTTGGAGCAGTGCTCTGTACTGGTGAGGCAGGGATTATCGTCCGATTTGGTTTTAGGCCCTCCCTGGTTGCAGTTGCATAATCCCACGTTTGACTGGAATACTGGGGATCTTACCAAATGGGGTAATGAATGCATGACGTCATGTTTTTCTGTTAATTCTATTTCTCCTCATAGAGAATACAATTGCGCAATTGATTTGGTACCAGGAGCTAAGCTCCCTAAGGGTAGGGCTGGGTCTAAAAATATTAAGGCTGATGCACTGTCGCGTAGCTTCATGGCCAGCCCTCCTTTGGAGGAAGATCCTGCATGTGTTTTGCCTCCAGGTATAATCATTTCCTCTATTGATTCTGATTTAGTCTCTGAAATTGCGGCTGATCAAGGTTCAGCTCCCGGGAGCCTTCCTGAGAACAAGCTGTTTGTTCCCCTGCAATTCCGGCTACGGGTACTTAGGGAAAATCATGACTCTGCACTATCTGGCCATCCAGGCATCCTGGGTACCAAGCACCTCATTGCCAGAAACTATTGGTGGCCTGCGTTGCCCAAAGACGTTAAGGCCTACGTCGCCGCTTGTGAAGTTTGTGCTAGGTCCAAGACTCCCAGGTCCCGACCAGCGGGCTTACTATGTTCTTTGCCCATTCCCCAGAGACCTTGGACCCATGTCTCCATGGATTTTATCACCGATTTGCCTCCATCTCAAGGCAAGTCGGTGGTGTGGGTTGTAGTAGATCGCTTCAGTAAGATGTGCCACTTTGTGCCCCTCAAGAAACTACCCAATGCTAAGACGTTAGCTACCTTGTTTGTCAAACACATCCTGCGTCTCCATGGGGTCCCTGTCAATATTGTTTCTGATAGAGGGGTACAATTTGTTTCATTGTTTTGGAGAGCCTTCTGTAAAAAGTTGGAGATTGATCTGTCCTTCTCCTCTGCCTTCCATCCTGAAACTAATGGCCAAACTGAGAGGACTAATCAGTCTCTAGAACAATATTTAAGGTGTTTTATCTCTGACTGTCAATATGATTGGGTCTCATTCATTCCCCTCGCCGAATTTTCCCTTAATAACCGGGTCAGTAACTCGTTAGGGGTCTCCCCCTTTTTCTGTAATTTTGGGTTTAATCCACGGTTCTCCTCTGTTTCACCTAGTAGTTCCAACAATCACGAGGTAGAGGTCGTTCATCGAGAACTGTGCACAGTCTGGGCTCAGGTTCAGAAGAACCTAGAGGCGTCCCAGAGCATACAAAAGACTCAGGCAGATAGAAAACGTTCTGCTAACCCCTTGTTTATGGTCGGGGATCTGGTGTGGCTATCGTCTAAAAATTTGCGCCTTAAGGTCCCGTCCAAGAAGTTTGCTCCCCGATTTATAGGGCCGTACAAGGTCATTGAAGTCCTCAATCCTGTCTCCTTCCAACTGGAGTTGCCCCATCTTTTCGAGTACACGACGTGTTCCATGCCTCCCTCCTTAAACGCTGCTCCCCGTCCTTGGCTCCCTCGAGGAAACCTCCAGTCCCTGTTCTCACCCCTGAGGGGGCAGAATTCGAGGTGGCCAAGATTGTGGACAGCAGGATGGTCCAAGGCTCCCTCCAGTACCTGGTCCATTGGAGAGGATACGGGCCTGAGGAGAGGACTTGGGTACCCGCTCGGGATGTTCACGCTGGGATATTGGTCAGGAGGTTTCACCTTCATTTCCCCAGTAAACCAGGTCCACTTAGAAAGGGTCCGGTGGCCCCTCATAAAAGGGGGGGTACTGTAAAGGATCTGCCAGGCACAGCTTCGGGGTTAACGCCCATAGATAATCATTCTGCACCTGCTTCTATGTCTGTGAGACTGACTCCATCTTCCACCACTCAGGGTGGCAGGCTTAGGAGTGGGAGAACCTATCACAGCCTGGCCAGACGGAGCTAGCTCCCGCCCTCTGTCTATTTATACCTGCCTTTCCTGTTCCTCCTTTGCTTGTGATTCTTCTCTGTTGGTTTCCTGGCCATGCTGCAGCTTCTTGTACTACTTATCCTCTGCTTGTGATTGACCTTGGCTTTTCTGACCACTCTTCTGCTCTGCGTTTTTGTACCTCGCTCATCTCCTGGTTTGACTCGGCTCGTTCACCTCGCTTGTTGCTCACGGTGTTCCCGTGGGCAACTTCCCCATTTCCCTGGCTTCTTTGTACCCTTGTCTGTTTGTCTGTCGTGCACCTATTGAGGTAAGGGACCGTCGCCCAGTTGTACCCCGTCGCCTAGGGCGGGTCGTTGCAAGTAGGCAGGGACTGAGTGGCCGGTAGATTAGGGCTCACTTGTCTGTTTCCTTACCCCCCGTCATTACAATTATACAGCGAGTACACTCACATCAGTGGAGTTTAGAATCTAGTTCACCCTTCACAGGCCTTCATTCAGACATATAGTAGGCTCAGTTATATAGGTACGCAGTTTACCTGTCAGTATGTTTTTGAAGTGTCGAAGGAATCCGAGCACCATGTGGAAACCAACAAAATATCTATGAGAACATACCAACTCCATGGAGATGCCGGCCTGGTTGGATTCGAATTCAAGAAC
The DNA here is from genome assembly GCF_050947455.1 of Rhinoderma darwinii. Lineage (NCBI taxonomy): Eukaryota > Metazoa > Chordata > Amphibia > Anura > Rhinodermatidae > Rhinoderma > Rhinoderma darwinii. The sequence continues at coordinate 375,986,849 of NC_134689.1, read as the reverse complement.
CCAGTGCTCAAAGTAAACACTCCTAACCACTAAGCGTATTAACTAAGTCCTCCTTTTACTAAACCGTAGCTTCATCTTAAGTTAAGTTATCCTCAATCTGCACTTCACCAGCTACAAAGTTATTTTGATTTAGGGGTCCATAATAGGGGAGATTGAGAGATGAAAAAGGTAAGATGTTCTAGATATCTACTGGAAAATTCAGATGCTGTCAAATTTTCCACCATCGGTGATACAGTGCATATAGAAAACGAAATATAGCAGGTGGTAGAGAGACAAACAATAAAGTTGTGCCTTTGAAAACCTTTTCCATGGTGGGGAATATTTTTAGGCTGGGAGATTATATAATATTACTCAATATAAGCCATAGGCATTCATTAATCATCTTCCTCTCTTCTGATATTCACCTCTGGTGCCACTCATCTTGGGAGAAACAAAACAATCGGAAAGGAAAATTCAACCTTTCCGATAATTTCTTCCACTAACATCACATGTCAAGAGTGGAATGAGCAACTTCCATAGATATCAAGGTGTTGGCAGGTTCTTAGGGGTTGACTACAGTAAAATACATACCTAGCACACATTATACGTTGACAACATTCTTCTAGATGGACCATCTCAAACATGAACCTTCGTATTAATAATTGTTCCATGTAGATGAAGAATGAGGAACAATAAAAATATGGATCACTGATGGTTAATATATATAATTTACCTGTTCCTCTCCTTTGGATAGCAGAATACATCCATCTACAAGGGAAAAGTTTGATACATCCCAGACAGGAACTTCAGGTTTTGTGGTTGGAAGAGATATGTGTGGTGGCTCTGGAAAGATATATTAAGACAGATGTTCACTTATAGCATTATAAACTCGTTGGTATAGTGAGGACATGTTAACAGAATATTTTCTTTCGCCCTAGCCTATTTCATACTACATTGGCATTACACTTCACCCACTTGTAAGGTTGGGATTATTTTAGTGCCAGCCATACACAAGTACTTCTCCTTCGGCTGTATATCAATTACTAGCCCTGTAAACAAATATATGGAACCGATTGAGGCCAAACTGGAGTAACATAAATTTGTATTGTAGTATCACCTTTATACAATGAAACCCCTATTATAACAAACCTGTACCTCAGGAGTCTGTTGATTTATTGCCCTCTGTGATGTTTGTCTCTATCTCTTTAGTTGATGTAAACCTATCCAAAGACTTCTTGGGGACTGGGCCAATTTTGGGACTAAGGACATTGACAATTTTTTTATTTTTCCTCTATGCATTCCGACGGTCATAACGTTTTTATTTTATGTTCGGTGTAGCTGTGTAAGGCATTGTATATCTGAGACAAGTTGTACTTTATTTATGTGCCATTTTTTGTTACATATGCATTAGCATTTAACCCCATGGATACATAGACAATTTTATTTTTTTTTTGTTCATTTTCGTTTTTCTATTGTTGCATTCCAATAGCCATAATTTTTCAAAATTTGCCATGAACAAAGCCGTATGAGAGCTTGTTATTTGCAAGACGAGCTGTAGTTTTTAATGACACTATTTAATGAACCATGCAATGTATGAGGAAATGAATATTTGTGGCATGGTATGGGAAAAAAAACTATAATTCCACCTTTTTGGGGGGTTTTTGTTATTACGGCATTCACTGTGCGGTAAAAACTACATGTTGACCTTATTTTGCGGGTCAATATGATTACAGTGGTACCAAATTTATATAGTATTTTTTATGTTCTGCAACTTGTACAAAGAAAAAACTATTTGTTAAAACAAATTTCTTTTGTGTTTCCATATTCTGTGAGCCATAACTTATATACCGTATTTTGTTGGACTATAAGACGCAGTTTTTAGCAAGAATAAATCTTGCTAAAAAGTCCCTGCGTCTTATAGTCCGCAGTCACCGGGCCCCATGACTGCGTCATTACTTAACCCCTTCCCGACCCATGGCGTGCAGGGGGGTGATGTATGGAGCGGGCTCATGCGCTGAGCCCGCTCCATACACTGCAGGTGTCCGCTTCTGACACGCTGCTCTAACAGCCAGAAACAGCAATTTCGCTGTTCCTGGCAGTTTAAAGGGCTTGTGCCATAAAACACATGTATCCCCTATCCACAGGATAGGGGATACATGTGTGATCGTTTCGGAGAACGGGGACTGAAAGTTACCAAGAGAAGCTGTGACTTCCGCGTTCTGTATCCGGCAGCTTCATAGAGATCAATGGGTTTCTTCTGCGCATGCGCGAGCGGCTCTCCGTTGATCTCTATGGAGCTGCGGAACAGATAAGCCGGACATAGAACCCAGAAGTTCAGACTTCTCATGCAGCGCTTTGGGTGGTCCCCTGTTCTCCTTATTGCTGGGGGTCCCAGCGGTCGGACCCCCAGCGATCTCACATGTAGCTCCTATCCTGTGGATAGGGGATAAATGTGTTTTATGGCAAACCCCTTAAACTAGTTAAATGCCGTAGGTCAATAGCGACCGCAGCATTTATAGGGGTTTTTCTATGAAGGACATTTATGACATATCCACAGGATATGTCATAAATGTCAGATAGATGCAGGTCCTACCTCTGGTACCCCCACCTATCTCTAGAACGGGGCCCCCTAAACCCTGTTCTAGCTTTCTGTGCTCTCCCGGCCACTTGATTACATGTGGTGTTACTGAAACAGCACAACTCGTGGAGCTACGCTGTTTCCGTAACTCCCATAGAACTGAACAGTAGTTACGGAAACAGCGTAGCTCGCATGCTTCCGTAACTGCCATTCACTACAATGTGAGTTTGGGAAACAGTGTAGTTACGCTGTTTCAGTAACTCCACATGTAACCAAGGGGCCGCCGGTTCAAGTCCCCTAGGGAAACTAATAAATTGTGTAAACAAAAAAAATGTTTGATACATTTTCAGGAGTGTAAAAAAAATAATGTTAAGAAAAAAAACCTTTTCCCATTTTTCCCCAAGCACAATGTAAAAAATAAAATAATTTGGTATCGCTGTGTCCGTAAAAGTCAGATATATTACAATATACCATTATTTAACTTGCATGGTGAATGTAAAACATCAAAATAGTTTTTTCGTCACCTTAGTGCTTAAAATATGAAATAAAAAGAAAGTGATCAAAAAAATCGTATATACCAAAAAAAATGGTGCCAATAAAACTACAGCTCGTCCCGCAAAAAATAAACCCTCACACTGCTCAATCGATGAAAAAAAATATAAAAAAAATGTTGGCTCTCAGAATGTGGTGAAACAGGATAAATTATTTTTTAACAAATAATTTTTTTCCTATTTTCTGTTGTCTAAAACCAGGGTTCACATGAGCATGTTACGTCCGTAATGGACGGAACGTATTTCGGCCGCAAGTCCCGGACCGAACACAGTGCAGGGAGCCGGGCTCCTAGCATCATAGTTATGTACGATGCTAGGAGTCCCTGCCTCACTGCCGGACAACTGTCCCGTACTGTAATCAGGTTTTCAGTACGGGACCGTAGTTCCACGGAGAGGCAGGGACTCCTGGCATCGTACATAACTATGATGCTAGGAGCCCGGCTCCCTGCACTGTGTTCGGTCCGGGACTTGCGGCCGAAATACGTTCCGTTCATTACGGACGTAACACGCTCGTGTGAACCCAGCCTTATGGTCAGGTGCGTCTTATATTCCAAAAAATACGGTACTTTTCTGTTGATTGAGTGGTATAAGGACTTTTGCAGGGCAAGATGTAGTTTTTATTGGTACTATTTTGGGGGTACATGTGATGTTTTGATCACTGTTGTATTAAATTTTTGGGGAAAAGCTAGGTGAATAAAAGACAGCAATGCTTGAATTGTGATTTATACGACGCTCGCCTGCAGGCTAATTAACCTGATATTGTAATAGTTTGGACTTTCACGGACGTGGCAATACAAATTATGTTTCATTTTAATTGTTTACATATTTTTTTTGTGAGAAATAGGAAAAGGTTTTCTTTGAACATTTAGTTAATTACATTTATTTTTAGATTTTTTTTAATTTTTTTTAATTTTTTGCGGCCTTTGGATCAGGATCACTCATGCAACATGCTTGCCTCTGGCAAGTCTTAATAATAGATAAAATAAGGCAGACAGCATACATTCAACTTACTAGTGCCTTGGATGTCGCCAAGGGGTTTATTTATATCCATTTTTATTTTGCCAAAAATTCTGAAAAAAGTACACTTCAGGTTTTATGGAAATTGTAGCATCAAAAAATATGTTATATGTTTCTTGTATAGATTGTTATGGTCATGAAGATACCAAATACAGTGCATTCGGAAAGTTTTCAGGCTGTAATGATGGGGGTAGGGAAACAGACAAGTGAGCCCTAATCTACCCGCCACTCAGTCCCAGCCTACTTGCAACGACCCGCCCTAGGCGACGGGGTACAACTGGGCGACGGTCCCTACGCTCAGTAAGTGCACGACAGACAAACAGACAAGGGTACACAAAGCTAAGGGAAATGGGGCAGTTGCCCACGGCAACACTGTGAGCAACAAGAGTGGTGAACGAGCCGAGTCAAACCAGGAGTGTACGAGGTACCAAACGCAGAGCAGGAGAGTAGTCAGTAAGCCAGGGTCAGTATGAAGCAGGGTCAAATAGTTCAGAAGCTGCAGCAGGGCCAGGAAACCACACGAGAAGAATCACAGGAAAGGCAGGTATAAATAGACAGAGGGCGGGAGCTAGCTCCGTCTGGCCAGGCTGTGATAGGCTCTCCCACTCCTAAGCCTGCCATCCTGAGTGGTGGAAGATGGAGTCAGTCTCACAGACATAGAAGCAGGTGCAGACTGCAATAAATCTCCTGTAATAATTAGCGAACCCCAAGAAACACTGTAACGCCTTCAGGGAGGCAGGTTGGACCTATTCCGCCACAGCCTGGACCTTGGCGGGGTCCATGCGGAATTCATGAGGAGTGAGGATTTGACCCAAAAATGGTATCTCCTGCACCCCAAACACACATTTTTCGGTCTTCGCAAACAGTTTGTTTTCCCGAAGGACCTGGAGCACCTTCCTGACATGCTCAATGTGGGAGGACCAGTCCTTGGAAAACACAAGTATGTCATCAAGGTACACTACAAGAAATACCCCCAGGTAATCTCTTAAAATCTCATTTATGAAATTCTGGAAGACCGCGGGAGCATTACACAACCCAAAGGGCATGACGAGGTATTCGAAATGACCTTCGGGCGTGTTAAACGCAGTCTTCCACTCATTCCCCTCTTTGATGCGGATAAGGTTATACGCCCCCCGCAGCAAGGCATACCTCAATGGCTCAGCTGAGCTGTTTGTTACTTATATCAGTGTAACAGATACAATCCCAACCTTAGTAACACAGCTAGTTCTTATCAATTTAAGACTGAGTGATTGTTATAGCTTGTAGCCCACCAGCTCTAATAATTTGCAATGCAATTTGTGGCATCTTGACAGTTTACTTATCAAGTACTGTCAACGGAGCACATTGACAGCAACATTATACAACACCTTATTATACAACTCATGGCCAAGGGTATGTGAATTGAGGGGTCACTCACACATACCAGGTTGCACCACTGGACCTTTTAATCACATTGTTTCTTTTAATGCAATACAATAAAAGTTATATATTAATTTTCTCACAGACCACATTCTTTTCCCCTTTACCATTCCCTGATCTAATTCAGTTTAGCTTGGTGGTGCACACCAATGTGGTCTCCTTGACATGATATAATCTTGTGTAATAGGCGATCTTCACCAATTATTCCACCTTGATAAGAACCTCATTACTCAACTGGAATAAGTATATTTGTCAATCAAAGACTTTTTCTGATCATAGTAAAATATCTCATGATGTAAGTGGTCAGTTCAGACAATAAACCTGATAACAAATTACATCCAAACTTCTAAAGTGTAAAAAAAACATTATTTGGAGATGCAAACTCTCCAGAAAATAACTCGTGATCTAGACTAGTTTTCTGTGACGGATATTAAAGGGAAGGTGTCACGAAAAAAATTTTTTTTATATGTTATTGCTTTTAGTATGTCATTAAAATAAATTTTATTTATTTGTGTTTTTGTGTTGTACTTTTTTTTTTTTCTTTCTTATACTTTAACGACACATACAGAGATGGAATACGGCACACACATCCCCATAGAGAATGCGAACGGGAGCCGTTCCATTCACTATAGCGTACGCCGCCTGTGTGGGAACGGCGCATGCGCCGCTCCCACACAGACCAAAAGGAAGGTCTTCGGCAGAGCAACATCCGGCGCCATTTTCATGTGGACCGGAAGCCACGGCCGGACAGTAAGATGACTACTTCCAGTCGCAGCTTCCGGCCATATGTTCAGACGCAAGGACTAGGAGCGGAGGCACTGGCGGCGGCGACAGTGACAGCGGCAGCAGGAGCATGTAACTTATGTTTGTGTATGTGATGTGTGTGTATGTTAGTGTTATACTGTCTGATTACCACTGTATCTAATCCTCCTACACTGTGCATTCGCTCCAAAAACGGCGACACACAGTGTAGGAGGTTTGAACATGCAACCCCCTCCTTTTTCCTGGCACTAGCCAAGATAAAGGAGGGGGGATTGTTTGAGGACACTAGAGCGAGTGTGTCTTCTCCAATTTTGCAGCATAAAGCAATGAGGTTGCTTTACCACATGCCAATGCTGCAATTTTGGGAATTGCTCCCTCTAGTGACCAGCACATGGAAATGTTATAAGTTAGAATCTAATTTATAATATTTCCTGACTTGCGAAAATATTAAAAAAATTAGAACAATGTGTAATCATTTATATACTAACTGTTTAACAAAAAAATTAAAATAAATTTCTAGCGACACATTCCCTTTAAATTTCCTTCTATCCTATGTATATTGTCCCTCTTCTTTCAGCAGACCACCCCTCTGGAAAACCATTTTCACTCCAACTTTGTGTATTCATCTCAAAAAGTTTTCACTGTGTGTTGTAAAATAAGTAGTTCTACCAAAGACCATCTTTCTTTTATGATGTAGTAGAGCTCAGTTTGTCATTCGGCCTGTGTAATTGTGCTATCGTGTTGTGTTATTCATGTACATGTAAGCTCAGGGCCACCATCAGAAATATCTTGGTGGCATATGGACAAAATTGTAGGGCCAATATATTCCCTATTATGTATGTCAGCCTTCATTTTGTACCCAATTAAATACTCTACATTTGGTGGGCATCTGGGGAGGGCTGTTATACTTCTTCTCAAACAAAGTGACCCACTGATTTCTAAATGAAGGGGAATAATGTGATCTTTATGCAGTTTCTCTGGCCCATACCATATATTTAGTTATTCCATAAGTTGGAGGCTTAGGCAGATAAGTGGCAAATGAAGTTTAACACTGATAAATGTAAGGTAATGCACTTGGGAAGGGAAAATACAAGTTACCACATATAATAAATAGTAAAACACTGGTTAAACCTGACATGGAAAAGAACTTAGGAATTTTAGTTGACAGGAAACCTAACTGTAGAAACTAGTGACAGGCAGCTGCTGTCAGGGCAAATAAGATCATGGGGTGCATCAATAGGGCATAGATGCACATGTACATAGTTCTACCACTTTATAAATCTCTACACCGCACAAGGAGTATCGTGTACAGTTTTTGGCACCAGTGCACATGAAAGACATAGTAGAGATTTAATTAGTTCAAAGGCGGGCAACTAAGATAATACATGGAATGGGTGGTACCCAGAAAGATTATCAAAGTTAGGGTTATTTTGTTTCAGACAAAAGAGGGGTGACCTAATAACTATGTACAAATATCTCATAGTTCAATAGAGATATTGTATCACTGGTAGTCGCCGTTCGCTACTATCTGGGTTCCTCTAGCGGCCGCCAGTATTGTTTACCTTTGTGCCTGTGTCCTCCCCCTCCTTCCCGGGGATGCCGGCATGTACTTCTCCTGCCCGTGGCTCGCTCCCATAGGGTATGCGTCCGCACTCTGGTAACCTCTTAAAGGACCAGCGCGCGCACCACTTTGACCTTCCCTATCCTATCCCTGTGCACCCTGCCCTACTTAAATCTGTCCTGCCCTCCTTCTTGTGTCTGAACATTGTTGTGTCTACCCATGTTCATTTAGCAAATGGTCCCTTAGTTGTATCCTGTTCCCAGGGTTCCCGTTTCCAGTAATTGTGTTTGTTCCTGAGCGAAGTCTAGTGTTGGAGTCGAGTCCATCCTCTGTGCCAAGTGTCATCTGCCACGACAAGTGTCATCTGTGCCAAGGAGTCCGCTACGCTAAAGTGTCTTCTTTGCCACGTGTCTGTCAGAACTTCTATGCAGGTACTCTAGTTCTAAAGTGTCATGATCTGTGGGTATGTGGACCCACTAGGCTGCACCACCATAGCGGGGCAAGCAGCTGGCCAAATAACAGTGTACCAAGTATAAACAAAGTCCAGCACAAGGGTACCTGTAATAGTCCAGACAGTAGCAACAGCACAGATGGGACCTTGGCGAAAGGTGATGCAAAACGTGGCAGATGACACCAGATATGGTGTAAGTCAGCAGGCGTAGTAGACGGCACAAGACGACTCCAACACTAGAGATGGCACAGAAACAAATACAGCATGGGCTACAGGTAGCACAACGACAACCCTGGCACACACCTCAATCCCGCTTCTTCAGCGGTGCTTGAGATGTGCCGAACGACTGTGGAGAAAATCGCATTTGGATGCAGATTTCCTCCATTACAAATTTATGCTCAAAACTTACAACTCTGCCCTTCACCGAGCCAAACAATTCTATTTCACCTCTCTCATCTCAAAACTATCTAATAATCCAAAATGCCTCTTTGATACTTTTCACTCCCTCCTTAGTCCTAAAGTGCAGACGCCGATCACAGATCTCAGTGCTGAAGAACTGGCCACTTATTTTAAAGTTAAAATTGACAACATCCGGCATGATATTATCTCCCAGTCCCCTAGTAACATCGATCCCCTTCCCCCCTGCACTCCCTCTTCTTCACTCTCAGCATTTGACCCAATAACAGAAGAAGAAGTCTCTAGGCTCCTCTCTTCTTCTCGTCCTACTACCTGCCCTAGTGACCCTATCCCCTCACACCTCCTCCGGTCTCTCTCCCCAGCTGTCACTAGTCACCTGACTAAAATATTTAACCTCTCTCTTTCCTCTGGTATCTTTCCCTCCTCTTTTAAACATGCCATTATAAACCCATTACTGAAAAAAACAAGACTTGACCCATCCAGCGCTGCCAACTACCGACCAGTCTCTAATCTGCCCTTCATCTCCAAACTCCTGGAACGCTTAGTCTACTCTCGCCTTATCCGCTATCTCTTTGCTAACTCCATTCTAGACCCCTTACAATCTGGTTTCCGCACTCTACACTCCACAGAAACTGCCCTTACTAAAGTCTCAAATGATCTCTTGGCGGCTAAATCTAACGGCAAATCCTCTCTCCTGATTCTTCTGGATCTCTCTGCAGCCTTTGACACTGTAGACCACAAACTCCTACTTAACATGCTCCACTCTATTGGCCTCAAGGACGCGGCTCTCTCTTGGTTTTCCTCCTATCTATCTGACCGCTCATTCAGTGTGTCATTTGCTGGTTCCACTTCTTCTCCTTTTCCCCTTGCTATCGGGGTTCCTCAGGGATCAGTCCTAGGTACGCTTCTCTTTTCTCTCTACACAGCTCCTATTGGACAAACCATCAGCAGATTTGGCTTCCAGTACCATCTCTATGCTGATGACACCCAATTATATGCCTCATCTCGTGACATCACCCCTGCTCTAATACAGACCACCAGTGATTGTCTGTCCGCTGTCTCTAACATCATGTCCTCTCTCTATCTGAAACTGAATCTTTCTAAAACTGAGCTCCTTGTGTTCCCACGATCTACTAACCTCCCTAAACCTAATGTCTCCATCTCTGTGTGTGGCACTATCATAACTCCTAAGCAGCATGCCCGCTGTCTCGGGGTTATTTTTGACTCAGATCTTTCCTTTACTCCTCACATTCAATCACTTTCACGCTCCTGTCATTTTCACCTCAAAAACATCTCCAGAATCCGCTCTTTTCTTATGGAGGAAACTGCCAAAACTCTCATTGTTGCTCTGATTCACTCTCATCTTGACTACTGTAACTCATTACTAGTCGGTCTTCCCCTCACCAAACTCTCCCCTCTCCAATCTATCCTCAATGCAGCAGCCAGGCTCATCTTTATGACCAACCGCTACACCAACGCCTCTAATCTGTGCCAGTAACTGCACTGGCTGCCCATCCCCTTCAGAATAAAATTCAAACTTTTTACTCTCACCCACAAAGCTCTCCACAGTGCTGCACCTCCTTACATCTCCTCCCTCATCTCTGTCTACCACCCTACTCGGGCTCTACGTTCTGACAACGACCTTAGATTAAAGTACTCCATAATCCGAACCTCCCGCTCCCGTCTCCAAGATTTCTCTCTTGCTGCATCCGTCCTCTGGAATGCGCTACCCCAGACAATCAGATTAATTCCCAATATCCACAGTTTTAAAAGTGCCTTGAAAACACATCTATTTAGACAGGCCTATAACATTCCCTAATCTGACTCCTTTCCATGGCCCTCCTTTTAGATTAGTCATCAGAATAAGATTCCCTCACACTCCTTCTCTTCATGTCCATCATACACAGATACTGGCTGGTGACCGGCTCATGCAGCTTTATGTTACCACCCCATGTGTATAAAAATGGCCGGACCATTGTACAAAACAAACACTGTTACACTTTGTGTCTCCCTTATTTCCTCATAGATTGTAAGCTCTTGCGAGCAGGGTCCTCACACTCCCTAAATTTGAATTGTAAATGAACTTTGTCACTATGTAATGTCTGATATTGTTTGTTTCATGTTCCCTCTAAATTGTAAAGTGCTGCGTAATATGTTGGCGCTATATAAATAAAGATTATTATTATTATTATTATTATTAGCAGGGCACGGGAACACAAGGAACAGGATACAGCTAAGGGACCATTTGCAAGACTAACAGAGGAATGCAAACAACGCTCAGGCAATGAGCAAAATGGCAGGACCGTACTTAAAGGAACAGTGTCATCACAAATAATTTTTTTATATGTTAAAGATGTTAGTGCTTTAATAAAAACGTTTATATTCATTTGTGTGTTTGTGTTTTACTGTTTCTTATTTTTACACTTTTTCTTCCCTATGGGGGCTGCCATTTTTTGTTCCATTTCTGTGTGTGTCGATTAACGACACACACAGACATGGAATACGGCAGCCACAGTCCCATAGGGACTGCAAACGGCTCCCGTCCCATTGACTGCCGTGTACGGCGTCTGTGTGGGAACTGCGCATGCGCCGCTCCCACACAGTCCTATTCGAAATTGGCGCCGTCCGGCGCCATTTTCCTGTGGACCGGAAGTCGCGGCCGGACAGTAATATTACTACTTCCGGTCGCGGCTTCCGGACTTGTGCACATGGAACAGCGGCAGCAAACGGAGCGGACGGGCCGGAGGGAGCCGCGGCGGCAGGAGCAGGTAAGAGATTTCAATGTATGTTAGTGTTTGTGTGTGTTTACTACTGTATGTAAACCTACTACACTGTGGGTTACCTCAAAAAATGGCGACACACAGTGTAGGAGGTTAAACCTTTCAAACCCCTCGTTTATCCCGGCACTAGCCAGGATAAAGGAGGGGGGGATGCTGAGAGCTCACTAGAGCGAGGGCTTTTAACCCAATGTTGCAATGCTGCAATTTTGGGAACTAGCTCCATCTAGTGACCAAAAATGGGTAGTATTATAAATTAGAAATAATTTATAATATTTCCTGACTCGCGAAAAAAATAAAAAAAATGTGAACAATGTTTAATCACCCACACACTAAATGTTTAATTTTTAAAAAAAAAACATGTTTTTCTGGCAACACATTCCCTTTAAGTCCAGGGTGATCATGGGCTAATTAGTAATGTTTAACATGTGCGCACACTGGCCCTTTAAGGTTGGGCGCGAGCGTGTGCATGCCCCCTACGGGACACAGCAGAGTGGAGCGGAAGTTAACGCTGGCGTCCCCTGGGGAGGAGATGCGGACCAGCGCAAGTCCATGGCTGCGGCTGTCGGCGGTGAGTAGTCCAGACGGTCCATGCCCGTGGATGTTACAGTATCCCCCCTCTTACGCCCCCTCATCTTGGGGCCAGAGCGAGAGAGGAACTTCTTCATAAGGGTAGGGGCATTGAGGTTCTGTTTTGGCTCCCAGGACCTCTCCTCTGGACCAAACCCATTCCAATCCACAAACTCAAAAGTTCTTGCTTCTACTTTCTTGAAGTCCAGGATCTCCTTTACCTCAAAAACATTGGATAAACCGCTGGGAGCAACTGCAGGGCTAGGGGTTTTAGTGTAGCAGTTCAGGAGCACAGCCTTCAGGAGGGACACATGAAAGGAGTTGGGGATTCTGAGGGTAGGAGGCAACCGAAGCTTGTAGGAGACAGGGTTAATCTGTTGCAGGATCTCAAAAGGTCCGAGGAACCTGGGAGCAAATTTGTATGAAGGCACCTTCAGACGGATATTCCTTGAAGACAGCCAGACTTTGGTACCCGGAAGATACTGGGGTGGCTCTCTTCTTCTACTATCCGCCTTTCGCTTAATGCGATAAACTGCCAGCAGAATAGAGGGCTGGGTCTGCCAGATTTGCAGAAAGTCCCCAAATGCAGAGTCAGCTGCGGGTACCTGAGATGTGGCTGACACAGGAAGAGGGATTCCTGGATGTCGACCGTACACAATGTAGAATTGTGTGGAAGTGGTGGATTCACTTGTGTGGTTGTTATACGAGAATTTGGCCCATGGAAGAAGCTGTACCCAGTCATCATGTCGCATGGAGTTGAAGTGGCAGAGATAATTCTTCATGATCTGGTTAATCCTCTCAACCATTGGATTGAGGGTGGTAGGCTGAAGAAAAGTCCAATCTCACATCCAGGAGTTTGCAGAGGGCTCTCCTGAATTTTTAGGTGAATTGAACCCCCCTGATTGGACATGATGTGAAGGGGCAAGCCATGCAAGCGGAAGATGTGTTGAATAAAGAGATCGGCCAGTCGAGGAGCAGAAGGAAAGCCGGTTAGCGGGATAAAATGTGCCATCTTCAAGAACCGGTCCACCACCACCCAGACAGTGTTGCATCCTGCTGAGGGAGGAAGGTCTGTGACAAAGTCCATCGCAATGTGCTGGCAGGGGGCATTAGGTACGGCCAGAGGTTAGAGTAGGCTGGCAGGTTTGGAAGGAGCAACTTTGTTAGAAGCACACACAGTGCAGGAAGAGACAAAGTCCACAACATCGTTGGGTAGCATGGGCCACCAGAAATGACGAGTAATCAGGCCTTACGAACACCATCGTGCCCAGCCAGTTTAGAGCTGTGTCCCCAGCGGAGAATTCTTCTCCTGTCTGCCAACCGATCAAAAGTCCTCCCCTGAGGGATGTCTCTAATTTGCAAAGGATTGGCAGTGACAATGCTGTGACACTTTGAGAGGACTCCACTGTGTCCTCCGTTTCAAATGACCTGGACAGGGCATCGGCCCTAACATTTTTCTCTGCGGGACTGTAGTGGAGCACAAATTGGAAATGAGTGAAGAACAGCGACCACCTGGCTTGACAAGGGTTTAGCCGTTGAGCCGACTGGAGATAGGTGAGGTTCTTGTGGTCGGTGTATATCAGTATGGGGTGAGCTGCGCCCTCTAGCAGATGTCTCCCCTCCTCCAGAGCCAATTTGATGGCTAGTAGCTCCCGATCCCCAATAGAGCAGTTGCGCTCTGCCAGGGAACAAAGTCTTGAGTAGTAGCCACATACTACTGCCTTTACTTTGGAGCTCCTCTGGAAAAGAAGTGCACCTGCACCAACAGAAGAAGCGTCGACCTCCAAAGAGAACTACCGAGACACGTCAGGATGATGGAGGATCGTGGCTGAAGTGAAGGCTTTCTTGAGGCTAGTAAATGCTGATTCTGCCTCTGGAGTCCACACCTTGGCATTCATACCTTTTTTAGTAAGGATAGAGATGGGGGCCGTCAGTGAAGAGAAATTTGGGATCAATTGCTGGTAGAAGTTAGCGAATGCCAAAAAAAGCTGTATGGCCCGCAGGCCCTGAGGACGTGGCCACTTCAGAACGGACTTTACTTTCTCAGGATCCATCTTGAGACCCTGATCCCAGGAAGGGCAAAGAATCTTTTTAAAAAGTAAATTTCTCCAACTTTTTATCAAGATAGACTACAACGCAGACATAGAGGAGGTCTCGGAAGGTATCATTGACAAATTCTTGGAAGACAGCGGAGCATTACAAAGGCCGAAGGGCATCACCAGCTATTCATAGTGCCCGTCTCGAGTGTTAAATGCCGTCTTCCACTCGTCACCTTGACGTATTCGGATTAGGTTGTAGGCCCCACACAAGTCTAGTTTAGAGAAGATCTTGGCTCCTCATATGCGATCAAATAATTCCGAGATCAGTGGCAAAGGGTATTTGTTTTTGACCGTGATATCGTTGAGACCACGGTAGTCAATGCAGGGTCGAAGAGATCCGTCTTTTTTCTTTACAAAAAAGAATCCGGCACCGGCCAGGGAGGAGGATTTTCGTATGAAACCCCTCTGCAGATTCTCCTTGATATAGGCTGACATGGACTAAGTCCATGGCAAGGAGAGGGGGTATATGCGCCCACGGGGGTGTGAGGCATCAGGAACCAGTTCAATCGGGCAGTCGTACGCCTGGTGTGGGGGAAGCATCTCAGCCTCCTTCTTGCCAAAGAAGTCTGCAAACTGCGCAAAATGAGGTAGTCCTGTCAATGACTGAAACACAGGAGGCAGAACAAGACGAGCCTGTAGCAAGCAGCGGTGGAGATATTTGGAGCCCCATTGTAGAACTTCTCCGGAATTCCAGTCCAGGACTGGAGCATGAAGCCGGAGTCAGGGCAGACCCAGCAACACCGGATTGATGGCTTTAAACAAAATAAGGAACGTAATCTGCGCGCTTATACTTGGAGCTTCAGTGGCTTAGTCTCGGACACGATGGGGTCGGGCAAAGGAAGTCCATTCACCGAGCATCATCCAGGGGTATCTCCAAGGGAACCATTGGCAACTGGAGCTGATCCACTAAGTCCTGTTGGATGAAGTTTGCTGTGGACCCGGAGTCCAGGTAGGCAGAGACCCTGTGCGTCTTCTCACCGGCCACTATGGTCACGGGAATGGACAATTTGGGAGAGAGTTTATTATTTAGTCCTTTTCTTTCTAGGGTTGTCTCTCCAACCAATCCTATGCTCTGGAGTTTTTTAGGCTTTTGGGGACACAGATGCACAAAATGGCCTCCGAGGCCGCAATACAGACAGAGTCCTAAAGTGCGTCTGCGCTGTTTCTCCTGGACAGACAACTGGAGATGGTCTACTTGCATAGACTCCTCTGATTGGACAGCTGATGAGGGCAGCAGGGCTTGCTGGAATGTAGGAGCCAACCTGGGCAATCTCCTAATCCGGTGAATCTCTTGGGACCGTTCCTGGATCCTCATGTCAATCCAGGTGGCTAGAAGGATGAGGTCATCTAGGGTAGAGGGTAGGCCTCGAGCGGCAAGCTCGTCTTTGCTATCGGAGGAAAGACCAATATGTAGCCACTAAGGCTTTGTTGTCCCAGATCAGCTTTGCCGTCAGGTTACGGAACTGAATGGCGTACTCGCCCATGGAGGTATCTCTTTGGAGAAGGGTCAGCAGGGATGCAGCGACTGAAGAAACTCTACCAAGTTCCTCAAATACAGTGCGGAAAGTCCGTATGAAACACTGTGGGTCATGGGTCTACGCTCCCTGACGTTACCAGATGGGGTTCGCCCATGCCAAGACCTTGTCAGTAAGGAGAGAAACTATGAATGTGATCCTTACGCCATCAGCTGGAAATGCACTGGCATGTAGGCTGAAGTGGATCTGACACTGGATCAGAAATCCCCTGCAGGTCTTCGCATCTCTGTCGTAACGGGGAGGCAGTGGCAGAGAGAATAGTGAATCTGTACTGCCAGGAGGTGTAGTAGGAGGAGCAGCAGGAACAATAGGAGCAGGTGTTGGGAGGGTTGCATTTTGCATATCCATCCAATGCGCAATAATGCTCACCGCCTGGAGGAGTCCTGTCAGAGGGCAAGCATCTCTGCCCGCATGGCTCCTCATCGTCGTGGTCTTGGGTCGACCAGCAGGGTCCATGGCCTGAGCGTACTGTCACGATCTGTGGGTATGTGGACCCACTAGGCCGCACCGTCGTAGCGGGGTAGCAGCTGGCCTAACAACAGTGTACCAACTATAGACAAAGTCCAGCACAAGGGTACATGTTATAGTCCAGACAGTAGCAACGGCACAGATGGGACCTTGGCAGCAGGTGATGCAAAACGTGGCAGATGACACCAGACGTGGTTTAATCAGCAGTGTAGTAGACGGCACAAGACGACGCCAACACTAGAGATGGCACAGGAACAAATACAGCACGGGATAAAGGTAACAGGGCACGGGAACACAGGGAACAGGATACATCTAAGGGACCATTTGCAAGACTAACAGAGAAATGCAAACAAAACTCAGGCAATGAGCAAAAGGGCAGGGCCCTACGTAAGTCCTAGGTGATCATGGGCTAATTAGTGATGTTTAACATGTACACGCAATGGCACTTTAAGGCCGGGGGCGAGCGTGTGTGTGCTGATGGGGACACAGCAGAGCGTGTGGGGATGGGACACAGCAGGGTGGAGTGGAAGTGAGACCTGGTGTCTCCTGGGGAGGACTTGCGGACCAGTGCTCACAAGTCCATGGCTGCGGTCGTCGGGGTAGATGGGTAGTCCCGACTGTCAAGGATATTACATAAAGACTTTCATTGACTGTAGTTTGGCCAGCTGCTACTCCGCTACGGCGGAGCAGCCTAGTGGGTCCACATACCCCACTGGCGTGACAGTATGCTCAGGCCATGGATCTTGCTGGTCAACCCAAGACCACAGTCCAAATAGTGCAAACAGACATGCGTGACGTCCGGGCACTCCAGGATCAACTACTACAGGCGGTAAACTCCATAATTACCTGTTTGGATCAACCTCCTGTACCTCCTCTGGCTGTTCCTGCTGCTTCGCCACCTGCTATCCCTCCTGCCTGCCTTGGGTCTGCAATTTCGTTGCCTCTACCCCTTCGTTACGACGCGGATCCTAAGACTTGTAGCGGTTTAATCAGTGTATCATCCACTTCAGGTTATGTGCTCACCACTTTCCCTCTTATTATTCCTCTCCGGCAAAGCACTGGCATATGCGAACACCATCTTGGAACGAGAGGGCCCGTAATTCTCTGATCTGCCACTGTTTCTAGAGACTTTCCGTACTGTGTTTGAGGAACCGGGTCGAACATCTTCTGCCGCTGCCTCACTGCTGACCCTCAATCAAGGGGAAGCAACTGTTGGGGAGTACACCATCTCCTTCTGTACGCTGGCAGTGGAGCTAGCTTGGAATAATGAGGCCTTAGTGCCAACTTTCTGGCAGGGCCTGTCCTCTCATATAAAGGATGAAGTGGCGGCTTGAGAAATTCCTGCTACCTTGGATGCACTAATACTGTTGGCAACCCAGGTCGACATGAGAATCCAGGAACATGCCGAGGATTCATGTACGCCGGGAGAGAAAGTCCTAGACTGGCACCCAAGTTCCAGAGACCCCCACTGACTTCTTCAGTTATTCCACTTGAAGAGCCCAGGCAGGTGGACAGACTCAAATTGTCCGATCAGGAGAAACAGCGCAGACGCTCTTCAGGACTGTGTCTGTATTGTGGCCACAAAGGCCATTTTGTGCGTCAATGTCCACAGACGCCAGGAAACTCCACCACCTATGGTCGGTTGGATAGACAACCCTAGGTAGAACGATGCCAAATCCTCTCCCAAATTATCCATTCCAGTAACCATTGTCTCTGGTGAGAAATCCAAACACCGTCTCTGCTTATCTGGACTCCGGAGCTGCTGCAAAATTTATTCGGCAGGACAAAGTAGATCGTCTCCATCTGGCCATGGTTCTTCTGGAGAGACTCCTGGCAGTCGCCTCTGTGAATGGGCAACCTCTGCCTGATCCTATTTTGTCCATCACTAAACAGCTGATACTACAAGTCTAAATCCTCCACTCGGAACAGATTGCTTTCTTCATCTTGCCAAAAGCTATCAACCCTATTCTGTTGGGCATGGCTTGGCTTTGTCTACATGCTCCAGTTCTCGACTGGAGTTCTGGAGAGGTCCTCCAATGGGGATCCAAGAGTCCTCACTGCTGCCTGCCACAGGTTCGTCCTGTTCTGCCTCCACTGCCTTAGTCACTTTCTGGACTAACCACAAATTATTCCAGCTTTGCAGACGTCTTTAGCAGAAAGGAGGCACAAGTTCTTCCTCACCATCGTCCCTACGATTGTCTTATTGATCTGCTCCCTGACGTCTCACCCACCTCATGGATGGGTCTATCTTCTATCCTTGCCAGAAACCCAGGCCATATCGGCTTATGACAAGGAGAACCTTGAGAGGGTGTTCATCCTTAAATCTTCTTCTCCAGCCAGAGCCGGATTTTTCTTCGTTAAGAAAAAAGATGGATCACTTCTACCATGTATCGATTACCGCGGTTGAAACCAAATCACAATCAAAAACAAGTACCCTTTGCCGCTAATCTCAGAGCCCCTCGATCGAATTCGTGGACCCGAGATTTTTACAAAGCTGGATCTACGCAGGGCTTATAACCTGATCTGGATCCGTCAAGGTGATGAATGGTAGACCGCATTCAACACCGGAGACGGTCACTATGATTATCTCGTGATGCCCCTTTGTCTCTGTAACGCTCCAGCTGTATTTCAGTAATTTGTGAGTGGCCTCTTCCGGGATCTTCTGTATGTCTTTGTGGTGGTATATTTGGATGACATCCTGATCTACTCACCAGATCTGACCATGCACCGGAAGCATGTTTGCCAAGTCCTGTTGCGGGTAAGGAGGAATCGCCTATACACAAAATTCGAAAAGTGCATGTTCGAGAGGAACTCTCCGCCCTTCCTGGGCTACACTAAGAAGGGTGTGAGCTCCAAGGTTTGGACTCTGGAGGCAGTCGGCATTTACCAGCCTCAAGAGCACCTTCACTTTAGCCTCAGTTCTTCACCATCCTGAAGTGTCTCGACAGTTGTATCTAGATGTTGATGCTTCTTCCATTTGTGCTGGAGCACTTCTGTTTCAAAGAAACTCCAACGGTAAGGCAGTGATTTGTGGCTTCTTCTCCAAATTGTTTGCTCTTGTAGAGCGCAACTGCTCCATTGGAGATTGGGAGTTACTGGCCATCAAGTTGGCCTTGGAGGAATGGAGACATCTGCTGAAGGGCGCTATTCACCCCATCATCATCTATACCAGGGGTCACAAACTCAGCTGGGTAAATGTGTTGCACATTGAAAAAATCTGAAGTTGACGGGCCGCATTACTTTTAAATTTGATACAATGCAAAATTATTATTAATCAATTAGTTATTTGAACTACTATGACAATCTTTCATTACTATACCAAAACTTCATTACAATAATAATCTTACATTATTATAACAATACTACATTACTATGATAATACTACATTACTATAATAATAGAGGTTTAAACTAAATGGATATTTGCGAGTTTACTCCAAGTGCTTATTTTAACAATCCAGTTTAAATGTCACTAAATGCAGTCTGGCTGCTCAGTTGGCGGCGTTTGGTATAGACAGTGACGTCATGGGATCGTACTAGATCGGAATGTGATGTCAGGGGCAACCCCAGAGGCGGAGTCCCAAAGCACAGCACTAGTATAGGCTCTGCTCCGGAACTCTGGGGAAGCCCCCGACATTACTGTCCATATACGAACCTCTATATGAACAGTGATGTCAGGGGCAACCCCAGAGCCGGACTCCAGCTCTGCTCCTGACATCACTGTCCATATATGGACAGTGATGCCATGGGCAACCCCAGAGCCGGAGTCCCGGGCAGAGCACTACTAGCGATCTGCCTGGGACTCCATCTCTGTGCTAATATAAGCTCTGCTCTGGGATTCTGTCTCTGGGGAAGCCCCTGACATCACTGTCCATATATGAACAATGGACATTGATGTCAGGGGCTTCGTCATTTGCTGGGGCACCTCTCCTTCGGCCTGCCCTCTCCTCTCCTGAGGGAGCTGCGGTGCCCCTCGGACCACAGATGACAGCATCAGGGGCCGCATGCGTGCTTGAGGCCCATGATCTATACGGACCACAAGAATCTCATGTACCTACAGTCTGCGCAACTATTAAATCCTCACCAAGCCAGATGGTCATTGTTTTTCGCCCAATTCCAGTTCCTGCTCCACATCCGCCCTGCAAATAAAAATGTGAGGGCCGATGCCCTATCCTGCTCATTTGAGACGGATGACTCTGAGGAGGCTCCCCAATATATCATAGATCCTTTCAGGATTATTGCCATTAACCCCCTGCAAATTAGAGACATTTCCTCTGGAAAGACTTTTGTTCGTCCTGCAAACAGGAAGAGAATTCTCCTCTGGGGACACAATTTCAAACTGACTGGGCACTCTGGTGTCCGTAAGTCACGGGACTTTTTATCTCGTCATTACTTGTGGCCTACGCTGCCTAGAGATGTTCTGGACTATGCTTCTTCTTGTACCAATTGCGCCCGAGACAAATCTTCTCATTCCAAGCCTGCTGGTCTGCTCCAACCTCTGCCCGTTTCTGATGCACCTTAGCAACACATAGTCATGGATTTTATCACTGACCTTCTTCCTTCTGCAGGTAACACTACTGTCTGGGTCGTGGTGGATCGCTTCTCTAAGATGGCACATTTCATCCCAGTAACTGGTCTTCCCTTTGCTCCTCGTCTGGCAAATTTATTTATACAGCATTTCGTTCGTCTGCACGGACTGCCCCTCCATATCGTGTCTGATCGGGGTGTGCAATTTACTTCTAAATTCTGGAATGCCCTCTGTAAGCTTCTTGATGTGAAATTGGACTTTTCTTCTGCTTATCACCCACAACCTAACAGCCAAGTTGAAAGGATTCATCAAATACTGGAAAATTATCTCCGTAATTTTATTTCTGTTCAACACGACAACTAGATGCAGCTCCTTCCTTGGGCCGAGTTCTCCTACACTCAGGGCCGCCATCAGGAATTTCTGGGCCCCATACAGCCAAGATGTCTGGGCCCCCCCCCCTCCATTACCGGGGGTGGGCAACGGAAATTGTGGCACTCACGTTTGTACGTTATACGCATTAACTGATTTTGGTGCCGATGTCAATTACAGTGAAGGAGACCATGGAGCAGGCAGTGACCGGTTAATGCTCCAGATTTTGATCTATTTAGCTAAAACGTATCCGACTGTATGGCATACAGTGGAATACGTCGCCTGGGGAACGGCCCAGGGGAAACTCCTGAAGTCACTGCCTATGAACAGAGCTGGAGCCTTCTACTAGCGCTCTGCCCAGGGAGTCTGGCGCTGTTCCTGATGTCCATATACGTAAAGTGACGTCCGAAGCTTTGCAAAGCCTGAGTACACGGCCGGAGCGTCGACAATGCTCTGGCCAGGGATTCCGGCCCTAGAGACCTCTGATGTCAATTTACATAGATGGACAGTGATGTCAGGAGCTTTCCCAGGGACAAAGTCCACGGGTAGAGCACTCGTGATGCTGCCTGGGGACTCCGGAATAACAAAGTCTACTACGCCATTTCATCCTTCAAAAATAAAGTAAACCGACGTCTACAAGCCCGACGGAGGCTAAAAGGACATAATGGAGCCCTGTGAATTATCGTTTACGTTGTTTATACTGTAAGGTAGGAGATTTCCTGACTACACGATAAACTTAGGGCAACAACACGATGTGAAGGGGGAAGGGAGGGGGAGGCACTTGTGAGGATGTAGGGAGAACTAATGCTCCGCTCTTACGTTGCCATTAAAGTTGAATGTGTTTTTCCACAGCAAAAATCGGAGGCTTTCCCTTTGATTCCTGGCGCAGATGCTACAAGCGTGTAGCAGAGCCGCACGAGAATAAGGCCCTGTTCACACATAGTTTTTTGCCACATTTTTTTCAGCGGAATCCGCGGCAAAAAACGTCCGAAATCGCCTCCTATTGATTTCAACAGGAGGCGAAGGCGTTTTTTTCCCGCGAGAGAAAGAAGCGATATGCTCTTTCTTCAGGCATTTCCGTCTCTGACCTCCCATTGACATCAATGGGAGGCAGAGAAAGCCTGAAGGAATTTCAAGGCAGATGTTTCTGCCTGCAAAAAGCTGTGTGAACAAGGCCTAAGTCCCATTGTCATTCAAAGTTGCTCATCCTCGGCTTTTCCATGTAATATAAGTCGCATGCTACTTATTGCGGTGGCGGATTTCTTTTCATGGTGCGGACAAAAATACACGTGGAAAATTTTTCACAGCATGTGAACTTGGTTGCGGAAACCTCATATGCATGGGATGCAGAATCATCGGCATGTCATCGGAATCCGTATCAAATCCAACGGGGCCTTGTGAACGGGGCCTTAGTGGGAGTTAAAAAAAATCTCTGTTAAGCCAAATGCACATGATACTTATTACGTGCAAATTTGTCGCGGGTATTTTCGTGCGGCAAATCCGCAGTGTAATACAGTACCAGCAAAGTAAATGAGATCAAGAAATCTCATCTACATGTCGCATTTTCTGCACAAAAACTGACCTGCGGTGCGTATTTGAAAATATGATACATGTCACTTTATCTTGCGTTTCCGCTTGCGAATTGTTTCTGACTAGTTTAAAAAATAATAAAAAAATCTGCAGCATAAAACCTGCACCTATTTCCGCATCAAAAAGTAAAAACCGCACCTAAAAACGTATAAAAAAAATGCACTATTAGGTGCAGATTTTACCTGCGGAATTACCTGCGGTTTTGATACGGATTTTGTGCACCAAATTCCTCAATGTGTGCGTTACAGAATTTGCTGGGGATTTACAGCAAATTAACCCTTTACATTGTAAAGGATGAAATACGTTACAATTCTACAACATTAGGGTATGTTCACACAGCTTATTTTCTGCCGTTTTTCTGGCCGCAAACGTCTGAAATATCAGAAGCAGAACGCCTCCAAACATCTGCCCATTGATTTCAATGAGAAAAAAACGGCGTTGTGTTCCGATGGGCCGTTCTTTTTACAACGGCCGCGTAAAAAAAACGGCCGCGAAAAAGAAGTGCAGGTCATTTCTTCAGACGTTTCTGGAGCCGTTTTTCATTGACTCTATAGAAAAACAGCTCCAAAAACGGCCGTAAAAAACACCGCGAAAAAAACGAGTTTGCTTAAAAAACTCCTGAAAATCAGGAGCTGTTTTCGCTTGAATATCTCCGTATTTTCAGACTGTTTTTGCGAATTGTGTGAACAGAGCCTAATAGGCATGCAGCTTATTTAACCCCTTCCCTTCTCAGCCATTTTTTGGATTTTAACTTTTGTTTTTTCCTCTCCACCTTCCAAAAGCTATCATTTTATTTACTTGAGGGCTTGTTTTTTGCGGGACAAGTTGTCATTTTTCATGACACCATTTATTGTACTGGGAAGCTGAAAAAAAATTATTTGTGGGGTGAAATGCTGCACGTGCGTGACGTTCTGACAAACCCCATTCACATGAGTTGGGGCTTATTCAGACTAACGTGTTAATCGTCCATGTGAAGGACGTTTTTTTTAATGGCCGTCACACGTCTGCGTGTATTTCTATGGGGTTATTCATATGGTCGTTGTTCTAACAGACCGTGTGAAGGGCCTGTAAAAAAATAGGACATGTCCTATTTTTGTGCGTTTTCACGGATCCCTCAATAAACTCAAGTCTGTGAAAACGGGTCCCGCACGGCTGCAAGTCGGCCGTTCTTCACGTCTGATTTCACACACGTTGGTCTGAATATCGCCTTAGGCCTTATTCACACGAATGTGTCCGTTTTGCACGCGCAAAAAACGCTGCGTTTTGCGCGAGCAAAAGTTCGGTGTGGCATCAGTATATGGTGCGTGGCTGCATGATTTTCACGCAGCCGGCATCATTATGACATTCTGTTTTGATGTTACAACACAGTAAAGAAGGAGGGGCTTTTATATTTCCCTTCACTTCTTTACCTACTGTAGCGCGAATCACGCGTGTCACCCGGAAGTGCTTCCGTGTGCTGTGCGCGATTTGCACGCACCCAATGACTTCAATAGGTGCGTGCTGCGTGAAACACGGGCGAGTATAGGACATGTCGTGATTTTTACACAGCGCACATACGCTGCGTGAAATTCACTGACAGTCTGAATGGCCCCATTCACTAACATAGGTCCGTGCGACGCCCGTGAAAATCACGCTAGTAGCACGGACGTATAACACGTTCGTGTGAATAAGGCCTTATATTGTAATTTGTAGTGAATTTTCAGTGCGCAATCCGCACCAAAAATAGGAGACAAGTAAGTGGCCTTATTCAGACATCCATGTTCGGTTTGTGAAATACGGAGCATGTATCGGCCATATTTCCCGGACCGACCACAGCTCAGGGAGCCGGGTTTCTAGCATCACAATTATCTATGATCACAGTCCCGCCCTTCCCGTCGGAATACTGTCCCCGGTCCCGTACTGAAAGCATCATTACCGTATGGGACAGTATACCAGCGGAGAGGCAAGGACTCCCAGCAACACTGATAAACATGATGCTAGGAGTCCGGCTCCATGAATGTGGTCGGCCTGGGAAATACGGCCAATACACGCTCCGTATGTCACGGACCGAACGCGGCCGTCTGAATAAGGCCTTAGTCTAGTTACACAGTGCGGTGGAATCCCATTTTTTGCCAAAATTTTTGCAAAATCGCGGCAAAAACGTGATTTGACCGCACTGAGAATATAGCCTAACAGCACTTTTCATGTCTTGTATCCTTTTTTTATGCAATTTTCGTAATTGCGGCACAAATCACGCGGTTTTGCAGCGATTTTTATATAATCGTGGCAAAACTGCGCCAAAAAACATTTTAATCAACTTTATACATACTACAAACGGGGTCAGGGGAATGGGAAGCAGGATGGATAGGGGAAAATACTCACCAGTCTGCAGGTCCGTTCGGCAGTGTAGAGGAGCTGGGGGGCGGGATCTCCACACGGAGCTTCAGCACATGCTGCATCTTTCCCTTCCAGTGAAGCTACAACAGGTATGCAGGGGGTGCCGCGAGCGTTGCTAGGGTGGTGCCGCGGGCGTTGCTAGGGGGGTGCTGCGAGCGTTGCTAGGGGGGTGCCGCGGGCATTAGTAAGGGCGGGGCACGAGCGTTGCGAGGGGGGGGGGCCATGAGCGTTGCGAGGGGGGGGGCAACGGCAGCCCGGCGGGCCCCTTTTCTTCATCCATGTGGCCGGGCCCCTGACGGGAGTACCAGTAATACCCCCCTGATGGTGGCCCTGCCTACACTAACCACACGAGTGAATATACTGTTTCCTGCCCATTCTTCATTGTATACAGCCATATACAGTGTCAATTACCTGCAGCTAACTCTTCATTTGCAGACTTTCTTCATATCTGGCAGCAGACAAAGTCCTCTATCCTACAGGTGGTAGACCGCATGAAGAGAAATGCTGATAGAAAAAGAAAAAGCCCTCCTCAGTTTCTCCCCGGACCCAAAGTCTGGTTGTCATCAAAGAATATTCCTTTGAAAATCCGCGCTTACAAATTTGCTCCCAGATTTCTTGGTCCTTTTGAGGTTTTCCAACAGATCAATCCTGTGTCATATAAGCTACGACTGCCTCTGACTCTCAAAATTCCCAACTCCTTTCATGTGTCCATCCTAAAGCCCGTGGTCCTGAAATGCTACAGTAAATCCCCTGGCCCTGCAATTTCTACCAGTGGTGCTTCTGACATCTTCGAAGTCAAGGAGATTCTGGACTATAAGAGGGTAGGAGGAAAAATCTTCTACTTGGTTGACTGGACGGGGTTTGGTCCTAAGGAGAGATCATGAAAACCTGAAGAGAACATTGATGCTCATCAAGAGGTTCCTTCTGCGTTCTGGTCCTAAGAAGAGGGGGCGTAAAGGGGGGTACTGTAGCGCTTGCGGCCGCCGTTCACCGCTATCCCGCTTCCTCTAGCGGCCGCCAGCATCGTTTACTTTTGTGTCGGCGTAGTCCTCGGGGGCGCGCGCCTTGGTAACCTCTTGAAGGGCCAGCGCGCACCACTATAACCTTCCCTATCCTATCCCTGTGCACCCGGTCCTACTTAAATCCATCCTATCCTCCTTCATGTGCCTGAGCGTTGTTGTGTCTACCCATGTTCGTTTAGCAAATGGTCCCTTAGTTGTATCCTATTCCCAGTGTTCATGTATAATGTTTCCTGTATCCCGTATCCAGTAATTCAGTTTGTTCCTGAGCGAAGTCTAGTATTGGAGTCGAGTCCATCCTCTGTGCCAAGTGTCATCTGCCACACTAAGTGTCATCTGCCACGCCAAGTGTCATGTGTTCCAAGGCGTCTGCTGCGCTAAAGTGTCTGCTACACAATGTGTCTGACAGAACTTCTATACAGGTACTCTAGTTCTAAAGACTGCAGTTTGGCCAGCTGCTTCTTCGCTACGGCGGAGCGGCCTAGTGGGTCCACATTCCCTACTGGTGTGGCAGATATCTCTCTCATGATCTATTTATACCCAGGACTGTAACTATAATAAGGGGACATCCTCAACGTTTAGAGGAAAGAAAGTTTCTATATAAACATAGATGGGGATTCTTTGGTGTAAGAGCAGTGAGACTATGGAACTCTCTGCTAAAGTCAGTTCTCATGGTGAATTCACTGAAAGAGTTCAAAGGGGCCTGGATGTCTTCCTGGAAGTCATATGTGCTAGATTACATTAGATGTGTCTTTGATCCCGGGATTTATTCTGATTGCCATATTGGAGTCGGAAAGATGTGGAAAATTGGCATATGCCTTGTGTTTTTTTTCTGTGCCTTCCTCTAGATCAACAATGCAGAAGAATAGACTGAACTGAATGGACTTTTGTCATTTTTCTTCCTCACATACTATGTCACTATGTTACATAGGGTAAGGGGACCAAAATACTAATTGGGTATTATATATTTAGACTTATGTGAAATGAAGGACACCATGTTGGAAACCAGGTTTGCCCACCATTACCTATAAAATAGTGCCCTTTTTTTAAAAGTGAAACTTCTCCCAACTATATCCCATGCAGCAACTGGTGGATAGGTTGGTGGCAGTCCACAGGTGAGTTTGGGTCCCTTATTTGCCAGGACCCCTGACAGCAGTACCACCTGTGTTACCCTGGGCAAGTTTAGGGCTTAAAACAAACCCTCTTCAAAAGATTGAACAGCTTGCCACGCAATAGCTGCTTTTTCTAACAGATGTGTGCTCTGGCTAAGAAAAGGGTCTTCAGTGGGACAATCCTTTAAGGAGTTCAATAAGTTATCACTTTATACAAAAGAACCTGTTCAATTACAAATATTCAGCACTGCTACATTCATACATTGGTAGAAGTGGGCTTATTTATATCCTGTTGTGCAGTAGAAAGAGGGTCTATGACCTACTAGTCCTCACTGACCTTGTTATTTGCACCTACAATCACTCAATGCCAATACATTTTCAGTCTTGGGTGGAGAAAAAATCTTTTTGATCCAACAATTATACAAGAATCAGGAAACATATGGGAAACAATACTCAATAGCAAAGTCTGTATGGCGAGCGCAATGGTATCAGCAATTCTATGTTAATGTTATTACGTCACTAGACATTGGCACAGGATTGTCTTGAAGTTATAACTAGTTTTTCTTTTGGAGGTGTGGCTAGGATAATTAGGGGTGGGGTTAAGGTGGCACATGCTATATGACTGACACTAACGGCAGCTAGCCATTATTGTGACTCCCAAAAACAGCCCGCCAAGCCTAGAATATTTATGTGTGTGCGGGAGGCTATAAGGCAGTAGAGGTGGGGTCACCATGCGGCAACATAAATATTTTGTAACTGGACTAAAAGTGTAAATCTAGACCTGGTTATGTGCACATCAAACAGAGGACAGAGCAGGAAGCGATCAAATTTCCGTTTCTTCAAACCACAGTATCTGAAGCTGAAGAAGAGTTTTCCCTCAACACTAAAAGAGTCTGTAGGTTGTACTCCTCATAGAGCAGCTATGAGTTCTTCTATGAAGACGTTGTTTTCTTTTATGTGTCATAGGTAACAAGTTGTAAAAAGAAGTCATAAACATTTTTGGAGTTTTAAGATATTACCCATATGTTTCAGTGATTCATGCCAGTTTCTTGAGGGCATAAGGACAGTGGTTGTCCTGAAGGAACAACAAGTCCTTCTGTAGCTTACTTTAAAGGATTTTATGTACTTAACGTTTCAAGCCCAATGTCTGTAGCTTCTATGAAAACACTTCCTGTCCCGTGATCTGAGGATTCAGAGTTGTCATGGGGCATTGCGTGAGTTATATTTTGTGACTGAGTGTCCATCCACATCAATGTCCACATCCTAATTGGCTTGAATAGTGTGATTTAAGATGTGGATCCTCAGTGTCCCTATGACAAGCCTAAACGCTTGTAGCACACGACAGGAGGTTTTGTCACGGGGGCACAGGAAGACTGAAGATTCAAACCTATAACTTCAAGCAACAAAGAAGTAAGCTGTTCACATATTTTTGAATTTTCCTTGTACACTAAAGGCCTTTTAATATAATACTTCTTATTCTTACTTATATATATATATATATATATATATATATACCGTATATATATATATATATATATATATATATATATATATATATATATATATATCGTGCCCTTATTGTTGGTTTTGCTTATGTTTTGCTATAACATATACTGGAAATAATTGTTTAGCCTAATATATGGGAACTATGCATACCTAGTAACGGACTGGTGATCGCACTGGACCAACAGTCAAAGGATTGTACACATAGGTGCACGTCTCACTGAAGCCAATAGTTGGTCAAACACCTCCTTGTTCTTGGACATACTTTAAAGGGAATGTGTTGCTAGAATTTTTTATTTTTTTTCAGTTAAACAATTAGTATTTAAGTGATTACACATTGTTTTGATTTTTTTAATTTTTTCTCAAGTCAGGAAATATTATAAATTAGATTTTAATTTATAACATTTCCATGTGGTGGCCACTAGAGGGAGCAGTTCCCAAAATTGGAGAATGGTCACTGTGGTAAAGCAACCTCATTGATGTATGCTGCAAATTTGGGGTAGACACACTCTCCTCTAGTGTCCTCACACAATCCCCCCTCCCTTCTTCTGGCTAGTGCCAGGAGAAGGAAGGGTTTGAATGTCTTCAAACCTCCTACACTGTGTGCCTCCATTTTCTGAGCGACTGCACAGTGCTAGGAGGATTAGATACAGGGCTCAGCAAACAGTATCACACGAACATACACAAACAAAATACACACGAACATGATACACACGAACATACACGAACATAAATGACCTGCTCCTGCTGCCGCCGCCGCTGGTCTATGCTCTTCTTCCTTGCGCCTGCGCTTCGTTGAACATATGGCCGGAAGCCGCCATCTTACTGTCCGGCAGCGGCTTCCGGTCCACATGAAAATGGAGCCAGATTTTGCTCTACGAACGAGCTTCGTTTTGGTCTGTGTGGGAGCAGCGCATGCGCCGTTCCCACACAGACGGCGCACGCAACTGAGAATGGAACGGCTCCCATTCGCATTCTCGATGGCTTTCTATGCGCCGTATTCCATCTCTGTATGTGTCGTTAATCGACACATACAGAGATGAAAAAAAAATGGCAGCCCTCATAGAGAAGTAAAAGTCAGAAAACATTAAAAAGTAAAACATGAGAACACAATTAAATAAAATGTTTGAAAATATGACATTAAAAGCAATATGATAAAAAAAAAAAATTAATGACACCTTCCCTTTAAGAAAAGGGAAGTATTGTGTCATCACAAACAGAAATTCCGACATGGTAGTATTTGATTTCTCCTAAAAAAAATAATAATTCCCAGCTGTTCTTGGATAGGGATAAAAATTGTGCCATGTTTTATAGAGTGTGTCCCACAATCCTCTGCTTACCTTCTAAAACCTCAACTGGCTCAACCACCTCTTTCTTCCTTCCCTTCTGGTGCAGCGACACTGAACGCAGATAATGTACAATGCCCCCTGTGCTGGACTCTTTGGAAGGCTTTATCTTCTTAAACCGATACATCTGCTTTTTTTGAGATTCCTTGTTTTGGGACACACGAGAAGACTTCCATCCTTGAATTCGGTCCCACATACTGCGCTTTTGTCCCTTTTTCCATTGATAAGACTCCAGAGGACAAGGCTCTGGAGTGGTGGACCCTAGAACTTCTGGATCTTCACAAGGTTCCACCATTCTTCTAATTGTGTGTTCTGTAATGGAATTGCTCCGGTCTTCTGCAAAGTAGACTTTTCACAGTAACTTCTAGAACTTATTTCCTGTGCACCATACTATGCATTCATAATAGCATCCACCTTCTGTCTTGCAGACACCTTCACTCTTTCTCTGGTGTTTCCTCTGTTTTTGCAACTTCCTCCGTTCTTATTGCTTCTTCTATCTGAACCTATTCGTATTCGCCTACCACCCTGTCTGTTACGCTCCCTGGCTTGTCTACACCCCTATACTCAGTCCCTCTGTCTTTTTGTATCTTTCGTTTTCTTCTTACCTCTACAACAGGAAATATAAGTTTGGCAAAACTTTTTTCATGCTAACAGTAAACCTGCGGTGTCACGAAAATCTTAAAATATGCAGACCAAAGTCTAGTCAGGTGGTGAGGGGAAGGTAGATTGCGGTGATATGTAAATGCTCTATAATTCACAGAAATCAAACTCAAATAATCAAGCTTTATTAAGCACAGAACAGGAAGGGCCTTATCTTGATGTGTGAGAAATCATACTTTGGATTCCTAGAAATACAACAGAATAAAAGTTAGACATCATGAAATAACGGTCAGGAACTATTTTAATTTACTGCCCTACTGCTTAAAAATAGAAGTCAATGTAAATGTCCCGAGGGGCCCCGACTAAAACCTCCTTGTGCTAGTTAAAACCAAGAGCTCTGTCCTTGGTTTTGGAGGTCCATAGGCTTCCTATAATAACAATGGACACTTGTTGATTTTAATGGATGTCTTTCAATGTTTCATGAGGATAATGTAATTTTTGTGCATTTTTCAATAATAAATCCTAATCATTTTGGCTCCAGCAACTTATATCGGGGAGACCTGCAACCGAACTGGGGGCTCAGTGTGAGACTGTGGTTCACTAGGCCCATCAGAGAAAACTATTCTAAGGGCCTACCCTCCATCTTTAAAGAAGACAACATTTCCTGTTATCGATGCAGAAGCAAAACATTTCCCATTCAGGCATAATATTAAAACCACTGACAGGCAAAGTGAGTAACATTGATTATCTGGTTACAATGGCGCCTGTCATTGAGTGCGATATAATAGGCATCATATGAACAGTCAGTCTGGAAGTTGATGCGTCAAAAGAAGGAAAAATGTCAAGGACCTGAGCGACTTTGACAAGAGCAAAATTGTGAGCTCCATCTCCAAAACGGCTGGACTTGTGGGGTTTTCCTAGTATACAGTGGTTAGTTCCTATCAAAACTGGTCCAAGAAAGGACAGCCGGTGACAGGGTTAAGGGCCCAAGGCTTAATGATGTGCATGGGGAGAAAAGGCTTGCCCGTTTGGCCCGATACTGCAGAAGAACTACTACAGCACAAATTCCGAAAAATATAACTGCCAGCTATAATAGAAAGTTATCAGAACACAGTGCATCACAGCTTGCTGTGTATAGGGCTGCGTTTAAGGTGGTCAGAGTTCCCATGCTGACCCCTGTTCACCACCAAAAGTGCCTACAAATGGGCATGTGAGGATCAGAACTAGACCATGAAGCAATGGAAGAACGTGACGAAGTCTAATGAATCAAATTTTCTTTTACATCAATCATGTGGACGGCCGGGTGCATGTGTGACGATAAACCGCCAGAGGCAATGTGATGCTCTGAGCAATGTTCTGCGGGGAAACCTTGGGTTCTGCCAAGATCATATGATCCATCCTGCAGATCCATCCTGTCAAGCCTCCTCTGCCTCAGTCATTGGCGGGACTGCCTCCCCAGTTTGCTCAGTATGCAGATGTTTTCAGCAAAAGGGAGGCTGAGACACTGCCTCCACATCGGACTTATGACTGCCCCATTGAACTTGTTCCTAATGTCTCTCTCCCCCGTTGACGGGTATATCCTCTCTCCTTGCCAGAGTCTCTATTCATGTCGGCCTATATCAAGGAGAATCTGGAGAGGGGTTTCATACGAAAGTCCTCCTCCCTGGCCGGGGCTGGATTCTTCTTCGCTAAAAAGAAGGACGGATCCCTTTGACCCTTCATTGACTACCGTGGTCTCAACCAGATCACATTTAAGAACAAATACCCGTTGCCACTTATTTCTGAGCTGTTTGATCGCATATGAGGAGCCAACATTTTTTCTAAGCTAGACCTGCGGGGGGCTTATAATCTATTCCGGATTCACCGGGGTGATGAATGGAAGACGGCATTTAACACCCGGGACGGGCACTACGAATATCTAGTGATGCCCTTCGGACTGTGTAACGCTCCCGCAGTGTTTCAGGAGTTCGTTAACGATATCTTCCGAGATCTACTCTATGTCTGTGTTGTTGTTTATCTCGATGATATTTTGATTTTCTCCCCAGATCCGACGACTCATCGGAGGCATGTCTGTCAGGTTCTACTACGATTAAGGGAGAATCATTTATACGCCAAGCTGGAGAAGTGCGTCTTTGAGAGGACTTCTCTGCCCTTCCTGGGCTACATCATCTCGGATCAAGGCCTCAAGATGGATCCTGAGAAAGTGAAAGCTGTCCTGCAGTGGCCACGTCCTCAAGGCTTGAGGGCCATACAGCGGTTCCTGGGATTCGCCAATTTCTACCGGCAGTTTATTCCTAACTTCTCTTCTCTGACGCCTCCCATCTCGACCCTTACCAAGAAGGGTGTGAACGCCAAAGTGTGGACTCCAGAGGCAGAGTCTGCATTTATTAGCCTCAAGAAAGCCTTCACTTCAGCCTCGATCCTCCATCATCCTGACGTATCTCGGCAGTTCTCTCTAGAAGTGGACGCTTCCTCTGTTGGTGCAGGTGCACTTCTGTCCCAGAGGAGCTCCAAAGGAAAGGCAGTAGTATGTGGCTACTACTCAAGACTTTTTTCTTCTGCTGAGCGCAATTACTCCATTGGAGATCAGGAGCTACTGGCCATCAAATTGGCCCTGGAGGAGTGGAGACATCTTCTGGAGGGCGCTGCTCACCCCATCCTGATCTTCACCGACCACAAAAACCTTACCTACCTTCAGTCTGCACAACGACTGAATCCCGTCAAGCCAGGTGGTCGCTGTTCTTCACCCGTTTCCAGTTTGTGCTCCACTACCGTCCCGCGGATAAGAATGTGAGGGCCGATGCCCTGTCCAGATTGTTTGAGCCGGAAGACACGGTGGAGTCCCTTCAGACTATCATAGACCCGTCCTGCATTGTCACTGCTAATCCTCTGCAGGTTAGAGACATCCCTCCTGGGAGGACTTTTGTTCGGTTGGCAGACAGGAGAAGAATTCTCCGCTGGGGACACAGTTCTAAACTGGCTGGGCACGCTGGTGTCCATAAAACCCGAGACCTGATTGCTCGTCACTTATGGTGGCCCACGCTACCTAAAGATGTTCTGGACTTTGTCTCTTCTTGCAAGGTGTGTGTCTCTAACAAAGTTACTCACTCCAAACTTGCCGGCCTACTCCAACCTCTGCACGTACCTAATGCCCTCTGCCAGCACATTGCGATGGACTTTGTCACAGACCTTCCCCCCTCAGCAGGATGCAACACTGTCTGGGTGGTGGTGGACCGGTTCTCTAAGATGGCACATTTTATCACGCTGACCGGCCTACCTTCTGCTCCTCGTCTGGCGAGTCTCTTCATTCTACACATCTTTCGCTTGCATGGTTTGCCTCTTCACATCATGTCGGATCGGGGTGTTCAGTTTACCTCAAAGTTCTGGAGAGCCCTCTGTAAACTCCTGGACGTGAGTTTGGACTTTTCCTCAGCCTATCACCCCCAGTCCAATGGGCAAGTTGAAAGGATCAACCAGATCATGGAGAATTATCTCCGCCACTTCATCTCTTCACAGCACGATAACTGGGTACAGCTTCTTCCATGGGCCGAGTTTTCATACAACAACCACACAAGTGAGTCCACCACTTCCACTCCGTTTCACATTGTTTACAGTCAACATCCTAGAGTCCCCCTTCCTGTGTCAACTTCATCTCCGGTACCCGTTGCTGACTCTGCATATGGGGACTTCCTGCAAATCTGGCAACAGACCCGGTCCTCTATTTTTCTGGCGGTAGATCGAATGAAGCGAAAGGCAGATACTAGGAGAAGAGAGCCGCCTCAGTATCTTCCAGGGACTAAAGTCTGGCTGTCCTCTCGGAACATTCACTTGAGGGTGCCTTCATACAAGTTTGCTCCCAGGTTCCTTGGCCCTTTCGAGATCCTGCAACAAATCAACCCTGTCTCCTATAAGCTGCGGCTGCCTCCTACCCTCAGAATCCCCAACTCCTTTCATGTGTCCCTCCTGAAACCAGTGGTCCTGAACCGCTACAGCAAGACTTCTAGTTCCACAGTTGCTCCCAGCGGTCCTTCTGATGTATTCGAGGTAAAAGAGATCCTGGACTGCAAAAGGGTAGGAGGAAGGACTTTCTATTTGGTGGACTGGAAAGGGTTTGGTCCTGAGGAGAGGTGCTGGGAGCCAGAAGAGTACCTCAGCGCTCCTGCTCTTATTAAAAAATTCCTCTCTTGCTCTGGCCCCAAGAAGAGGGGGCGTAAGAGGGGGGTTACTGTAGCGTCCATGGTCGCGAGCCGTCGGGTTTACTCACCTCCCGACGCCCGCAGCCATGGATCCGTGAGCGCTGGTCGCCATCTCCTTCCTAGGAGACGCCAGCGCTCACTTCCGCTCCGTTCTGCTGTGTCCCGCGCAAATAGGAAGTCGTCATCATCATCAACTGCCACGATTTCCTGGTCTATAAGAAGGCCCCAGGCCTTCTAATCCTTGCCTGAGCATTGTTCGTTTTCCCAGTCTGTCTTGCAAATGGTCCCTTAGTGTTTCCCGTTCCAGTTGTTACCCGTGCCTTGTTCCCTGTTCCTGTTTCCCGTGCTGTGCCTTTACTATCTGGTCGTACCACGTCCTGTGTCATCTGCCACGTCCGGAGGAATCTGCCACGTCTTGTGTCATCTGCCACGTCCAGAGGAATCCGCCACGTCCTGTGTCAACTGCCACGTCCTGTGTCATCCGCCACGCCCGGAGGAATCCGCCACGTCCTGTGTCATCTGCCACGTCCGGAGGAATCCGCCACGTCTGGCGCAACCTGCGGCACCTGTGTCATCCGCCATGTTTGGCGTTATTTGCTGCACCCATCTCCATCGTTGCCAGAGCTGCGGCAACCGTCTGGACTATCCAGGTACCCTTGTACGGCACATTGTATTTCTGGGGTTTCCTGTTGTTTGGCCAGCTGCCTCCCCGCTACGGTGGTGCGGCCTAGTGGGTCCACTAACCCGCTCCGTGACAAGATGTATTGTAGAGTCTACGCCTCGATGGGGGAGGGGTTGTTGTGGCGGGACGAGTGGGGACTTGAACAATATTGGGCAGGTGGTTTAAATGTTATGGCTAAATGGTGTATAATTAATAAGGTCTAATAGGTTATTTGTGAATCAACCGATGAGAAATAGACCCTAGTTGCAGATGCTGTTTTCTTCTGCTGGAACCTTGGGGCTCTGTTTTAGTAGGGGTCTATTATTGTGTCAGAACCTAAACCCATCGAAGGATCCTCTGGTACAGTGGTGGGCCTTTCCTACTCTGCTTATCCATGATGCATTTTGGCAACCCTAAACTAGTTTTTAACCAGTCTATCTTTGTTTATCACTCCTGTGTGAGGAAAGGAGAGTGTGACCACTCTGGGTTTCACAAATGGTGCTAAAGAAGGTTATCTCCTAGGGGTCTCCAGGGGTACCTAAGTTTGTTCTGAGCTCATACCAGTTTCTAGGGTTTAAGAGACTAAGGGAAATAATTGACGGTTTTGTCCACTAATTATTTTTATCACCAGCTTTGAATACTGCTGACAGGGGCCTAATATAGTCTAAATTCCAGGTTCTCGATCACTGCTTTACATTTTTTTTTAAACTCTTGGGGAATATCATCTAATTTGATGTTTATTTAAGGGGGCTTGAGGTTCTTATTTCAGGAATCTTCCCACCTCCTTTATTTAAAGCTGAGAACTATGCTGGTAGCCTGAAAAGCCACCCACTGAAACCACTTGATGTCATAGATGTCTTTTGATTCTATTAGAGAAGACAATACCTTGAAAATGAACCTCAAATTTAAACAAACCATCTGACAATTTACTGAAAAATTTCAAGTTTACATTTGTGAAGGGCTGAGAGCTGGGACCTCCACTGATTGCTAAACCACTAAAAGTCTTTGGCATGACCATCACCATAAGCTCAAGATCTGGAGATCCAAGCTAAAACGTGAAGGCACACAGTGCTCAGAAGAGAACACGGAGCCTTATCATTCTAGCAATCACTGGAGGTGGCAACTCATGGACCTACACCAATGCAAACTTCAGCTAGGTCTTTAGATTATATCAACAGTTTGGTAAAACTGAAGGGTCATTAATTGGTGTACTCTAGAGGACTATGACCCTAGAAGATCATTAAAGCTTTAATATTTTAGATCGGTCTCTGTTACCTTGAAGAAGTGTTCCCAGCTGGTAATCTCCTGGAACAGGGCATCTCCTGGACACGTGGTGCTAACAACCTGTCGATGACCTTGAATGGTATAGTTGGCCATGATATAACCAGATCTTACTGCACACTTCAAGAAGCGGTCTTTAACCAGATTCAGTATGCGAGTATCAGGAATTGATGAGGTGAAATCCCCAATGAAGCTAATGCCATAACCAATTGAGTTGTGACCCTTGGTGTGAGCCCCAACCCAGTGCCAGCCGCGTCCTTCATACAGGTATCCATCAGAACCGACCACATAGCTAGGGAATGTGGAAAAAGAAGACAATTTGTATTCAAATATCAGTCACAAGAACATCCTATTAATTATCTATATCAATGTGTTTTTGTGAGCCTAAATTATTTCATTTTGACTTTGGACATAAGATTTTATTTATGTCCTGTCTGTCTGGCGGAGTAGGACACTTCATCCCCAGAAAATCGGAATTGCCATCTAAGGGCGGCATGACGCTTCAAAACTTTAGGTCTTGCTACAGGTCAATGAGCGCTATGCTAGGTGTCTGCAATGACTTGGAGAAGACTAAGTAAGAGCCCCCTAGTCTTTCAAGACAGTCCACTAGACTTTCTTCACATTAGTCAGTTTTCATAATAACAATGAATTGTGTTTGTGTGTTTATAGATGTATATTCAGTGCCTATAAGGTGCAATGAGGCATGCCACACACTCGCAAGTATTTTCAGAACCATTGGACCTTGTTAGTATCCAATCAGATAGCAGGATTGCACGACTTCCTTGGTTTTAACCAACTAAGAATATGATATCACAAGTATCATAAGATGCTGGAAACTTAGGGCCTTTTTACACAGAACGCTCCTTCCCGATCATTGCCCTGTGTAAACAGGGCAACGATCAGCCGATGCACGAGCATCAGCTGATCGTATCGTTTCAGCAGCTTAAAATGTTATCGTTGTCGGTAGCACATCTCCCTGTGTAGATAAGAAAGGTGTTTAGCCATATTTTTGTGAATGCTGGACCAGCAGGATTTCTGGACCATCAGATGCCGTATAAAGGATTTTTTTTGTATATTGTAATAAAAGAAGACCTCATTTTTTTTTAAGAACTATTATTGCCCAATTGTTAGATGAAGGCTTGATTTACACGAGCGTGTGCATTTTGCGCACGCAAAAAACGCGGCGTTTTGCGTGCGCAAAAGGCACTTAACAGCTCCGTGTGTCATCAGTGTATGATGCGCGGCTGCGTGATTTTCGCGCAGCCGCCATCATTTTGACACTCCGTTTGAATGTTTGTAAACAGAAAAGCACGTGGTGCTTTTCTGTTTACATTCAGAGTTTGACAGCTGTTGCGCAAACCACGCAGTTCGCACGGAAGTGCTTCCGTGCGACCTGCGTGGTTTTCACGCACCCATTGACTTCAATGGGTGCGTGATGCGCGAACAGCGCACAAAGAAAGGACATGTCGTGAGTTTTACGCAACACACTCCCACTGCGCAAAACTCACGCACTGTCTGCACTGCCCCATAGCCTAATATAGGTGCGTACGACACGCGTGGAAAGCACGCGCGTCGCACGTGCGTATATTACGCTCGTGTAAATGATGCCGAGCTCTGTTGGAAGACATTGAACGAAACCTTCATTATTTACTTACAGGGGATGGAAATCTTTCCTGGTCAGGTGAAGATTACCCAGATCCTCGGCTCGTTACACTAAGGCTGGATTCACACGAGCATGTTCGGTCCGTAAAGGACGGAATGTATTTCGGCCGCAAGTCCCGGACTGAACACACTGCAGGGAGTCGGGTTCCTAGCATCATAGTTATGTACGACGCTAGGAGTCCCTGCCTCGCTGCGGGACAACTGTCCCGTACTGTAATCATGTTTTCAGTACGGGACAGTAGTTCCACGGAGAGTGTTCCGTCCGGGACTTGCAGCCGAAATACGTTCCGTCCTTTACGGACCGAACATGCTCGTGTCAATCCAGCCTTACAGTTCAGATATTTGTTACGATGCATTGCAATTGTGCAATCATCACTTGACTAGGACACAGGTTTCCATCGCCTGGAAGTAAATAATTAAAGGGATCCTGTCATCAACATCTTACCTGTTAAACTCACCTGACCCTTCAACGGCCGCAGCTGTCCAGAGTTCATTCCTGTTCTCTTCTTTCCTGAAGTCCTCCTCTGTCAGTAAATATAGTCGTTTAAACTTTTCCCGCCTTTTATGGTAATTATTTTTCCCTCTGGGATGCAGCTTCTTAACCACGCCCACTGCCACCACCTGTCCGGCCCTGACTGGCTAAGGAGCTATCAATCAAAAAGAAGGAGGTGGAGTCCACTCTGAGATGCTGGAGGAATGAAAATCTGACTCTTTTCAGATGAAGATTTGACTCTTTTCTGCTCATTTGCATACGGCGTGGGACCACTGAAAAACGGAATACTAAAGCTACAGAGCTTACTTAGAACATATTTATAGCTTAGATGACAATGATTTTTCACCCACTTTCACCAGGTATTGCTGGCTTTATAGCTAAAATGCTGGTGACAGGATCCCTTTAAGGTTGCCATTCAATGACTAAAAACAGAAATCTTAAAAACCGTGAAGAATAAATGCACAAAGTATTTTATAAGGCTGCATAACTTTTCAATACACAATGGATATACTTTATTTGCTGAAGCAAGAATACCCCTTTAAGGTGGTCTATAGATACTTAGCAAGTGACACATCTGCCGCTGACTAATTGTCTTTTTCCTAGTGCGTTATAAATATTGTGCATTAGATTATAATGGAAAGTGATGTCAGCCTAAAAAATATGAACAAGATTGACCAGTTCACCCTGCAATGTGTACCTTACGGATAATACCATTCCGGGCTAGGTTGGGCAGGAGTCACATGATCTACTTTGGAATGATGACAAACTCTGCAGAATCAACCGTCACACTCAGATTAGGTGCCCGGAGGTTAGAATTCTTTCTTAAAGGGTATATATAGAGTACTTTTACATATTATTGGTTTGAGTCTGTTAGCTGGGTCCACACTGATCACTTGGCCCCATATGCCAGGCCACCTTGATTCTGGGCCATATCCCTCTGTAGGCACAGCGCCACATCAACAAAGACCGACACAACACAGCACCAGGACCACCATAGTCATAGAAGATGTTTACTTACCTACCTTTTAATAGGCCTGTAGATGTACAGGCCCAATATGACCTGTAATGTGACTCATTAAAGCCACAGAGACAGGATACTACATGATAATTATCCTTATCACCACTAATATCAGCAATGTAACATCAACTATCATATCCGGAACATCATAAGCAGCCGTGGTAGCATCACATACAAAAAGTCTTCTTGCCAGTATTATAACTGATCCGTTGTGGCCTTTAGGTAAATTTTGGTGTGTTTTGTGCACTATTTTCCAGTTCATATATAAATAATAATTTACATAAAAACTTTAGTAACATTGTATGACTTATCTTGAGTTCTGATCCTGAGTTACAGCCGGTATTATAGTCCTGAGCTGCATTCACTATTCTGATGGTTGCTGTTGGAAACAGACAACAAGCTTGTTGACAGGCACACCTCTAGCAGCTTAAACTTCCCATAATGCAAATCACCAAAGGTGCAGACATTGAGACAGAAAGGAATACTGGGAGATTTTAGCTCTAAAGCCTGTAGAATTATTAATGCAGCTCTGCAATATAATATAGGTTGTAATGTTTTACTCAATTTAAATCAGCCTTTTGGGTTCCTGAACCATTATTAGTCATTAAAGACGTTATCATGGTGTATTACAATATAAAATTGGTGAGCGTGATGTGCTGAAAATAGTAAAAAGAAATAAACGTACCAGTTAGGCTCTGTTCACATTTCCATTGAAGGCTACGTGCAGAGCCTCAGTCGCAAATTCCGTCAGATTTGATGGGAAGGATATTAATGCATTCAGAGCTAATCTTCCTGTTAAAATGATTGACAGCACGATGGAACCCGACAGACTCCATTATAAGTCAATGAAGTGCATCGGGCACAGGTGGTATCCGTCATATGACAGATCCAGCACCGCGCCATAGCTTCCATTATGAATGGAATGTGAAGTATTGGCTAACACATCTGTATATAAACAATATGGTGGCAGTGACTTGTTGTCCGGGCAGACATAAGGTCCATCAGTCATCTGACCACATTACACGGTGGGTTTAGTGCCATAAGCACACAGTTCTAGAGACCATGAGCTCATTTGGATGTACTGCATGACATTGCCGCCATATTGATTAGATACGGTCATAGCTTTTTGGTAAGTTTATTCTTTTTTTTTTACTAAGCACAATACTAGTTTTATATGGCTGTACTCCCATACAATCCCTTTAAGTCACAATATTTCACAATTATGTCAAATTATTACCTAAAAAACTGACAGTGTAAAGTATTACACAAAAACAAGCCTATAGCAGTGTGTGCCATCTAGTGTTCAAGTTCTGAACAGCAGGTGATGGGCAATGTACAGCTCACATATCAGCCAATGTATCTACCTTATATGTTGTATTGCATTAGACCAGTGGTTCCCAAACTTTCTGAGGCCGGGACCCACTTTTGGCCAAGACATTTATTCGGACGCCCCCACTACCGTACTTAGCCCCATTTCATCTGACGTATGTCAACAATATTTGTAGCTAGATGCCGATACTTAGCTTCATTAGAAAAATAAGTCCCTGCAACATCAAAAACGACGATAATTGTGTGGGTGGGGGAGGGGGCAAGCTCAAGGTATCCCGCTGCTGTGCTCTTGCTGAGGAAAAACTATGGCTGTTGATGGTGGGTGACCATCAGAGACATAGCTAGGGGTAAAGCACAGGGGTTGCGAAACACATCTGAATGGGTCCCAACCCAGTTGGCCCTCCCACACAGTATAATGACCCCTTAGTGACTCCCATACATTATAAGGCCCCTATAGCTGCCCTCACACAGAATAATGCTCTTATAGCTGCCCCCCACAGTATACTGCCCCTATAGCTGCCCCTACACAGTGTACTTCCCCTAAATTGCCTCCGTACACAGTATAATGCCCCTATAGCTGCCCCTACACAGTGTAATTCCCCTAAATTGCCTCCATACACAGCTGCCCTCAACACACTATAATGCCCCATAGCTGCCCCCCACAGTTTAATGACCCCATTAGTGCCCCCATGCAGGATAATTCCCCTATAGCTGCCCCCACACAGGATAATGGCCCTATAGCTGTCTCCACACAGTGTAATACCCCTATAGTTCCCCCCAACACAGTATAATTCCCACATAGCTGCCCCATACAGTATATTACTCCCATAATGTATATTACTCCCATAGCTGCCCCGACACAGAATAATGCCTCCTTAGCTGCCCCCATACCTAGTATAATGTCCCATTAGTGCCTAATAAAAAAATTACTCACCTATCCCCGTTCCTACGACGAGAGGAGGAGAGCCCTCTGCTCTTCCGGGCAGTGCTATGAGTGGCTGGGAGCAGACAGGCCCAATGACGTCACTACATCGTGCCTGTCTGCTCCAGAATGCTGGAGCAAGGAGCCATCATCTCCTTGCTCCAGCTTTGTATTGAACTGTATCTGCGTCGAAACTGGGACATCTGTGAGTGGCTCGCTACCCCCCAGAGTGCTTCACACGACTCCCCAGGGTGTCGCAACCCACAGTTTGGGAAAAACGCTGTGTTAGACAATAGTTTATTGTGTGCTTCTTGTTCTCTACCTATAGCCGATGTCATCCCAGCCTCGATCCACCTGATGAAATCTCTGCATGCTGCGCATATCTACTGCACATTCCTGAAAAGAGGCACAAGGGCTAGAAGGCTCGTAGGTATGATGGATATAGACATGGGGCAGAGGAGGCTTTAGTAAAGTCGGGGTGCCTTTATATGGCTTGGCCTCCCACAGGCAGCGAGGAATTATAGCGAAACAGTCTGCAAAAAAAATAAAAAATTAGGCTAACATAACAGGTTTATTTCAGTAAGTTTCTGCAAAATATAATTATCTTCTACTTAGTTTGAGGTGCTGTTCCCCAATACCTCACAGATCTGCTAAGGCAGTGGCCTACAACCTGTGACTCTCCAGGTGTTGTAAAACTACATCTACCAGCATGCCCTCTAACTTTCCAGCTGGGAGTTGTCGTTTTTAAACAGCTGTAAAGCCACATAAGGGAAACCCACTCATGAGAAGGGGACTGATGACCCAAAATTAGAATTTAACATACTATGTGCAATCTGATTATTTTTGACTGTATCTATCCATTCATGAAGCAAAATAGGGGTATTCCCATCATAGACATTTATGGCATATCCACAGGATATGCTATATAGGTCTCATAGGTGTATGTCCCAGCTTTGGAACTAACACCTATCTACAGAATCGGGGCGCACCGCATTTGGCTATTATATCAAAGAGGAGAATGAACATTTCTATGGGAGTTACAGAAACTGCTGAGCACGCTTGTGGACAGGGACCCCCGTTCTGGAGATAGATTCCATCTCTGGGACCGGCAACTATAAATGTCTATGAAGGGAATAACCCTTTAGTTTGCCCATCCTCTAATGATAATGAGATGAGTCTGCTGTATTATACTATAAGTACTCATAGCAGGTAGTGTCAGCGTATTGTGACTGCTCTAGTGGCCGGTGTGAAAATTGCAATATTTCAAGATATTTTTTCAGTGACAAAAAGCATCACAAAAAATGATAAAAATATGTTTTAAATAAGAACCTGACTCAAATAATATGTCATTTTCTCATGATACGTTCCCTTTAAACAAATTGTGTGTTGTACCTAGATACTGCCGTTCAAACTCTTTGGCCGCTACAGACGCAATGGAGTTCAACTCTTCATCTGTGAGAGAACGCAAGTTATGCCTTTCACCATTTTCCATGTACCAAATAATTCCTCTATGTATTTCATCTGCTAACTGCTTCTCCTTCAGCAAATCCTGGAAGTCCTGTCTACGGAATGCACTTTTTGTTGGTTTTCCCCAGTAGTATGACTGAAGTAAGGAACTCATTTTCTGGGTCTCATTGATCAGCATCTCTCTCAGCAAAGTGCCATCCAAGGCACCATTGATATAAGCCAGTGTTAGGTCATTTCTAGAAGGAGCCCCTTGTAGCTTGAATATTTTGGGTGTGGAGACAGAATCCCAGCATCCATTGGGAAAATCGAGTGGTGCTTCTAGGGACACTTTAGAATTAGCAAAAGCAAATGCCAAAGACATTGCGAGGGATGGAGGTCCATCGTTGCCTGGCCTGAGACATGATCTTTCATGATCATGCAAACTTTGAGGACAGTGATCTTCTCCCTCAGAGTTCTCTGCCTGAACATTCTCCCATTTACCGTGAACTTTCCACCCCCAGAGCATAGCACCAAGAAGTGG
The DNA here is from genome assembly GCF_050947455.1 of Rhinoderma darwinii. Classification (NCBI taxonomy): domain Eukaryota; kingdom Metazoa; phylum Chordata; class Amphibia; order Anura; family Rhinodermatidae; genus Rhinoderma; species Rhinoderma darwinii. The sequence goes on along the minus strand of NC_134689.1, from coordinate 375,942,674 downwards.
TCTTAATGCCACCGTGCTTCCATCAGGGGCTAATACAACGCCTTGTTCCTGCCAACCCTCTTCGTTTAATGTCACAACTTTGTAAGTCAGCAAAGCATGGGTAAGAGAAGCTTGTGCATCATTAAGAATCTTGGAAGGGCTGGATGGTAGAGTGATAGTAGAAAGCAGGAGCCGAGCAAGATCCTGGGCAGAAGAATCCGGCACAGTGGACTCCAAGTCCTTTATAAGACCAAGAAAGGTGTCCATCTTCAGGACATGACCTAAGGAAAGGAAACTGAGAATAAGATTGTGTATAGACCATAAAATATTAGGGAAGGTGGAAGCAAGTTGCACGTGACAGCAGATTGGTTATTCTCAATTACCATTTTGAGGATCTGATGATGACCACATAGGGAACAGGAGGAAGAAGACAAGATGCCGGATGGCCATCATTTCATCACCTGCAGGATAAATGTATTTGAACAGGTTAAAGTCATCATTGCCTTTTGTTAAAGATTTTGGGGAAAATAAATGAACATAGATGATACATTAACCCCTGAGATAGGATCTCATAGTCCCATATTCTTTAGACCATTTTAGATCTGGCCCAAAGATTGCTGGATGTGCCAACAAAAACAAAATGTGTGGCTTCACTCTAAACCCTTTCACAAGTCATCAATAATATTGTAGACATCCATATAGTGCATGGCCATCCGCCATTAGCCTTAAATCATTATCCTGTCAAAGTCTCCATATTACATCCAATTAAAAAAATACATCTAGGTAACGTGAATATTGTTGTCCTCATTGAACAATCATTATTTCTTAGAAGGGTCCGATGATAAGCAGATCAAAGGTATTGTGTTGCTGGGACCCTCGCTGATCAGCTGTAATCTGTGAGTGCAGCAAGGGTTCAATGCCTCTACAGCGCCACCACAGGGAAAATTAAGCATTACACAGTTCATTGAAATGAGTCCTGGTCCTCAAGAGCAAGACTGGGTCTTTGTAGCCACTCTTCTCTCCAGATAATAGACGAGGTCCTGAATGGAGTACCCCCTCTATTAAATCATAACTCACTAGGATATTTGAAAATGGGTTTTCTAAACCAGGGAACCCCTTTTCAAATCCAGACAACCCCTTAAAAAATACATTTAGATTAGCAGAATATTTATAGCAGCCAGAGACTAGTTTTGAAATGGGCAGGGAAAGAATACCCTGTAGCCAGATGATGGAAATGGTGGCAGCAGGAGATGAGTGTGCTGATCATGCGGGAGGCAGTGACCTGCCCCCTAATGTAATAAGGTAATAATTAAAGGGGTTTTCCCATGAAAATATTCTATTTAAAGTAAAAGAGCATGTAAAATGAACTATATTTGCAATATAAATGTATTAAAAATAATGTTTATTTGCTGAGATATAGTACATTGGTGTCAGTGGTCACACACCTAAGTTTTTCTAATACGTCCCAAATCCTGCATCCACCTTTACCTGCAAGCGAAGGCGGACACGTTTGTTTATGCAAGTATGTCCTCCTCTGCCTGCTAGTGAAGGTGATAAAGGACTCGGTACGTGTTATAAAAATGAGGAGGTGCGACCACTGACACCTATGTAAATAATCTTAGCAAAATATATTAAATATACTTATTTCATTTTTTGAGGGATAACCCCTTTTAAAAGAGCAATGCCGTGGATGAAGAGTATTATAATGGAAGGAGCAAAGTCCCTAACAGCTCCGTCCAGTCCCAGTCTCCTGACATACTAATACTTGGAAATTTGCAAATATCGTAAATACATAAATCCATTAATATCAGATTTCAAAGGGCTTTTCGGAACAAATTGAACAACTTGCCTGGATAAGCGTCACCTTGTAGCAGGTAGGAACAAGTAATTTTTGCCCCAGTAGAATGTCTGCTAATTACTTCCGTATGGGAGGGACAGATACAGTAATATAAATATGTTTAACTCTGTCAGGGACAGAGTGAAATCTCAACAAAAAAATGTCCTTCAGAAGGACATGTTTGATCTACAAACTTCAATCTGGGTCTAGTTTTGAGGGACAATCCTTCTATTAGACAACTGACCACATTGGTCTTCTTCATCAATGATTCCACTATTTCATTTTTTATTGATATTATTTTTTACACTACATTGCTTAGTATCAATTTTCCCTCCAGAAGCTCCAGTTTTGGCCATTTGGCTTTATGTGCATATCAAAACTGAACTGCTTGTTATTTAAGGGGTTGTCTGCTTTGGACAATGGATTTTTGTTTGAAGGGCCCCTCAATGATAAGCTGATTACAGGGTGTCCCACTGCTGATACCCGCAGCGATCAGCTTTTATCTGTGATAGACCCCAGCACCCATTTCATTATACTAGATAGAAAATGTTGTTAGGATTTTTTGGCACACTGGGAATGTGGTACTGTAATTTTTCCCCTCCATACCTTCAAGTGAAGTGCTAACTAAATATTATAGTGAGAACAATGGTCTTGCAACGAAACTGATTCAAGACAAAAAACAACTTACTAAGGCTTCGTTCACATCTGCGCCAGGGTCCCGTTCCGACGATCCGTCTGAGCTTTCCGTCGGAACGGGACCCTGACTGACACAAATGGAAACCAAACGGAAACCATTGATTTCAGTGGTGACGGATCCGGTGCCAATGGTTTCGGTTTGTCTCCATTGTCCAAGGGTTCCGTCGTCTTGACGGAATCAGTACTGTAGTCGACTACGCTATTGATTCCATCAAAATGATGGAACCCTTGCACAACGGAAACAAACGGAAACCATTGGCACCGGATCCGTCACCATTGAAATCAATGGTGATGGAAACGGAAACCTATGGTTACCGTTTGTGTCTGTCAGGGCTCTGTTCCGACGGAAAGCTCAGACGGAATGTCGGAACGGAGCCCTAGCGCAGATGTGAACGAAGCCTAAAAGGGTCTAAAGCCCTACTAAAGACCCAGCCCTTCTCTGACAGACCATAATGGTAAAGCCACACGGAGCAGCTGTCAAATTGCTTGTTAATGTCTGCACGTTGTTGCGGGCAAAACATCCTTCTACCTGCAAAGTCGTGCGGCACTTCTTAACGACACGGACAATTTTTATTTATTTTATTTTTTCATTTTTTTCTCCCAGCATTCCAAAAGCCTAAACTTTTGTAACATTTTTTTCAACATAGCCGTTTTTTTGCGGGACAAGTTGTAGTTTTTCATGGCACCATTTAATGTACCATATAATGTACTGGGAAACTAAAAATTATAAATATTTGTGGGATGAGAGGGGCAAAAATCAGTAATTGCTAAGATTACGGTGATAACAAATGTTTTATTTTTATTTTAATGTTTTAACACTGTTATTAAAAAAACAGTACTTGCTAAATATATATAACTATATATATATATATATATATAAGTTCAAATAGATGGAAAAAACACAGCACTCAAGGCAAACTGAACATCAGGCCATGTGCACTTTACCAGTAAGGGTATGTTCACACGCTAAGCCAAAAACGTCTGAAAATACGGAGCTGTTTTCAAGGGAAAATAGCACCTGATTTTCAGACATTTTTTGAGCAACTCGCATTTTTCGCTGCGTTTTCGCGGCGTTTGCGCAGTTTTTTCGGCCGTTTTTGGAGCTGTTTTCAATAGAGTCTATGAGAAAACGGCTCCAAAAACATCCCAAGAAGTGTCCTGCACTTCTTTTGACGAGGCTGTAATTTTACGCGTCGTCTTTTGACAGTGACGTGTAAAATGACAGGTAGTCGGCACAGTACATCGGCAAACCCATTGAAAGCAATGGGCAGATGTTTGCCGACATTGGAGCCGTCTTTTCAGGCGTAATTCGAGGCGTAAAACGCCTCAGTTACGCCTGAAAATAGGTCGTGTGAACCCAGCCTAATAGTGGTCTCATTTGAAGGCATGGATTTCAAGCAGTCATCAATATAGAAGTATTTGAATTATAGATGAATCAACTCCTTGGAATGGAATAACAGGAACATAAGACAAGTAACAGCACCAGGACTTCAATGTTGGAGAGATGTTGGTTTATTCACCACCAGGTGGAAAGAATGAGCAACGTTTCGGTTCACACCTGAGAAAGGTTCAGGTGTGAACCAAAACGTTGCTCATTCTTTACACCTGGTGGTGAATAAACCAACATCTCCCCAACATTGAAGTCCTGGTGCTGTTACTTGTCTTCTTCTCCTGTTTTATACTGTATATATATATATATATATATATATATATATATATATATATATATATATATATATATATATATAAAAATATATATATATATAAAAAAATATATATATATATATATAATATATATATATATATATATATATATACATACACTAGTCCTTCTCAATAAGTTAGAATATCATAAAAATGTAATTTATTTAATTTTTTAATTTCGGAATCAATAGCGCAGTCGACTCCGCTATTGATTCCGTCGGAAAACCGGAAACCTGCCGGAATGGTGATGAACGGAAAGCGTTAGCGATGTTTCCGTCACCATTGAGATCAATGGTGACTGAAACGGAAGCTGTGCTTTAACTTTCACTTTCACTTTCCGTTGCAGGGTTCACCCGATGGAAATCTCCGACGGAACCCCGGAACGGAAAGCGAACGGTGATGTGAACAGGCCCTTAGCCTTATTGTGTAATATTCCCTAATATTCAGTATTTGTATATCGCTACACAGCGCTTCAATGAATTACTGTGTTTCTACAGAGAGGGGACCTGTCACCTCTCCTGACATGTCTATTTTTAGTAAATACTTGTATTTTTCATGAAATAACAATTCTGGATCATATTTTCCTCTACGTTCCTCTGTTATTCCTTCTAGAAATTAGAAGAATAAATAGACAACTGGGTGTTACCATTCCTCTTGACAAAGGGGCGTGTCCCTACAGTCTCACTCTGTCGGCACTGATTGGACATTGATAGTCTGTGTAGGGACACTCCCCCCCCAACTGGTAACACCCTGTTGTCAATTTATTTATACATTTCTAGGAGGAATATCAGAGGTGCAGAACAACGTAGAGTTCTAAGAAAAGTTGCTCCAGAATTAATTCACAGGGGAATACAATTATTTACTTAAACTGACATGTCAGGAGAGATGACAGATCCTCTTTAAGGGATCCGGATTCTCAGTCTCTGTCACTATTAGGCCTTATTCATACGAACGTGTTATACGTCCGTGCTACGCGTGTGATTTTCACGCGCGCCGCACGGACCTATGTTAATGAATGGGGCCGTTCAGACTGTCAGTGAATTTCAAGAGCTTACTCCTGGTGGCAAAAGGCAGCCATAATCTTTATCATTATACGCTCTATTTTTCTTGAACGTATTAAACAGAAAAAAAAAATTGTATTCAAGGGTGAACATAATTATGTTACGACGGAAGGAGCAAAGTCCCTAACAGCACAGACCAGTCCCAGCTTCCTGACATACTGATGCAGAGAAATTTACTTTCACTTCTATAAAAAAAAAGCTACCAATTAATTTTATAAAAGTACCTACAAAATATCTTCAAGGGGCTTTTTGTCAACCCAGTCCGAAGCAAATATCATAAATACATTAATATCAGACTTCCAAGGGCTTTTTGGAACAAAATCAACAACTTGCCTAGATAAGCGTCACCTTGTAGCAGGTAGGAACAAGTAATTATTCCCCAAGTAGCATGCCGGCTAATGACTTCCTTATGGGAGGGACAGATAATCTAAATATGTTTAAGGCCTCATTTACACGAGCGTATTATACGCGCGTGCGACGCGCGTGCTTTTCACGCGTGTCGTACGCACCTATAATAGTCTATGGGGCTGTTTAGACGATGCGTGAATTTTGCGCTGCGTGAGTGCGTTGCGTAAAACTCACGACATGTTCTATATTCTTGCGTTTTTCACGCAACACGCACCCATTGACTTCAATGGGTGCGTGAAAACAACGCATGCCACACTGACGGTCCTGCGTTGCATGCGCGAAAATCACGCAAGAGCTGTCAAACTCCTGAATGTAAACAGAAAAGCACCACGTGCTTTTCTGGTTACAAACATCCAAAAGGAGTGTCAAATTCGAGATGACCGCACCGAACTTCACCGGGTTCGGCCAAACTCGTTTTGACCGAAACCGGTAAAAAATGTTCGGGTACGCGACGTCAGGAGACAGTCACTGTCCACGGTGCTGAAAGCGTTAAACTGGTTCAGCACCCTGGACAGTGACTTCCGCTCCGAAAATCCATGAACCTGTAAAAAAAAAAAAAAGTTCTGACTTACCGATAACTCCGGTCCGACCTCCCGGGATGACAGTTAAGTCCAAGTGACAGCTGCAGCCAATCACAGGCCAAGCACAGGCTGCAGCCAATCACAGGCTGCAGCGGTCTCATGGACTGCGGCGTCATCCTGGGAGGTGGGGCCGGATGACAAGAGTGGGACGCGTCACCAAGGCAACGGCCGGGAGCCCGGACTGGGGGAAGCAGGAAGTTCTTGGTAAGTATGAAAGTCTTTTTTTATTCACAGGTTGGTGTATATTGTGTTCGGCATTCACTGTCGAGGGTGCTGAAAGAGTTACTGCCGATCAGTTAGCTCTTTCAGCACCTTGGACAGTGACGGGCGTCGACTACCTCATCTCTATGATGGCGGCTGCGCGAAAATCACGCAGCCGCGCATCATACACGGATGACACACGGAGCTGCCAAGTGCCTTTTGCGCGCGCAAAACGCAGCGTTTTTTGCGCGCGCAAAACGCACACGCTCGTGTAAATGAGGCCTAACTCTGTCAGGGACAGAGTGAAATCTTAATCAAAAAATATCACCATGAGTCCTTCAGAAGGACATGTTTGGTCTACAGACTTCAATCTGGGTCTCGTTTTGAGTGACAATCCTTCTATTAGTCAACTGACCACATTGGGCTTCTTCATCAATTATTCCCCTGTTTCATTATGAAATTTTACTCCAGAGGCGCCAGTTTCCGGCTAATAAGATGAGGATGCTGTATTAATACAGAAATCCATAATAAAGTATTTGAAAATGGATTTTCTAAACCAGACAACCTTTTTAGGAATAGTTGTTAGGAATTTTTGAAATACTGGGAATTTTGTATTGTTCTTATGCCACTCCAAGTCCTTCAAGCGAAATACTAGCATACACCCCTTCTTGCTATTCTATGCCACTTTAAATAACACAGTACCCTCAGTATAGGGCCCATTATTGGGCAAACGCGCGTTTACAGAACGCTCATTCCCGATTATTGTCCTGTTCAAATAGGATAACACTTAGGGCGGATTCACGCGAACGTGATTTGCGTCCATGCAGCCCGCGTTGTTTTCACGCGCCACGCACAGACCAATAGAAGTCTATGGGGCAGAACAGACAGTCCGTGTGTTTTGCGCAGCGTTTGTCCGCTGCGTAAAAAGCGCGACAAGTTCTATATCTCTGCTTTTTTCGCGCATCACGCACCCATTGAAGTCAATGGGTGCGTGAAAATCACGCATGTCATACGGAGGTACCTGCGTGGAACGCGCGTTTTTCACGCCGGAGTCGTTGTCTCTATGCTAATGAGTTTGACCTAACTTGTCCAAACCAGCAGAAAAGCAGGAAGTTATTGATAGGCCAGGTTTGAAAAGAGAACAGACCTTACTCCAGCAGCACAAGCAACTTGCAGCCATGCCACGCCACATGGATGTGGAGAAGCTAATCATTTTAGTTCAGGAGCGCCCGGAGGTATGGAACACCCGTGCGGAGTCATACCATGACCGCACACTGAAGGAGGTGGCATGGGAGCATATTGCGGTTCAGTCGCAGCTTTAGCAGCTTAAAGTAATGTCTGTTCTTCTGTGTAGGTGTCATCCTGTCGTTTCTAAGCAGTGCCTGTGTGGGCAGTAACATCATGTGTGTTCATTGAATGATGATGTAAAGAGACGGTGGCGAAGCTCCCGAAACCAGTTCCGCCGTGAATATGGTTCCAGCGGGCACAGCGGAGATGGTGCCACCAGGAAGCGCCGCTATATATACTATGAGCAGCTGCTGTTCTTGCGCGAAATCATGGACATGCGACAGTAAGTAATCGACGTTTCCCCTTTTTGCAAACGTGACCTCGCAGAAATGTCATATACGTAAAAGATGGTGAGTTTTCCAACAGTAAAATGTGATACTCAACTCTCGTGTCTATTATTCTAGAACTAGCGACAATCTTGACGACTCTCAAGAGGAGGCACGGGCAGAGTCGTCTCAGGTGTCCGAAGCCGCCGCTCCCCTGGTGACCCTAACCCCCAGATCCCACCGCAGAGGAGCCTGCCCCAGTAGCCTCGGCGCCAGAAGCGGGCCCACCTGAGGAAGTGGCACCTACGCCTGCAGCACCCCGACGCAGACGGCCAGTGAACCCGCCCGCAGGTGCACAGGTGGACGCTTGTGTTCTCGACTACCTGCGGCGCGCCGCAGATGAGGACAACTGTGATTTTTTTTGTCGCAGCATGGCCCCTTTAATGCGCCGGGTACCGGAGCATTGGCTGGGGAGCCTCCAGTCCAACATCCTGTTGCTGATTGACAGTGCTACACCCCCGCATAGTCCAGGGCGGTGCTTCACTGCAATAGAGCAGTGGCGTACTGTCCCTGTGCCCTTGCCGGGGGTCCATTTGCCTGGGCCCTCACAACCTGCCCCAGCCATATCGCATATGCTGCAATATGGTCCAGGGCCAAGCCACTTCGCCCCTGGTCCGATGGCTGGCCCTGACCCTCACTTACCTCCCTACTCCCGACCTGCCCCAACCTTTCAGCCTCCCATCCAGCCTCACGGCTACCAGCCCCAGTATCAGCACCACTATGCTGCTCAGGACCATCCTCCTCAGGGCCATGGACAGCATAGTGCTGCTGATATGTCCGCCTACACCTCGCCGACCCATTCATATCAGAATTTGTAGGTGTGCGTGGGCAAGGGCGTTTAATAATTTAAAACTGATGAAACCCTTGACAGGGTTGTGTTCGTTACGGGTTATAATGTTGATAGCATCATGTTGGTGCATAACTGTGCTTGTGTATTTAATCCAACTATGTCGTTATTTTTGAGGGAGTTTATGTGGCACTAACATAAACTCTGAAGTAATTTGTTTCACTTCCGTGTGGACAATCCTTATTTTACATATCTCAGCAATTTGTAGAGGCTCTACCGCTAGGAGGTGACATGTCTTAAGAGGTTTGCAGGGTACGACATTTCTCCACCACATCGTTGAGGTCTTAGTTGATCGGTAGGGGTTTGGAATTCCAGGGACTAAGGTATTAGTATTTTGGTGCCCACAACTAGCTTGGCTCAGGGAGAAAGGGCCGCTGACATAGGACAGGAAATCATTGGTCTACACAAGGGGATGTTGTGGCAAGGAATTGGTGGCCACAAAAAAGGGAACTCCATACCCCTACCAATGTTGAAGCTCACAACACACGTCAAGGGTCCTCAAGTATTGCGAGTCCCTAACACAACTCCCCCCCCCAAACAAAAAAGGCCTAGAGGGAGAAACAACCGTTCTCGCCAATAATTATAACTTCGCAACACTTCAAATGGCAACGTGCTGCCAGGGTACATCTCCAGCCGGGCTGTCAAAATACTCAGCAAATTGCTGACGCAATCGCAGACCAGATGTTGGTGGCCGCCCTAGGCAACCTGCCTGCACAATGTTGGTGGTGGGTGCAGGTGGTAACATATATTCCCCATCATGACTGGCATCATGGATGCGGGTAAAGTTGTGCAGCACAAGACACGCTTTAATCACACGTGTCACATTGGCCGTTGACATTTGCATTGCTGTCATCAGGACCCTTCACTTGTTTGACATGATGCCAAAGGCGCATTCCACACATTTGCGTGCTCTGCCTAGCCGGTTATTGAACATGCGCCTACGGTTATCCAAGCCCCTCCGCGCATATGGACGCATTACTTGTCTGGTCAGGGCAAAACTCTCATCACCAACCAAAACATATGGAAGTGGTGGGCCGCTGGTGCCAGGGAGGATGTTAAGTTCGGGAACATTAAGTTGGTTTGACATTAGGCGCTGGCCCATTCTGGACGAGCGAAATATGCGGGCATCCGCAGAGCTTCCATAGGACCCGATGTCTACGATGGTAAAGCATAAATTACAGTCCCCCAAGGCCAGCAAGACTATTGAAAAAAACTGTTTGTAGTTGAAGTATCACGATCCAGAGTAGGGGGGGTTTCTGGACACGGATGTGCTTCCCATCGAGTTCACCAATACAGTGTGGAAATTAGGTGTCGGTTTCAAACTGCTCGGCTATTCGAAGCCAGTGTTGGGCCGTTGGCTGAGGCATCACGGTGCTCTTCAATCTCAGCCACAGGACCACACAGGTTGATGTGACAATGCCGGAAATTGTCGACACCCCAAGAAGGAATTCGAAATGAAGCGAATGGTAGCTATTGCCTGTCGCCAAAAATCTACATGAAATCAGAAACACAAGCAACAAAGTCAACATGTTAGGTAGGACATGAAGCACACAAACCACTGGGTAACCTGGATTAAGAAACAGCACATACCGCAAGGTGACAAGGAGACACTCCTCTGGGGAAATACAGCGCCGCATGTTGGTGTCCTGGTATGTTATTCCTGTCGGAACCAGCTCAAGCAGCATATCAAAGGCGCCGACAGACAGGCGGCAAAAGGAGGTCAGCATACAGGGTATGTGTAATGACAGGGGGTAGGGAAACGGACAAGTGAGCCCTAGTCTACCCGCCACTCTGTCCCTGCCTACTTGCAACGACCCGCCCTAGGCGACGGGGTACAACTGGGCGGCGGTCCCTGCGCTCAGTAAGTGCACGACAAACACGACAAACATACAAGGGAATACAAGCAAGGGAAAGGGGCAGTTGCCCACGGCAACACCGTGAGAAACCAGAGTGGTGAACGAGCCGAGTCAAGCCAGGAGTGTGCGAGGTACCAAACGAAGAGCAGAAGAGTAGTCAGTAAGCCAGGGTCTGTATGGAGCAGGATCAAAATAGAAGGAGCTGTAGCTGGGCCAGGAAACCACACGAAAAGAATCACAAGCACCGAGGGACAGGAAGGGCAGGCTTAAATAGACCGAGGGCGGGAGCTAGCTGAGTCTGGCCAGGTTGCGATAGGCTCTCCCACTCCTAAGCCTGCCAGCCTGAGTGGTGGAAGCTGGAGTCAGTCTCAGGGATGTAGATTCAGGTGCTGACTGATTAATTATGGGAGTTAACCCCGAAGCTGTGCCTGGCAGATCCTTTACAGTATGAAAATGGCCTTTGGAGATGCGTTGGGCCACGATGGGATGAACCCAAATCCTACCTCTTCTCCGCGGGTGTGGCAGTAGCATGGTACGGCGTTCCCCAAATCTCCGGGAAACCATCCATGCTAGCAGAACACGGGCCAGCGAGCTAGGTGGCATCAATGCAGTTAAGCATGCAAAATAACCACAAATAGGGGTTGTATTAAACACTCTCTTGCACAAAAAGGTCAGAAATGCTACATCACAGGTGCGCACATCAAGCAGGGGTGTTGCATTGTTGGCCTTTTTGTAGGCTGGCGAAAAGCTCACACCTCCTTGCGTTTTTTAGACGCGCGTGAAAAAATGCATGTCGTACACGCGTATTCTACGCACAAACGCGCCAAATACGCATGCCACACGCTGCTGACATGCGAGCAAAACGCTGCGCTTTTTGCTCGCGCAAAAACGTCACGTTCGTCTGAATAAGCCCTTAGCCGATGAACGAGCAAACGCCCGTTCATCGGCTGATTGTATATATATATATATAGGCGTATAGATATTAGGAAATACAAATATTAAAACACATCGGCTGATTGTATATATATATATATATATATATATATATATATATATATATATATATAGGCGTATAGATATTAGGAAATACAAATATTAAAACACATAAGACCTTGTATATGAAGGGAAACTCTGATACATAGTGGTAGATATTTTTTCCCCACATTCAGCCTCGCTTGCTCCTAGATGGTTGTGTGTAGACCAGACGAACATTGGTGGGGATGTAATAAAGTAAGGGGAGAAGAAACAGTAGAGTTGTGTAGAAGAATCCATGAGATTGCTCCTTGCGTAACCAAATCTGCAATAGAAAAATGACTGCTGAAATCTTGTTGGTTGCAACATTTTTATGTCTAATTGTTTTAGTTTTTATAAATTCCCTCAAGGAATAGGTAGGATATAGTCACCTATAAACCCTGAGATGTTGGTTCTTGGATGATATTTTAGCACTGCCCAGTGGCGTAACTACCGCCGTAGCAGCAGTAGCGACACGGGCCCCCACCATGGCCGCAGGCTCCGCTAGCAGCCGCTATAGCTGCTACAGCGGGACGCCACTGATCACTCTGGCAGAGCAGGGAGTTATCTCCCCGCTCTGCCATTAAACAAAAGACATGTATCCCCTATCCACTGGACAGGGGATACATGTGTGATCGCTGGCATTGCTAGGGAGAACGGGGAACTGAAAGTCCCCTGAAATTCTCTATCACAAACCTCGGACTTCCGGGTTCTGTGTCGGCTTCTCCGTAGAAATGAATGGAGCGCCGGTCGCGCTTGTGCGCATGCGTGACCAGCGCTCCTTTCATTTTTATTGAGCTGCCGACACAGACGCCGGAAGTCAGAGGTTAGTCATGGAGAACTTCAGGGGACTTTCAGTCCCCCGTTCTCCCTATCGCTGCCAGCGATCACACATGTATCCCCTATGCTGTGGATAGGGGATGCATGTTATTTGTAGGACACAACAACACTGTAGGTCGCATTTTTTTTGGGGGGGGGGACGGGACGCTATATGGCGTTCCCTGCAGGGGCGGGCGCTGTATGGCGTTCCCTGCAGGGGGGGGGCGCTGTATGGCGTTCCCTGCAGGGGGGGGGCGCTGTATGGCGTTCCCTGCAGGGGGGGCGCTGTATGGCGTTATCTACAGGGAGGACTGTATGGCGTTCCCTGCAGGGGGGGCTGTATGGCGTTCTCTACAGGGGGGGCTGTATGGTGTTCTCTACAGTGGGGGCTGTATGGCGTTAGCGCCATACAGCCCCCTCTGTAGAGAACGCCACACAGCCCCCTCTGTAGAGAACGCCACACAGTCCCCCCTGTAGATAACGCCACACAGTCCCCCTGTAGATAACGCCACACAGTCCCCCCTGTAGATAACGCCACACAGCCCCCCTGTAGATAACGCCACACAGTCCCCCCTGTAGACAACGCCACACAGTCCCCCCTGTAGATAACGCCACACAGTCCCCCTGTAGATAACGCCACACAGTCCCCCCTGTAGATAACGCCACACAGCCCCCTGTAGATAACGCCACACAGCCCCCCCTGTAGATAACGCCATACAGACCCCCCTGTAGATAACGCCATACAGTCCCCCCTGTAGATAACGCCATATAGTCCCCCCTGTAGATAACGCCATACAGTCCCCCCTGTAGATAACGCCATACAGTCCCCCCTGTAGATAACGCCATACAGCCCCCCTGTAGATAACGCCATACAGACCCCCCTGTAGATAACGCCATACAGTCCCCCCTGTAGATAACGCCATACAGTCCCCCCTGTAGATAACGCCATACAGTCCCCCCTGTAGATAACGCCATACAGTCCCCCCTGTAGATAACGCCATACAGTCCCCCTCTGTAGATATCTACAAAGGGGGCTGTATGGCGTTATCTACAGGGGGGGCTGTATGGCATTATCTACAGGGGGCGCTGTATGGCGTTATCTACAGGGGGGACTATATGGCGTTATCTACAGAGGGGGCTGTAAAAAAGGCACTATCTACAAGGGGGGGGTTGTGTGACTCCCAGGGGAGGGGGGGCCCCAGTCAAAAGTTTGCTATGGGGCCCAGTCTTTCCTAGTTACGCCCCTGGCACTGCCCATCATAATCACTGATCATTTTGCCCACAGAAACGCAGTTTTCAAAGGTTTACATAGTCTTTAAAGGGAAGGTGTCATGAATTTTTTATTTTTTTTTATCATCTTGCTTTTAGTATGATAATAAAATAAAATTTATTTATTTGTGTCCTTGTCTTCTAATTTTAACGTTTTTCTTACTTTTACTTCTCTATGGGGGCTGCCATTTTTTTCTTATCTCTGTATGTGTCGATTAACGACACATACAGAGATGGAATACGGCACATACATCCCCATAGTGAATGCGAGCGGGAGCCGTTCCATTCTCTGCAGCGTACGCCGTCTGTGTGGGAACGGCGCATGCACCGCTCCCACACAGACCAAAACGAAGCTTGTTAGCAGAGCGAAATCCGGCGCCATTTTCATGTGGACCGGAAGCCGCTGCCGGACAGTAAGATGACGACTTCCAGCCGCGGCTTCCGGCCATATGTTCAAGGAAGCAAAGGCGCAAGGAATAAGAGCGGAGGCGGCAGCGGCGGCAGGAGCAGGTAATTTATGTTTGTGTATGTGCTGTGTGTATTATGTTCGTGTGTGTTCGTGTTATACTGTCTACTTAGCACTGTATCTAATCCTCCTACACTGTGCAGTCGCTCAAAAAATGGCGGCACACAGTGTAGGAGGTTTGAAGAGTCAACACCCTCCTTCTCCTGGCACTAGCCAGAATAAGGGAGGGGGGATTGTGTGAGGACACTAGAGCGAGTGCGTCTACCCCAAATTTGCAGCATAAAGCAATGAGGTTGCTTTACCACATTGACCATGCTGCAATTTTGGGAACTGCTCCCTCTAGTGCCCAGCACATGGAAATGTTATCAATTAGAATCTAATTTAAAAAAATTAAAACAAAGTGTAATCACTCAAATAATAATAGTTTTTTTTTTTAAATCAAACCAGTTTTTATTGATAATACAACATATATCATACATCTCATGTACATTAACTTGGTTCCAACCGTCAATACATTTTCAGTTTTGTACAACATATACAGTTATATGTATCATAACTCCCACTTCCCTCCATCCCAACTCCCCCCCCCCCCCGCAGTACCTCCTCCTTTCCCTGACTCATATAACCATTCTCTCTCCTGCCTCCTACTGATATATCCATACTTGCCTCCTGATCATTCCACCTTAAGGTGTACTCTACCTCCCTGCAGTGCCATAATTGTGTTCCCATTTTCCCCATTGCTTATCGTATTTGTGTATTGCCCCACGTTTTAGGTATATCCGATGTTCCAATGCCACCGTGTGATTAACGTATTCCACTAGCTCAGACACCTCCGGGGGATCCGCATTCAACCAATATTTTGCTTTTAGTTTCCTAGCATGATACAAAACCTTTTTTATGGCCAGTAATTCAGCTCCATCTCCTCCCTCCTCCCCCATGCAGCCCAACACATAAATCTTAGGTTCCAACGGAAAAACTCTCCCAAATACCCTCTCTACCATACCTCCAACCTCCTTCCAGTAATCATTCAGCTTCGGACAACTCCAGAACATATGCTTTATGTCTGCCCCCTCAAACGAACACCTGGGACACTCCTGCGTTGGTCTGAGTCTCATTTGCATTAACACCTTAGGCGTCCTGTACACTCTATGTAGGAGAAAAAGTTGTGACCTCCTGTGTGCTACATTAATGGAGAGCATTTTGGGCGATTCCAGTATCTCCTCCCACTCATCATCAGTTATATTCCCTACATCCTCTTCCCATTTGCATCTGATCACCCCCATCGGATCTCCAAGGAATTTGGAAAGTAATGTACCATAGATCACAGAAATAATCCCTTTAGTGTCTTTTGCTCCCAACACCTGTTCCATCACTCCCATAGTAGAGCAGCCCAAGTCCACCAATCTACCCTGGGCCTGCGCCGCATGCCGCAACTGGAGGTATTGATAAAACATCCGATGTGGGAGTCCGAACTCCTCCTGTAACTGTGAGAACAATTTGAGACTTCCCCCCTCATATACCTGGTATACATATCTGACCCCAGCTTGTTCCCACTCCTGAAAGCCGTCCAAGATATGGAATTCCCATAAGTATGGATTATCCCATAGAGGCATATAATTGGAGCACCCAGTAACGCCCAGTATTTTTTTGCATTCCCACCAGACCCTATGTATCAATAGCAAAGTCGGTTTCCCTTTCGCCTCCCTCCTCAGTTTATGAGACTCCATTGCCTCTAGTATATCCTCGCCCCGACTCAAATGATGCACCAGTTTCCCACTAGAGTCCCACTCTTCCCTATTCTTCCAACCTTTAAAATGTTGTGCTTGGGCTGCTAAGTAATATATCCACGCATTTGGAATAGCTAATCCTCCCTTTTCCGTTGGTAATTGTAATTTTTCCAATTTAATCCTGGGGATCCCCCTTTTCCACACTAAGTCCCTAAACAGATTATGTATTCTCCTGAACCAGTATTTAGGCAACCACACTGGGGCATTATGCACCACATAAAGAACCTGAGGCATCAGAATCATTTTAATCAGGTTTGCTCTTCCTAGCGCTGAAAGTGGTAGTCCAAGCCATATTCTGGTCTTATCTTTTAGTTTGTCCAATAATGGTTTCACATTCAGCGCAACAAAATCCTGCACCCTCCCCGAGACCTTAATCCCCAGATATTTAAATTCCTTAACACAAGGTACAGCAATTCCCCCCACCACCAGTGGCACCTCCAATGGTTTGAGTGGCAGCAATGTCGACTTACTCCAATTAATTTGAAGCCCTGAAAATTTGCCAAACCGTTCCAATATGGTCATTATCAACGGCAGTGACCGAACTATCTCTCCCAGGAATAGTAAAATATCATCCGCATATAATGCTATGCGTTCCTCCAGCTCCCCACATCGAAACCCCTCTATACCCGGATGTTGCCTTACCACATTTGCCAGAGGTTCGATCGCTAGAGCGAATAATAGCGGGGAAAGTGGACATCCCTGACGCGTCCCCCTCTCTAGTCTAAAGGAATCTGACATCCGCCCATTGGCTCGAATCCTAGCCACCGGTTCCTTATACAGCAATTTTACCCATGTTATAAAATTATTCCCAAATCCGAACCGCTCCAAAACAGCCCACAGATACCCCCACTCCACACTAGCCGCGTCTAAGGACAACACTGCTCTACCCTGTGTATCTGCAGCCTCTGTCTGCAAATTCAAGAATAATCTTCTTAGATTGACTGCTGTAGATCTTGATGGCATAAATCCCGACTGATCCGGGCCCACTATCTTAGTCACCACTCTTGTCAGCCTATTAGCCAGAACCTTTGCCAAAATTTTTACATCTGCAGACAGCAGGGATATTGGTCTATAAGAATCCGGCTGTGTTCGATCTTTCCCCTCTTTAGGAATGACTACTATTGCCGCTTCATACATAGTCTGTGGCAGTCGTCCCCTGGCAAAACTATCTTGGAACACCTCTAATAACTCTGGCAGAAGCTCCCCCCCATATGTTTTGTACATCTCTGTAGGTATACCATCCATGCCTGGAGCCTTTTCATTTGCCATAGAACTTACTGCTTCCTGCAATTCCTCCAATGTAATTGGCTCTTCCAGCCACTCTCTCTCCTCCTCCCCTAAGGTAACCCACTCCATTTCCTCTAGATAGTCGGTCAATAGATCTTCCGGATAATCTACCCTCGTACGATACAGCTCGGTATAGAAGGACTTCAACACATCCAGTATGTCCCCTGTTTCTCCAACCAGTGTCCCCTCTTTATCCTGCAATTGGTGGATGAACGCACCCTCCCGCTGAGGCCTAGCCATATTTGCCAACAGTCTGCCCGTCATTTCCCCCTCCTCATAATATTTTTGCTGCAAAAACAACCTTTTATTAGCTGCCTGTTCCAGTTGATGTTCCTTTAGTAATTTTAGGGCTACCTTCCACTGGGCCTTCGTTTCTGCTGTATTATTAGCTACATGAGTCTCCTCGGATAATGTCACCCTTTCCAGTAGATGTTTTCCCACCTGTCGTGATCTATTTTTAATGGTCGTGATTTCCCGGATATACACCCCCCTGATATTCGCCTTCATAGCATCCCATAAGATATCTATAGGTACCGTACCTTTATTAAACTCAAAGTACTCCTGCAAGCTCGCAGTTATTATCTCCTCCCCCACTAGTCGTATCCAGAACGGATTTAGCCTCCAATGCAGTCTTAGCCCCCCTATCGGCGGACTAGTTCGAACTTTCAATATCATTGGGGAGTGATCAGACAGTGACCTTGGCAGATATTCCACCCCTTCCACACACTCAATCCCTAACCCGTTACTAAACATCAAGTCTATTCTAGACAACGATCCATAAGTAGATGACACACAAGAATATTGCGTAGTAGAGGGCCACTTTGCCCGCCAAATATCCGTGTACCCCACCTCTATCATGTACTTCCCAAACCGCGTCAGAACAGCCTCACCTACCCCCCCCCCTTTTGGAAATTTATCACGTCTTATATCCATTACATTGTTGAAGTCTCCCATAAGTATAGTCGGGACCATCGGCCAACTAGCCAGCCTTTCCAACACTTCTCTTATTGGAACCACCGAGTATGGGGGAGGCACATACAGTACCACAATTATACATTCCCAATTAAACAACTTACAATGTACCCCTACATATCTGCCCTCTCCATCTTTAAAGGAAGCCAAACAGCAAAAGGGTACATCCCTATGAACCAGGAGACTAACCCCCCTTGAATATGTGGAATGATAGGAGTGAAAGCTGTGTCTAATCCACACCCTATGTGCCTGCTGCACAGTATCAGCGGTAAGATGCGTTTCCTGTAGTCCCATCACTCCAGCAGACTGTCCTTTCAGAAAGTCAAATATAGCTCGCCGTTTTGTTGCCTCTCCCATACCTCTCACATTCCAGGACAAAAGATTTACCCTACCCCCCATCTATCCATTTTTTTTATCTGACAGAGGCCATTACCCTTGAATCCAGTGCCAATCAGAGCGTACTGCATTTCCAACTCCCTTTCCCTCCAAAACATTCTCCTCCCTCCACCCCCCTCCCTAGCCCGCCCAACATTCCAGAAACTTACCCTCCAAAGAGGGCCCGGGCTGATGAAGAAAACTCCACCAATGTGACTGTTCAGCTTCCCACTTACACTGCAGAAACACATCTTTTCCCACAATATAAACCTGAGAACCACAAACCTCCCGCCACCTTACTACCATAGATATATAGCATTTTAGTGACTCCAACATCTTCAATTAACCTGACATCTCTGTCTTTCCTTCAGCATTATAAACATAGAGGCTGCAGCCCCAAATTAGAACAGTAAATAAAATGCAGAAAAAAACAATGCCTTATTCCCCTGTGCGGCGCATCCTCCTTTTTCATAATAAGCAGAGTCCCCTCTTCAACCATCCACCTGATAATCACGCAGCAGCTTCCTCTCGATTCTGACGAAGGCGATCCTCGTGACTGTCCAGCCATCTTAACGCATCTTTTGAGTTCTCAAAAAATTGTACAGATCCCAGCGCCGCTACTCGAAGTTTCGCCGGGTACAACATGGAGTATTGAACACGCAGATCCCTCAGTCGTCGTTTGATATCCAGAAATTGCATCCTTCTTTTCTGGACCTCTACAGAAAAATCCGGGTAAAATGACACTTTCACACCATTCACCCGTATATACTGCTTTTCCCGGGCCTGGCGAAGAATTAAATCTCTGTCCTTATAATGAAGCAGCTTTACCAGCACAGGTCTTGGCGGCCGTCCAGGTGGACCCGGGCGAGTTGGTACTCTATGGGCTCTTTCCACCGCAAACAATGGTGTCAACGACTCCTTGCCAAACACCTCCAGTAACCATTTTTCGAAATAGGAATCCGGATTGGACCCTTCCACTTTTTCGGGTATTCCCACCATCCGTACGTTATTGTGACGTAAACGGTTCTCCAGGTCATCCGTTTTAGATAACAGATAAGTAACATCCACAGCTACCGCATTTACATCTCTCCTCATGGGCAGCATTCTGTCTTCCACATCACTGACTCTACCTTCCACCGCTGTTGTACGCTCCGACACCTTCTGCAGATCGTGCCGTATTATGGAAATATCCTCCTTTATTCCGCCCACCTGGCAAGTGAGTTTAGCTAGTGTGGCATTACATAGGCTTACCGCCGAAAAAACATCTGCCAACGTAGGCCCAGGCTTATTTGAATTGTGCGGGCCTCGATCCAGCCCTCCTCCTGAGCTGCCTGCAACATCATCTCCATTCTCCTCCTCCTCCTCTGAGTCCACCTGTGCCCGCAGCGGTTCATATCTGGACCCGGAGTAGCCTGCCTGCTTTTTCCCTCCTCCTGTCATCTCTCCTCCAGCATCTGCCTTCACGGGTGTCTTTCTGGCAAAGCGCTCCAGTCGGGATACCGCCGCCCCTCTCAAGTCTCTGCTCTCTGCCATCACGCACATGTCGGCGCCATCTTGTAATCCCAGCTCACCTTCCTCTGCCGCCTTAGACTTCCTTGAACGGGTCATTACAGCCTCCAGATTCTACAGAATAGTGTCACCAGGTTCTCCTCCTTCTCCCCTCTCTGCACAGGTATGTCTTTGTTAGAGAAATTTAGCCACAGGATGTGTTTCAGGATATCGGCAGCGGGAGCTCCGGTTCCTGCGTCCGCTCACATATGCCGCTAAGCCACGCCCCCAAATAATAATAGTTTAACTAAAAAAAATAAAAAATAAAAATATATATATTTCTAGCGACACATTCCCTTTAAACTCTGTGCTGACACTGTCTCAGTACCCCCTTATGTAGCAGGTGCGAAACGCCTGTTGGGACTGCAAGGACCCATTGTCAACCTTACCTGCCCAGGACCTTATACCATCCTTACTTGAAATAAAACACCAACACCTTCTTTATGGAAATGTGGAAGTGGCCACAGCTTTATTATTATTAACAACCATCGGCATGAAGACATATATATATTTTCCTTTTCTCTCCTTCTCCTGAAATGCCGATGCTCCCTCTACTCCATCAGGCATGTGGACTGGCGCAGGGCAAATGTGGTGCCTATTTTCAAAAAGGGCTCTAGGTCTTCGCTGGGTAATTATAGACCAGTAAGCTTAACATAAATTGTGGGGAAAATGTTTGAGGGGCTATTGAGGGACTATATACAGAATTATGTGACAATAAATAGTATTATAAGTGACAGCCAGCACGGTTTTACAAAGGACAGAAGCTGTCAAACCAACCCGATTTGTTTTTATGAAGAGGTGAGCAGAAGCCTAGACAGAGGGGCCGCTGTGGATATAGTGTTTTTGGACTTTGCAAAGGCATTTGACACTGTCCCCCATAGACGTCTAATAGGTTGGACAACAAAAAGGGGAAAAAGAAGAACCAAAAGAGGGACCACAATAATTAATCACACTTTAAAACCAAATCCGGTCGCACATACGATTTATAGCTATTCGAGCACCATCTACCCAGACGCATGATAGCCCCTGAATCCAAGCCCAAGGCATCTGCCTCCGTGGCAGCGCCAATCCTGAACGAATGCGTACCAAACTCGCCCGGTGGCAGCCCCAAGTATTTCAGACCAGCCTTAAAAACCGCTTCAAATTGAAAGCGCGACATTGCTGACCCATCTTGATGTGTCAAGAATTGAACCCCGGCCGCCCGGACAAAGACAAATTCTTGAACCAACCTTACCGGACAATCCTGGCCCCCAATCTTCCCAATCGACAACCAAGCTCCCCTCCCTGCCGTATCTGTTTTTGACCTCCGAACGCAGACCCGGAGGGAATCGCCCAACACCACCACATCAGATCCGAGAAGCCCACCGCGTGTGTTCACACTGGGTGGAACCAGCTCACTAACCCGCAATGCGGCAAAGAAAGCC
This sequence comes from Rhinoderma darwinii, assembly GCF_050947455.1. Lineage (NCBI taxonomy): Eukaryota > Metazoa > Chordata > Amphibia > Anura > Rhinodermatidae > Rhinoderma > Rhinoderma darwinii. The sequence continues at coordinate 375,920,933 of NC_134689.1, read as the reverse complement.
AAAGAAAACGCCGCGCCAAACAACGAAACCTCATATTCATCCCGGCACACAAAACACAAAATGGATAGAAGCCGACCCAGGAGCGCAAAGGATACCGGCCGCCTCGTGTCACGGGAAAACGCCTCCTTTCTCCACCCTTTCAATGACTGCCTAACGACAAAATCTTTTGTAACATCTCTACATCCCCACAATTTTAACATAAAGGCCACCCCTGCTTAATGTTAAAATGTTTAGAAGACAAAACGGTTACCGGGCCCTCAGTTTTTTCTTCTGAAATAGGTACCCCAAAACGAAACATCACCTGACGAAATACCCGCAGCAACGTGCTGCACAACCCAGAGCCCTTAGGGCCCACAAAAAGAAAATCATCCAAATAATGAATGACCGAAGAAAACCCAGACTCCAAGCGAACTACCCATTCTAAAAATGAAGCAAAGATTTCAAAATAACTGCAAGATATAGAACAACCCATGGGAAGGCACATATCAACATAAAAGGCACCGTCCAAACAGCAACCCAGCAGGTGAAAACAGTCCGGATGAACCGGCAACAACCGAAACGCTGCTTCAATGTCAGACTTAGCTAAAAACGCGCCCTGGCCTGCAGCCTGCACCAACCTCACCGCAACATCGAAAGAAGTATACGAAACTGCCGCATCTGCCTTGGAGATCCCGTCGTTGACCGATCCACCGCGGGGAAAGGAAAGGTGATAAATCAACCTAAACTTCCCCCGCTCCTTATTTGGAACTAAGCCAAAGGGGGAAACTCGTAGGTTAGGATACGGCGGCTCGCCGAATGGACCTGCCATCCCCCCCAACTCAACTTCCTTAGCCAATTTCAGACGCGCGACGCCAACATTCTCATTGATCGACTTCAAATTGTCAGCCAACGACAATGTTGCAGAATATTCAAACGGAATCTAAAAACCATAAGAAAACCCCCTAGTGAGCACCTCTGCTTCCCGCCTCCTGTGGTAACGCTCTAACCATTGGCCCATCTGGAGAACGTTCACCGGCGTTCTCCGCTGCGCCGGAAGGAGGTACCTTGGCCGGCTGCTTACCTCTCCGGAAACACCTGAGCGCCGAATGAGCGCTCCCACAGATGGAGCATTCATGTCGGAATTTGCACGTGGCAAAGAACCGACAATGACCCTCGTTGTAGAGCCAACAGGCTCCCGTGGGCCTAGCGGCCGCAGCTCCAGGGGCGGGGCCTGGCGCCGCGGCCGCACTGGGAAAGGGGCGTTGCTGTCTGCTGCTTTGCGCTAAGATGAGCTGCAACCATACATCCGTTGCCTTTGGCGCCCAACTAATATCCGGCGACAAAGCCAAACGACGCCGAAATTCTTCATCGTAACGCCACCAGGCTGCACCACCGTGCAATCTGTGGGCGCTGAAAATTGTGTCAAAATAAACAAACAACTCAGCCCCTTTCGCAGGGTAGCGCTGGCAAATAACATGAGCCAGTGTAGCATAACACTGTACCCAGTTGCCAAAAGTTTTTGCGACCTTAACTTTTTTATCTGAACCTCTCTCAAATACCCGCTCCTTATCGACAGTCACCTGCTCCACGGAGACCAAGGACCAAATATCCACAAATTCATTCCTCCAAATTTTTTCTTTGGTCTCCGCTGACAAATGAGTTCCGAGAGGAGCGACCCCACAGAACAAAGTGTAATGACAGGGATAGGGAAACAGACAAGTGAGCCCTAATCTACCCGCCACTCAGTCCCTGCCTACTTGCAACGACCCGCCCTAGGCGACGGGGTACAACTGGGCGACGGTCCCTACACTCAGTAAGTGCACGACAGACAACCAGACAAGGAAACACAGAACAAAGGGAATCGGGGCAGTTGCCCACGGCAACACCATGAGCAACAAGAGTAGTAAACGAGCCGAGTCAAACCAGGAGAGTACGAGGTGCCAAACGCAGAGCAGGAGAGTAGTGAACAAGCCGAGTCAAACCAGGAGTGTACGAGGTACCAAACGCAGAGCAGAAGAGTAGTCAGTAAGCCAGGGTCAATACGAAGCAGGGACAAGTAGTTCAAGAAGCTGCAGCAGGGCCAGGAAACCAACAGAGAAGAATCACAAGAAAAGGAGGAACAGGAAAGGCAGGTATAAATAGATGGAGGGCGGGAGCTAGCTCCGTCTGGCCAGGCTGTGATAGGCTCTCCCACTCCTAAGCCTGCCATCCTGAGTGGTGGAAGATGGAGTCAGTCTCAAAGACATAGAAGCAGGTGCAGAGTGATTACCTATGGGCGTGGATAGAGAAGCTGTGCCTGGCAGATCCTTAACAGTACCCCCCCTTTTATAAGGGGCCACCGGACCCTTTCTAGATGGACCTGGTTTATTGGGGAAACGAAGGTGGAACCTCCTGACCAATACCCCAGCGTGAACATCCCGGGCGGGTACCCAAGTCCTCTCCTCAGGCCCGTATCCTCTCCAATGGACCAGGTACTGGAGGGAGCCTTGGACCATCTTGCTGTCCACAATCTTGGCCACCTCGAATTCTACCCCCTCAGGGGTGAGAACGGGGACAGGAGGTTTCCTCGAGGGAGCCAAGGACAGGGAGCAGCGTTTAAGGAGGGAGGCATGAAACACGTTCTGTACTCGAAAAGATGGGGGCAACTCCAGTCGGAAGGAGACAGGATTGAGGACTTCAATGACCTTGTACGGCCCTATAAACCGGGGAGCAAACTTCTTGGACGGGACTTTAAGGCGCAAGTTCTTAGACGATAGCCACACCAGATCCCCGACCATAAACAAGGGGTTAGCAGAACGTCTTCTATCTGCCTGAGTTTTTTGTATGCTCTGGTACGCCTCTAGGTTCTTCTGAACCTGGGCCCAAACTGTGCACAGTTCCCGATGAACGACCTCTACCTCGGGACTGTTGGAACTACCAGGTGAAACGGAGGAGAACCGTGGATTAAACCCAAAATTACAGAAAAAGGGGGAGACCCCTGACGAGTTACTGACCCGGTTATTAAGGGAAAATTCGGCGAGGGGAATGAATGAGACCCAATCATATTGACAGTCAGAGATAAAACACCTTAAATATTGTTCTAGAGACTGATTAGTTCTCTCAGTTTGGCCATTAGTTTCAGGATGGAAGGCAAAGGAGAAGGACAGATCAATCTCCAACTTTTTACAGAAGGCTCTCCAAAACAAAGAAACAAATTGTACCCCTCTGTCAGAAACAATATTGACAGGGACCCCATGGAGACGCAGGATGTGTTTGACAAACAAGGTAGCTAACGTCTTAGCATTGGGTAGTCTTTTGAGGGGCACAAAGTGGCACATCTTACTGAAGCGGTCTACTACAACCCACACCACCGACTTGCCTTGAGATGGAGGCAAATCGGTGATAAAATCCATGGAGATATGGGTCCAAGGTCTCTGGGGAATGGGCAAAGAACGTAGTAAGCCCGCTGGTCGGGACCTGGGAGTCTTGGACCTAGCACAAACCTCACAAGCGGCGACGTAGGCCTTAACGTTTTTAGGCAACCCATGCCACCAATAGTTTCTGGCAATGAGGTGCTTGGTACCCAGGATGCCTGGATGACCAGATAGTGCGGAGTCATGATTTTCCCTAAGTACCCTTAGCCGGAATTGCAGGGGAACAAACAGCTTGTTCTCAGGAAGGTTCCAGGGGGCTGAACCTTGATCAGCCGCAATTTCGGAGACTAAATCAGACTCAATAGAGGAAATGATTATACCTGGAGGCAAAATACAAGCAGGATCTTCCTCCAAAGGAGGGCTGGCCATGAAGCTACGCGACAGTGCATCAGCCTTAATATTTTTAGACCCAGCCCTATAGGTAACCAAAAAATTGAATCTGGTAAAAAATAACGCCCATCGAGCTTGTTTCGGGTTTAGCCTCCGGGCCGATTCTAGGAAAACCAGATTCTTGTGGTCAGTAAGGACCGTTACCTGGTGCCTAGCCCCCTCCAGGAAGTGGCGCCACTCTTCAAATGCCCATTTAATGGCTAAGAGTTTGCGGTTGCCAATATCATAGTTACTCTCAGTGGGCGAAAACTTCCTGGAGAAGTAGGCACAGGGATGGAGATGGGTGAGGGACCTGGTACCCTGGGACAAGACAGCCCCCACTCCCACCTCGGACGCGTCAACCTCCACGATAAATGGCTCCATTTGGTTGGGCTGAACCAACACCGGGGCCGAGATAAAGCACTTCTTAAGGACCTCAAAAGCCTGGACAGCCTCAGGAGGCCAGCAGAGGAGATCAGCACCCTTGCGAGTGAGGTCCGTAAGAGGCTTAGCGATGACCGAGAAGTTAGCAATAAATCTCCTGTAATAATTGGCGAACCCCAAGAAGCACTGTAACGCCTTCAGGGAGGCAGGTTGGACCCATTCCGTCACAGCCTGGACCTTGGCGGGGTCCATGCGGAATTCATGAGGAGTGAGGATTTGACCCAAAAATGGTATCTCCTGCACCCCAAACACACATTTTTCGGTCTTCGCAAACAGTTTGTTTTCCCGAAGGACCTGGAGCACCTTCCTGACATGCTCAATGTGGAAGGACCAGTCCTTGGAAAACACAAGTATATCATCAAGGTACACTACAAGAAATACCCCCAGGTAATCTCTTAAAATCTCATTTATGAAATTCTGGAAGACCGCGAGAGCATTACACAACCCAACGGGCATGACGAGGTATTCGAAATGACCTTCGGGCGTGTTAAACGCAGTCTTCCACTCATCCCCCTCTTTGATGCGGATAAGGTTATACACCCCCCGTAGATCAAACTTAGAGAACCATTGGGCCCCCTGAACCTGATTAAAGAGATCAGGAATCAAAGGAAGGGGATACTGGTTCCTTACAGTGACCTTATTCAAGTTACGCTAGTCAATGCATGGCCTAAGACCACCATCCTTCTTCCCTATGAAGAAGAAGCCAGCACCTACCGGAGAAGTAGAGGGGCGAATGTAACCCTTGGCCAGGCATTCCTGGATATACTCTCTCATGGCTTCACGTTCGGGACAAGAGAGATTAAATATCCTACTCTTAGGGAGCTTAGCTCCTGGTACCAAATCGATAGCGCAATCGTATTCTCTATGAGGAGGTAACACTTCGGAGGCCTCCTTAGAGAAAACATCAGCGAAGTCCTGAACAAACTCAGGTAGCGTGTTCACCTCCTCAGGGGGAGAAATAGAATTAACAGAAAAACATGACGTCAAGCATTCATTACCCCATTTGGTAAGATCCCCAGTATTCCAGTCAAACGTGGGATTATGCAACTGCAACCAGGGAAGGCCTAAAACCAAATCGGACGATAATCCCTGCATCAACAGTACAGAGCACTGCTCCAAATGCATGGAGCCAACAAGGAGTTCAAAAACAGGGGTATGCTGTGTAAAATAACCATAAGCAAGAGGAGTGGAGTCGATACCCACTACCGGGACAGGTTTAGGCAAATCAATCAAAGACATAGCAAATTCCACAGACATGATATTAGCAGACGACCCTGAATCCACGAAGGCACTGCCGGTAGCAGACCTACCACCATAAGAGACCTGAAAGGGAAGCAAGATTTTATTACATTTCATATTTACGGGAAATACCTGTGCGCCCAAGTGACCTCCACGATGATCACTTAGGCGCGGAAGTTTTCCGGCTGCTTATTCTTACGCCTAGGACAGGTGTTCACTTGATGCTTGTCATCCCCAGAATAGAAGCAGAGACCATTCTTCCTGCGGAACTCTCTACGTTGTTGGGGGGACACGGAGGCCCCAAGTTGCATAGGTACCTCCGAGTCTTCCATGGAAGAACGAAGCAACGGAACCTCGGGAGGCATCATGGGGGATTCAGAGGAGAAAACACATAAACGTTCACGTTGTCATTCCCTGAGACGTCGGTCAAGTCGTACCGCTAAAGCCATAACCTGGTCTAGGGAGTCAGAAGAGGGATATCTAACTAGCAGGTCTTTCAGGGCGTTCGACAAACCCAACCTAAACTGGCACCTTAAGGCAGGGTCATTCCACCGAGAAGCTACGCACCACTTCCTAAAGTCAGAGCAATACTCCTCAACAGGTCTCTTACCCTGACGTAAGGTCACCAGCTGACTCTCGGCAAAGGCAGTCCTGTCAGTCTCGTCATAAATGAGTCCGAGAGCAGAAAAGAAAAGATCAACGGAGGAAAGTTCAGGGGCGTCAGGAGCCAAGGAGAAGGCCCATTCTTGGGGCCCTTCCTGGAGCCGGGACATAATTATACCCACCCGCTGGCTCTCAGAACCTGAGGAGTGGGGCTTTAAATGAAAATAGAGCCTACAACTCTCCCGAAAGGAGAGAAAAGTCTTCCGGTCCCCTGAGAACCGGTCAGGCAACTTGAGGTGGGGTTCAAGAGGTGAGGTGAGGGGCACTACCATGGTAGCATCAGGCTGGTTGACCCTCTGAGCCAGGACCTGGACCTGTAGGGAGAGACCCTGCATTTGCTGAACCAGGGTCTCAAGGGGTCCATAGTGGTGTGAGGGACCAGGGTAGAGTAGGTATATGGGCTTGTGATTATGTAATGACAGGGATAGGGAAACAGACAAGTGCGCCCTAATCTACCCGCCACTCAGTCCCTGGCTACTTGCAACGACCCGCCCTAGGCGACGGGGTACAACTGGGCGACGGTCCCTACACTCAGTAAGTGCACGACAGACAACCAGACAAGGAAACACAGAACAAAGGGAAGTGGGGCAGTTGCCCACGGCAACACCGTGAGCAACAAGAGTAGTAAACGAGCCGAGTCAAACCAGGAGAGTAGGAGGTGCCAAACGCAGAGCAGGAGAGTAGTGAACAAGCCGAGTCAAACCAGGAGTGTACGAGGTACCAAACGCAGAGCAGAAGAGTAGTCAGTAAGCCAGGGTCAATACGAAGCAGGGACAAGTAGTTCAAGAAGCTGCAGCAGGGCCAGGAAACCAACAGAGAAGAATCACAAGCAAGGAGGAACAGGAAAGGCAGGTATAAATAGACGGAGGGCGGGAGCTAGCTCCGTCTGGCCAGGCTGTGATAGGCTCTCCCACTCCTAAGCCTGCCATCCTGAGTGGTGGAAGATGGAGTCAGTCTCACAGACATAGAAGCAGGTGCAGACTGATTACCTATGGGCGTGGATAGAGAAGCTGTGCCTGGCAGATCCTTAACACAAAGAATCCCGAAACGTTAGACTAGCTAAAGTATTTTCTCTCTCAGACGGGAGCCTAGCCCCCCCTGGTGGCACAGAGGGAACGGACGTTCCCTCATTCACATTCAAACCAGCCACCACGGCTTTTAAAACTGAAATCAGATCCGTACCAGCTACATTAGATTTATTAAGCCATGCGTCGCCGCAGGCCGACTCACCGCTCCCAGAGGTCCCACTGACTCCAGATGGTCGTTCAGCCACTTGCCGCGGCACTGGAACCACGGCCTGAACCTCCTCCACCGACCCGGCGGCAGGAACAACCTGGGACAGCTGCTCACGGTCCTCCGACAAGTGATGCACCTCCCGGCGTCGACTGTGTCCCTGCGGCCGTGACGATCTCCTCTTCCTCGACTCCGATGAGGAGGATGCTGATGACGATGACGAGGAGGAGAATCCTTCACTGGATGACGATGAAGACCGCCGACCATGCCTCTTCACGCCGCCCGATCTGCGACGTCTGCGATGGCCATGGCGACGATGTCTTCCAGAACGACCTTTCCTCTCCCGTCTGGAACGCTCCCTCACCGAACTTATGGGAGAAAAATGCGACAAGGCAGGAGAAGGGCAAAAGGGACCAGACGTTTCCCTGACCCTACACTCACTAGAACAATCCCTACCGGGCCCCGACCCCTGCTGGTAGGGGACAAAGGAGACCGGAGGTTATCAGCAGCAGACGCAGCAGAAGCCCCTGCCCCAGGGCTGGGCTGAATACTCACCGCCCGCTTCTGCGTACTAGCAGCAGTCTTCTTTGCATGGGCTCCGCCATCTTGCTTCCTGGCCGACTTGCGACGAACCGGAAGTCCCGCCTCTGCCCTTTCTCCAACTACTTCCGGTTGAACAGGGAACAGAACGGGGAGTGATGACGTCAGAGCCGTCCGCTCGCGGGAACCAGAAGCAAGTCCCAGTTCCCGCGAACATGCCTCGTGGTAGGCAACCATGGCGGACTAGTCTCCTGGACCCGCCATACTCACCCCACTGTCCTGGAAGTCGCCTGCCTCATCCGTTCCCGCAGCTGCGGATCGAGGTAGGGTGTACCGTGCCTGCGCCGGTTTACCCGCAGCCCTCTTACCGCCATGGGGAGGGACGCCAGCGCGACGTGTGGAGGGGGGGAAGGCGGCACTATGTCACCCAACGAAGCGCCGTGTGAAATAGGCCTAGGGGAAGCGCTGGGACCAGCGCGCAGCGGTGCAGCCATTACTGCACCCCGAACGGGAACGGGGCTGGGGCTTAAGCGAGCGGGGGGGGGCGGATAATACGCTGCGGCCTACCTCGGGTAGCCGCTCCCGGCTGTTCCACGACCAGATCCGATCCTTCTCTTCTTCCCGTCGCCAACAGGGATTCCAGCCAGGCGGGCCCCTCCAAGGCCACCCGCTGTGCCACCTGCCGCAAAAGATCCTCCGCCATCTGTACAGGAACGTCCACCGCAATTGACAGGAAAAACGCTCCGAATCTTCCAGCTCCAACGAAGGTTGTTTCTCCCGCTGCAGCTTGAAGGTAAGAGGGCGTTCTGCCCCAAACTCCAGCCTTATATCTCCTTAACCACGCCCCTCTTACCCCTTGTTCACCAATCCTGGTCCTGGGCATTATTTAAACGTTCCATCCTTCTTTAACCCCTCGCAGTCCCTGACACTTTCCCTATGCGCTTCAGTGTCTGCAAAGTCCGTTATGGTGTGTAGTGTGTAATCTGGACATCGATGTGATTAGACATAGCTTTGCGCAAGTGACTGTTATCATGTTGGTGATTTGTCTGACTTATTAATTTGTAGGCTGCTATTATTTTTTGCCAATGCTTTATGTCTGCATATTTTTCCCACTGGATATTAATAGATAAGTAAAAGAATGATATATATTATAGATGCCAGAACCTGTTAACACTGAACATTTGAGATTTTTGCAGGTGTTTTTTAAAATGTCTTCTGTCAGCTGTGTTATATTATGTGTAATAAAGTTATTTTTCTATATGATGCACTTGGATATATTGTCTATATATATGAATATATGAAATTCACAAGGGATATTTCAGGATAGCTAATTATGTTCCCCTGTGTGGGGAAGGTAAGTGCTAACTGCCCTGGGTGGCACAATATAGACTGCAGAGTGTGATGGGCGGTGGGCACTGCACTTAAAGAGGCTCTGTCACCAGATTTTGCAACCCCTATCTCCTATTGCAGCAGATCGGCGCTGCAATGTAGATAAGAGTAACGTTTTTGTTTTTTTCAAAACTAGCATTTTTGGCCAAGTTATGACCATTTTTATATTTATGCAAATGAGGCTTTCTAAAGTACAACTGGGCGTGTTTAAAGTTAAAGTACAACTGGGCGTGTATTGTGTATGTACATCTGGGCGTTTTTACATGTTTTACTAGCTGGGCGTTGTGAATAGAAGTGTATGATGCTGACGAATCGGCATCATCCACTTCTCTTCACAACGCCCAGCTTCTGGCAGTGCACAGACACACAGCGTGTTCTCGAGAGATCACGCTGTGACGTCACTCACTTCCTGCCCCAGGTCCTGCATCGTGTCGGACGAGCGAGGACACATCGGCACCAGAGGCTACATTTGATTCTGCAGCAACATCGGCGTTTGCAGGTAAGTCGATGTAGCTACTTACCTGCAAACGCTGATGCTGCTGCAGAATCAACTGTAGCCTCTGGTGCCGATGTGTCCACGCTCGTCCGACACGATGCAGGACCTGAGGCAGGAAGTGAGTGACGTCACAGTGTGATCTCTCGAGAACACGCTGTGTGTCTGTGCACTGCCAGAAGCTGGGCGTTGTGAAGAGAAGTGGATGATGCCGATTCGTCAGCATCATACACTTCTATTCACAACGCCCAGCTAGTAAAACAAGTAAAAACGCCCAGATGTACATACACAATACACGCCCAGTTCTACTTTAACGTTAAACACGCTTAGTTGTACTTTAGAAAGCCTAATTTGCATAAATATAAAAATGGTCATAACTTGGCCAAAAATGCTAGTTTTTAAAAAAACAAAACGTTACTCTTACCTCCATTGCAGCGCCGATCTGCTGCAATAGGAGATAGGGGTTGCAAAATCTGGTGACAGAGCCTCTTTAAGGCCCATTTTACACGGGCCAATGATCGGGGCAAACGAGCGTTCATATGTAAACAGGGCAACGATCAGCCGATGAACGAGCAAATGCGCGTTCATCGGCTTAACGTATCATTTTTGCAGCAGAAAATATTATCTTTGTCGGCAGCATATTTCGCTGCCGACTTGATATTAATGCATGGGGACCAGTGATCGTAGTAATGAGCGCTCGTCCCCATACATAGCTCCTTGTGAAAGGAGCAAACAAGAGCCGATTAACGAGCTGTCTCACTGATCGGCACTCGTTGTTACAGGCAAAATTTGCCGGTGACTGTAAAAGGACCCTTAGGCTACAATCACACAAGCGAACAGATTTATGTGTGTAGAAAAATGCGCGTAAATCTGTCCGTGTGCGCTGTGTTGTGTCATAGTGCTTTGTGTGTGACATGTGTTTTTCACACACTTGCAAGTCTTTATTTTTCTTTTTTTTCAATGTGATTGATGCGTGAAACACTGACAGCAAACGGATGTGCGTCCGTGTGCAGTCCGTGGTTTTTACGCACCGATTGACTTCAATGGGCGACTAGGTGCGTGAAAACGCACAAATATTGGACATGCAGTGAGTTTCACACAACAGACACTCGCTGCGTGAAAACTCCTGCATGCGTGAATAGCCCCATTGAAATGAATGGGGCCGTGCGCTGTGCGTTGTTTCAACACACAGCACACGGACGAGAATCACGCTCGTCTGAATGAGCCCTTAGGTTATTGTACATTCACAGGGTATGTTCACACGCCCTATTTGCGGACGTAATTCAGGCGTTTTTCGCCTGGAATTACGGCTGAAAAAAGGGCTCCAAACTTTTTTTTTTTACGCGCCGCTGTCAAAAGACGGCGCGTAAAAAGACGGCCGCCTCAAAGAAGTGCATGACGGCCGCCTCAAAGAAGTAATTGGAGCCGTTTATCATTGACTCCATTGAAAAACAGCTCCAATTACGTCCGTTATGGACGCCGCGAAAAACGCGTGCACTTACAAAAACGTCTGAAATTCAGGAGCTGTTTTCGCCTGAAAACAGCTCCGTAATTTCAGACGTATTTTACGTTTACGTGTGAACATACCCACACAGTCGCATCTGATCCATTGTATCCCTGATTAATAGGACAGACTATTTATCTGAAAATCACATAATCTGACAGCCAAGCAAAACAGCAACAACATGTGTGAAAGATTCCCATAATTTGTGTCGGCTACAGCAGTCCACATGAGCACGCGTTATAAAGTGACTATTGTAGTATTCTGTTCTTGACCATCTGAAACCCGTGCTGACTAGATGAATCACAGACTAATTTAAGAAGATAATCTCTAATCCACGTACTGTACAACATGGGAGTACAATTAATAGAATGAACTCGAATGTATAACAATGCTAACAGCGGCTCATTGATACTACAATTCCACAGCAACCACTACTCAGTCACCAGATTACACCGGATCGTTGACTGTTCATTCCAGCAATTGTCCAAATTAACAATTTTTGGAGAATGCCATTTTGGAATAGATATATCAACAACATAGATTATAATACGGTTATAAAATGCCTCTAAACTTGGGAACAACTATTTGTAATGTAGGGGCCACCATTGCCCATTAAATCAATCAGCAGAACACAGACTGCAGTGTATAGAAGCCTGTATACTGAAGTTACTAGTGGTTGGACCAACTCTCAAATTGAAATAATTTTAAATGGCACAGCCAAGATGGCAACACCGGCCAATGTGCCATTACAGCTCCTTGTGCCACCATTAAGTCGGTATTCTTCTGTAGTTTCCAGATATAGATGAGACTGCACAAAATAACCCTATTGCATCTGACGGTACACAATATCTAAAATAACCTGGTCTATCTAACAGTACAACTGAAGAGTTGGGGAGAGTGGGGTAAGATGGTGGAGCCCCCGCAACAAAGTCACGGAAAGTGATAGAATAAAGCATGAAGTCAGAGTGCCAACTTCAACTTTTACTTTGAATTTGAAATGTACAGTTTTGCAGGTGCTGATGGTGCACAGCGCCACAAAAATTATATACATTTGTTCCAACTCTGGGAGGTACTGCAGCAGTTACAGTTTTACAATTTATACAATCGTCTCACTGGGGAGAGGCACTAGCTTAGTTATGGATCAGGCAGGAAAAAGGTCTGGCCTCTTCGTTTTTGTAACTGGCAGATTTAGGGTCAAGGGACAACTTGAAGGCCTAGTAGGTGTCACGGCGCGGGGTGTGCACCCACTGGGCCGTACGCGTAGCGGAATAGCAGCTGGCCAAACAGGTACAATACAAAGTCTATAGTCCAGGAAGGGTACCTGAGGCAATGTAGACAGTAGCAGTGATTCAGGCTGAAGATAAGGCTCCGGCAGTAGACAGGCACCCGGCGGGGTGTGACGCAGTAGAGGTAGCGGAAGACTCAACTCGACTTCAACTCTAGATGGCACAGAGGCACGGTAGCATGGGATACAGGGTACAGGAAGCAGGAACGGCAGTGGTGTAACTACCGCAGTAGCAGCCGTTGTGACTGCTACGGGGTCCGCAGCATGAGGGCCCCCCCTCCCATGGCCGGAGGCTCCACTAGCAGCCGCTATGGCTGCTACAGCGCGACGCCACTGAAGGGGTTGTTCCTACAAAAGACATACATCCCCTCTCAACAGGAGAGGGGATGCATTTGGGATCGCTGGGACGCCCAGTGATAAGGAGAACGGGGGACCGAAAGTCCCTCGAAGTTCTCCATGACAAACTTCAGACTTCCGGGCTCTGTCTGCAGCTCCATAGAAAGGAATTGAGCACCGGTCGCGCTTGTGTGCATGCGTGACCCAGCGCTCCTTTCATTTTTATTGAACTGCACATACACTGGAAGTCCGAGGTTTGTCATGAGAACTTCGGGGGACTTTTGGTCCCCCGTTCTCCTTATCGCTGCCAGCGATCACACATGCATCCCCTATCCCGTGGATAGGGGATGCATGTCTTTTGTAGGACAAACTATAGGCCGTTTTTTGTTGGGGGCTGTATGGCGTTATCTAGAGGGGGGGCTGTATGGCGTTATCTACAGGTGGGGCTGTATGGCGTTATCTACAGGGGGGCTGTATGGCGTTATCTACAGGGGGGCTGTCTGGCGTTATCTACAGGGAGGGCTGTCTGGCTTTATCTACAGGGGGGCTGTCTGGCGTTATCTACAGGGGGGACTGTCTGGCGTTATCTACAGGGAGGCCTGTCTGGCGTTATCTACAGGGGGGGCTGTCTGGCGTTATCTACAGGGGGGCTGTATGTTGTTATCTACAGGGGTTGCTGTATGGCGTTATCTATCGGGGGGCCTCTATAGCGTTATCTCCAGGGAGGGCTGTATGGCGTTATCTACAGGGGGGCTGTATGGCGTTATCTACAGGGAGGGCTGTATGATGTTATCCACAGGGGGAGGGCTGTCTGACGTTATCTACGGGGGAGGGCTGTATACCGTTATCTACCGGGAGGGCTGTATGGCGTTATCTACAGGGGGAGGGCTGTATGATGTTATCTACAGGGGGGCTGTATGGCGTTGTGTACACGGGAGGGCTGTATGGCATTATCTACAGGGGGGGCTGTATGACATTATTTACGGGGGGAGGGCTGTATGACGTTATCTACAGGGGGAGGGCTGTATGACGTTATCTACAGGGGTAGGGCTGTATGACGTTATCTACAGGGGAGGGCTGTATGACGTTATCTACAGGGGAGGGCTGTATGCCGTTATCTACAGGGGGAGGGCTCTATGGCGTTATTTACAGGGGGAGGGCTGTATGGCGTTATCTACAGGGGAGGGCTGTATGACGTTATCTAAAGGGGAGGGCTGTATGGCGTTATCTACAGGGGAGGGCTGTATGCCGTTATCTACAGGGGGAGGGCTCTATGGCGTTATTTACAGGGGGAGGGCTGTATGGCGTTATCTACAGGGGAGGGCTGTATGACGTTATCTAAAGGGGGAGGGCTGTATGACGTTATCTACAGGGGGAGGGCTGTATGACGTTATCTACAGGGGTAGGGCTGTATGACGTTATCTACAGGGGAGGGCTGTGTGGCGTTATCTACAGGGGAGGGCTGTATGACATTATCTACAGGGGTAGGGCTGTATGACATTATCTACAGGGGGAGGAGGAGGGCTGTATGACGTTATCTACATGGGGGCTGTATGGTGCTATCTATAGGGGGCGCTGTTTCGCGGAATCTATAGGGAGGCACTATCTACAAGGGGGGGTTGTGTGATACCCAGGGGAGGGAGGCCCCAGTCAAAAGTTTGCTATGGGGCCCAGTCTTTTCTAGTTACGCCCCTGAGGAACGGGTAACACTGGGAATTGGAAAACACTAGGAGACCATTTGCAAGACAAACTTTAGGTACACAACAACGCTCTGGCAAAGATCAAGAGGGCAGAGCCCTTTTTATAGTCCAGCAGCATTCTGGACTGATTGCAGACTTCCTGCAATTATGCGCGAACTGGCCATTTAAGGCTGTTCCTGCGTGGGTGCAAGCGTCCTGGAGGAGACAGTAACAGAACCAGCAAGTAAGTGCTGGCTTCTCTCAGGAGGGAGATGCCGCCGAGCACTCACACGTCAAAGGCCGCGGCCGTCAGAGGGTAAGTCAGAACGACGGGCCGTAGACATTACAGTAGGCCTTAGGATAGTTGCTGCGTCTGTACATTTCAGGCCTAATGCCCCTATTATAGATGTGGAGGACTGCTTTATACACAGGCCTCTATGGGCCTCCCCTTAGTCTTGCACTATGCTGGCCATTGACTTGTGCCCTGGGGCCATGTCTACTATTACATCCCCTTTCACTGCCCAGCTACCCGTAAAGTGGGGCCTCACACATCACCCCTGCTCAATCTTCAGGATCTATCACCACCCCAGGCCCAGCAATGGATACTAACTAGTATGGTCCTCACCAGTCACTCCCAGGCTCCTCAGTTCCAGCTCTCTGACTCTGCTTTACCTGTTTCTTTCAAGTCTACAGAAACTCCAAACTTCTTCCTCCTCCCAACAACACAACTAACACTCTCTTCTCATAGCACACAAGTCTGGTCACTCCAGCACCATTTCACACACTAAATACTGTTTGGTTGGCTAACCATTCTTTTATAGTAACAGCGCCGCTCCCAGACTTGATGATGCAAGCACAGAACACAGTACATAGTTACATAGGTAAAAAAAAAGACACAGGTCCATCAAGTTCAACCTTTCTCAATCACTTACATGTCTTTCATTGATAGATTAGTTATAGCCCTCAATATCATTTATCAGTAAATAATCATCTAGAGGTTTTTTTGAATGCTGACATAGTATCTGCCACTACTACCTCTTGGGGGTAGGGCATTCCATTATTTGAATATTGTAACTGTAAAGAACACTTTCGTATAGTGATATCTGAAATGTCTTTCTACCACATGCAATAAATGTCTCCTGGTCCTTTGTAAAGGCCTTAGAAAGAACAAGTTATCTGCTAGTTATTTGTATGGACCACTGTCACGCCTGTGGTGTATGTGGATCCACTAGGCCGCACCGCTGCAGCGGAGTTGCAGCTGGCCAATCTACAGTCCATAACAGTGTCTGGGGTAAGAGTACCTGGGAGCATGTTCAGGCAGATGTTTGAAGTAGCAGACACGGGGCACAGGTGATGCTTGGCATGGCAGATGATACCACACGTGGCAGATGACACAGAACCTGGCAGATAACAACACGACTCCAACACTAGATGCAGCTCAGGAACAAGCACAGTTACAGGATACAGGTAGCAGGATACCTGAACACTGGGAGCAGGATAACAACTAAGGGACCATTTCCAAGACTAACATGGAAATACAACAACAACAACGCTCAGGCAAGGAGTGGAAGGGCAGAGCCCTTTATATAGTCCAGGAAGTAAGGGGATAGGTTAGGGAACATTTAGTTGGTGCGCGCTGGTACTTTAAGCCCGGGGACGAGCGCGCGCACCCTAGTAGCAGGAGGGTGCTGCCCCGTGAGTTGGCATCTCCTAGGAGGGAGACGCCGACAAGCTCCCTGCGTATACAAAAAACACAAATATAGATGTAAATAAGATCACCTCTAAGGCATCTTTATTCCAAGTTGAACAAGCCCGATTTTCTAGCCTTTCATTGTAAGGAACACCTCCCATCCCATTTAATAATCTAGTCATCCGCCTTTGAACACTCTTCAGGTATCCTTTACCCTTTTTACAATTTGGAGCCCAAAACTGAGAGTTGGGGTATTGATGTTCTCTTCTGGCTCCTCAGGACAAAACCCTTTCCAGTCCACCAGATAGAAAGTCTTTCCTCCTACTCTCTTGTAGTCCACCTCAAAGACATTAGAAGAACTGCTGGGAGCAACTGCAGAACCAGGAGATTTACTGTAGCGGTTCACGACCACAGTCTTTAGGAGGGAAACACGAATTGGGGATTTTGAGAGTAGGAGACAGTCGAAGTTCATAGGACACTGGATTGATCTGTTGTAACACCTTGAAGGGACCGAGGAACCTGGAAACTAACTTGTGGGAAGCGACCTTCAGACGAATGTTCTTAGAGGAAAGCCAGACCTTGACTCTGGAAAGAAACTGAGGAGGAACCCTTCTTTTCTTATCGGCATATGTTTTCATGCGATTCACTGCCTGGAGAATTGCGGACTTGGTCTGCTGCCCCATGTGAAGAAATGACCCGAATGAATAATTGGCTGCAGGCAATTGAGACATTGTTGGTACAGGAAGAGGAACTCTTGGGTGCTGACTGTATACAATGTAGAACGGAGAGGAAGCAGTAGATTCGCTTGTATGGTTATTGTATGAGAATTCCTCCCAAGGCAGGAGCTGTACCCAATTGTCCTGTTGGACAGAGACATAAGGACGGAGATAATGCTCTAGTACCTGGTTGATCCTCGCCACTTGACCGTTAGACTGTGGGTGATAGGCAGAAGTGAATTCCAGCTTCACATCTAAAATATTACACAGGGCTCTCCAGAATTTAGACGTGAACTGTACACCCCGGTCAGAAACAATATGAAGAGGTAAGTCCATGTGGATGAAAAATGTGTTGGACGAACAGATCTGCCAGACGAGGTGCTGAGGGGAGGCCCGTTAAAGGAACAAAATGTGCCATTTTGGAAAAACGATCCACCATCAGCCAGATCGTGGTACATCCAGCAGAACAGGGAAGGTCAGTAATAAAGTCCATAGCAATGTGCAGGGGCATAGCTGGGGGGTGGGAGGCAGGCGGGGCATGTGCCCTGGGCACAACCTAGAGGGGGGCGCCAGTGCCACCCCCTCCTGCACTATAATTGTACCTGTGTCTATAGGACACAGGTACAATTAGAAGCAATAAATGGCCGGGTACGTTTCCATGAAAGAAGCGGTATCGCGCTGCCGTCGATGAAAGTCGCTTGACTGACAGGGAAAGTCATCCTGCCCAGCCAATCAGCGCCTTTCATAGACGCTTCGTTCAACGCCCAGGAGACCTGTGCAGAAGAGAGCAGGTCTCCATTGCTGCCGGCCGGCGTGGGAGCGGGATTAAGGTGAGTTTGAATAGTTTGTTATTTTATTGTAATAAAAAAAGTGTGTGACTTTATCTACAGGGGGGGCTTTATGTACAGGGGGGCTTTATTTATGGGGGGGCTTTATCTACAAGGGGGGCTTTATCTATGAGGAGTCTTTATCTACGAGGGGTTTTATCTACGGGGGGCTTTATCTACGGGGGGCTTTATCTACGGTGGGGCTTTATCTACGGGAGGGGGCTCTATCTACAGGGGCTATATACTGGGGTGGGCTATCTATGGTGCACCATATACAGGGGTGGGCTATATCTACATGGGGGCTATATACAGGAGTGGGCTATCTATGGAACACTATATACAGGGGTGGGCTATATCTAGAGGGGGGGCTATATACAGGAGTGGGCTATCTATGGAACACTATATACAGGGGTGGGCTATATCTAGAGGGGGGCTATATACAGGGGTGGGCTATCTATGGAGCACTATATACAGGGTGGGCTATATCTACAGGGGGGCTATATACAGGGGTAGGCTATCTATGGAGCACTATATACAGGGGTGGGCTATATCTACAGGGGGTCTATATACAGGGGTGGGCTATCTATGGAGCACTATATACAGGGTGGGCTATATCTACAGGGGGCTATATACAGGGGTAGGCTATCTGTGGAGCACTATATACAGGGGTGGACTATATGTGGAGCACTGTATACAGGGGTGGACTATATGTGGAGCACTATATACAGGGGTGGGCTATTTCTACAGAGGGGCTATATACAGGGGTGGGCTATCTGTGGAGCACTATAGGGGGAGCTATTTGTGGGACACTATATACAGGAGTGGGCTATATGGGGGCACTATCTATGTGGGGCACTATCTACAGGGGGCTCTATGGCAGGCACTATCTACAGGGTGTGTGTGTGTGTGTGTGTGTGTGTGTGGGACACAGTGTACGGTGCTATTATAATTAGAGGTGCAGTGTATGGCGCTATGATATTTAGGGGCATAGTGTGTGGTATAATGAGAACTTTATCTTTATTTATAGGTGTAGAAACGTTGGAAAAGTGAGAAGCTGAAGACATCTGAGCGGCAAACTGCAGAAATGGGCTGTGACCGGGAGAAGTCATCATATAGGTCTGGACCGGATGGAGAAAAAGAACTACAATCTGAGACGTCACCAGTGAGTCACTTAATTTAAATGTTTATTCTGCCTCTAATCAACACTGTAGTCACTATGATCTGCAGTGAGATGATGGGTGGTATGATTATGATAGGATTTATTTTTTGTGAAACCGCAACTCCCAGCATATCCTTACCATTGTTTGGGCAATGCTGGGAGCTGTATTTTTACACCGTACATACCTATACGGCAAGGGTTGCACTAAATTGAGCTGTATTTGTGGTGGTGTTGTATTTATGTACTGAGCTTGGTTCTGGCGCTTTATATATGTACTGAGCTTGGTTCTGGTGTTGTGTATAGAACTATATTGCTTGTAAAATGTACAAATGTTTTTATGCTCGCGTTACATAAAAAGAAATGTGGAAAAGAAATGACACGTCATTGATTGGTAGAGAAAACAAACACGGCGAGGGGAAAGAAGCTGTCGGGAAAGAGGGGGGGTGGGGGTGCCAAACTGAATCTTTGCCCCGGGTGCTGGAGAACCTAGCTACGCCTCTGGCAATGTGTTGCGAGGGAGCATCAGGCACCAGCAGAGGCTGGAGCAGACCAGCAGGTTTAAAATGAGGGGACATGTTTAGAGCGCAGTTTGCACAGGAGGAAACTAAGTCCACGACATCCCTAGGTAGCGAGGGCCACCAGTAATGACGAGCAATAAAGTCCCGAGTCTTTCGAACACCTGAATGCCCGGCGAGTTTGGAATTATTCCCCCAGGGAAGAATTATTTTCCTGTCAGCAGGACGGACTAAAATCTTTCAAGGAGGAATGTCCTTGATATGCAGAGGGTTTACGGCAATAATCCTAGAAGGATCAATACGTTGAGGTTTCTCTTCTGAGTCAAGGAAGATGTCATTCAAGAACTCCTGGAGCACCGCAGGAGCATTACACAGTCCAAAGGGCATGACAAGACACTCGTAGTGACCGTCCTGGGTGTTAAATGCGGTTTTCTATTCGTCACCCTTGCGTATATGAATCAAGTTATAGGCCCCAAATAGATCCAGCTTCATGAACACCTTAGCTCCACGCATCCTGTCGAAGACCTCAGAGATAAGCGGCAAGGGGTACCAATTTTTTTTTTAGCGTGACTTGGTTTAATCCACGGTAGTCGATGTACGGTCGGAGTGATCCATCCTTTTTCTCCATGAAGAAAACTTAGCGAACGGAGACAAACAGAAAGCAATGGTAATTCTAATGGAACTGTTGCTTTCCGTTTAACGTATCGATCCTCTTCCTCTGACGGAAGAGAGGTAAACGTATAGAAACGCTAGTGTGAAAGAAGCCTTAGGGCCTGTTCACAGCAGCGTTGGCTTTCCGTTCCGGGGTTCCGGCGGAGGTTTCCGTCGGGTGAACCCCGCAACGGAAAGTCAAACTGAAACTACAGCTTCCGTTTCAGTCACCATTGATATCAATGGTGACGGAAACATTGCTAATGGTTTCCGTTCATCACCATTCCGGCAGGTTTCCGTTTTTCCGACGGAATCAATAGCAAAGTTGACTGAAACATAAGCTGTGATTTCAGTTTGACTTTCCGTCGCGGGGTTCACCCGATGGAAACCTCCGACGGACCCCAGAACGGAAAGCCAACGCTGATGTGAACAGTCCCTTACTTTAATAGTTTTTTAATTCCACTTCAGTTGTGCCCGTACTCTTCTTTTTTCTATCCCACTTGTGTGATCACTTATAAAAAGTGTTAGTTATGCTCTTTATTATCACTGAGGCCCCATGCACACGACTGTGCCCGTAATCACAATCTGTGATTACGGGCACGGCCGGCCACGGACGTCTGCGGACAGTCATCCGCATTTGCGAACCGTGTTCCCATTATAAAGTATAGGACCATAGCCCATAAAATAAAAAAATAGGACATGTCCTATTTTTTACGGAAGGTTTCTACGGCCATAGAAATGAATGGGTCCGTAATTACGGACTAAATCTTCGGTCGTGTGCATGGGGCCTTACTCTTGATTTTGTAATGTGTCCGTAAAACTTTTGGTCTGTCCGTGATTTTTTGCTCAGTTGTCCAGAAATTTCTGAAGTGGAGGTTGGCAATGATGCCGGGGAGTCTTTGGCGAGCGGAGGAGCTCCCTCCGCTCTGAACTAATTCTGAAGCAGAGAGCTGATAGTTTCCTGCTTCAGAATTAGTGGCTACTCCTTGAGCGGAATCCCTGTTGCCAATGATCTGGACATTGACGTCAGTGGCTCCTCCTGGAGCGGAATCCCCGGCCAGAGTCGGCAACAGGGATTCGCTCAAGGAGTATCCACTGACGTCACTGTCCATGTATGGACAGTAACATCAGGGCTTCCCTCTAGGAGCGGAATCCCCGGCCTATGCTCTGGCTGGGGATTCCGCTTCTAGAGGGAGTCTCAATGGCGGTCTACAGGGTGGGGGGTAGCACTATCTACAGGGGGTGGCACTATCAGCATGGAAACTGTGGCACTATATAGGGGCACTATCTACATGGGCACTGTGGCACTATCGAGAGGGCACTGGCACTTTATATATGGGCACTGGCACTAGGGGCAGCTTTGGGGGTATTATACTGTATAAGGGCAGCTAGGGGGCATTATACTGTTTTAAGCAGCTATGGGGCGATTATACTGTATGGGGAGGCTATTGAGGCATTATGCTGTAGGGGGGCTTTAAGCTGTATGGGGCAGCTATGGGGCTTTATACTGTATGGGGCAGTTATGGGGCATTATACTGTATGGGGGCATCTGTATGGGCATTTTACTGTATGGGGCAGCTATGGGGGCATTATGCTGCATGGGGCAGCTATGGGGCATTATGTTGTATGGGGGAATTTGTTTGGGCATTATACTGCAAGTGGGCCTCTGTGTGGGTATTATACAGCATGTTTGAATCTATGTGGGCATTATACTGTATGGGGGCATTTGTGTTGGCCTTATACTGTATGGGGACATTATATTGTATGGTGGCAGCAAGAGGGCAATATACTGTGGCACTACCTACATGGGCACTGTGTCACTATCTGCAAGGGCACTGGAACTAGGCGCAGCTAAGGGGGCATTATACTGTATGGGGGCAGCTATGGGGGCATTATGCTGTATGGGAGAAGCTATGGGGGCGTTATGCTGTATGGGGAAATTTGTTTGGGCATTATACTGCATGGGTTCATCTGTATTAGCATTATACTGCATGGGAGAATATGTGTGGGCTTTATACTGTATGGGTGCATCTATGGGTCATTATACTATATGGTGGCAGCTAGAGGGTTTATACTGTGTAGGGGCAGCTATTTGGTATTCTACTGTGTTGGAGGCACTATGGGAGCATGATACTGTGTGAGCTGAATCGGGTGTGTGTGGGCGGGGATTGGGTGGGACTAGAGGCATGGCTTAAAATAAAAAAAATTGTCCCTCTTTGTGATACTTGAAAGTTGGGAGGTATGTAATACTATGGGCGTGACTAATAAGCTGTGAGCTGGCAAGATGCAATACACACTGTGCGACAAACACACTTTTAGAAGCTTTGTCTGTGTGCAAGGATAATACTAAGTAGCCATCACCCTTATGAATGGCATGACCTGGTTAAGTAGAGTCGTGTGTTAAATGCAACACTTACCTGCCTACCGAATACCCCCCATACGTCCCAGAAAAACCACACAAGAAACGAGGTTGGATTTTAATGGCCACAGCAGCCGTTTATTTATAAAATAACCTGAAAAAGGCAAATTATCCAAACATTTTAAAAAACCTCGAGAATTCTCCACAGTAGAATTCCCTCCAATATTTCACCTGACCCTACCCGGGTCAGTATGTTTGTAAACATGAATAATTACATCAACAAAAAATAACAGATATAAATAACAAATTCACATAAACTAAAGACAGGGGAAGTCCTTGAAGCTATTCTTTTTGAGATACCCATCTGTAAACCACCACATTTATTACCTCCAGCCGTAACCAGGCTCGGAGGCACCGCTCGCCTCTGCAGATGGCTCCGACCAAACCCCACTTCAAAGGGACAACACCCTAAAAAGTCTTCCACCATTATTCCTTTTTGGAGGACGCATACCCCCGATGCGACCCCCCCCACCAGTTTGTCCTCAAGGACTCCCCCCGCCAGCTGCCATGACACCAAACAAGCAACCACCAATCACGGTAACAACATATTCCAGGAATGCTAGCGACAAACCACTGAGCAAAATTAATCTTAAACACAATCAAAAAAGGGGCGGGTGGGCGGGAACTTTTACTGTCTCTTGATTTTACTGCTGCACTTCTCTCCGCTTCCCTTAGACTGAGAAAAAGCGGGAAGAAGGCAAGGAATATAACGTCCCTCCCCACATACTCCTCCCCGTTTAAATGTCAAACAACCTCCCCCTCACCCCACCTCCTGACCGCTCTATGGCCCCTAACTCTAATGTCTTACCCCTTACTCCCTCCTAATCCTGTCAAGGAGGCCTCCCATTATGCTCTTTTTGGCGGCAGTGCGGTCTCTGCTGGAGTGAGAGTGGCTGTTCACCAATATTTTGCACCTGAGCAATCTCCCTCTATGTAGGATTGTGGTTTGTATGCATCCTGCTGGGAATTGGTGTGTGTACAAAGCAGGGACGTAGCTAGGGGGGGGGGGGCAGGCGGGGCATGTGCCCCGGGCGACACTTAGAGGGGGGCGCCAGCGCCACCTCCTCCTACACTATAATTCTACCTGTGTCTATAGGACACCCGTACAATTAGAAGCAATGAATGTACAAAAGCAATCAGTGCTTTTGTACCAGTGAAGTGACTGGTACCTTTTGTACCAGTGAAGCTTCCGTCGATGAAAGGCGCTGATTGACAGGGAAAGTCATCCTGCTTTGTTCAACCCCCAGGAGACCTGCGCAGAAGAGAGCAGGTCTCCATTGCTGCCGGCCGGCGTGGGAACTGGATTAAGGTGAGTTTGAATAGTTTTGTTTTTTTTCTAATTCTAATAAAAAAGTGTGTAGCTGTATCTACAGGGGGCTTTATCTACAAGGGGGACTTTATCTACGAGGGGGGACTTTATCTACGGAGGGGGGACTTTGTCTACACGGGGGTGCTTTATCTACATAGGGGACTTTATCTACGGGCGGGCTTTATCTACGGGGGGTTGTCTATCTACAGGGTGGGCTATATACTGGGGTGGGCTATCTATGGGGCACCATATACAGGGGTGGGCTATAGCTACAGGGGGGCTATAGCTACAGGGGGCTATATACAGGGGTGGGCGATCTATGGAGCACTATATACAGGGGTGGGCTATATATACCTGGGGGGCTATATAGTATATAGCCCCCCTGTAGATATAGCCCACCCCTGTATATAGTGCTCCATAAATCGCCCACCCCTCTATATAGCCCCCCTGTAGATATAGCACACCCCTGTATATAGTCCCCCTGTAGATATAGCCCACCCCTGTATATAGTATCCCACAAATAGCTCCCCCTATAGTGCTCCACAGAAAGCCCACCCCTGTATATAGCCACCCTGTACATATAGTCCACCCCTGTATATAGTGCTCCACAGATAGCCCACCCCTGTATATAGTATATACAGGGGTGGGCTATCTGTGGAGCACTATATACAGGGGTGGACTATCTAGTGGAGCACTATATACAGGGGTGCACTATATGTACAGGGGGCTATATACAGGGGTGGGCTTTCTGTGGAGTACTATATACAGGGGTGGGCTATATCTACAGGGGGCTATACATGGAGCACTATATACAGGGATGGGCTATCTGTAGAGCACTATAGGGGGAGTTATTTGTGGGACACTATATACAGGGGTGGGCTATATGGGGGCACTATCTACAGGGGCCTCTATGGGGGCACTATCTACAGGGCTCTCTATGGCATGCACTATCTACAGGGGGCACAGTGTGTGTGTGTGTGTGTGTGTGTGTGTGTGTGTGTGTGTGTGTGTGTGTGTGTGTGTGTGTGTGTGTGTGTGTGTGGGATACGGTGTATGGTGCTATTATAATTAGGCTGGGTTCACACTACCTATTTTCAGACGTAAACGAGGCGTATTATGCCTCGATTTACGCCTGAAAATACGGCTCCAATGCGTCGGCAAACATCTTCCCATTCATTTGAATGGGTTTGCCGACGTACTGTGCCGACGACCTGTAATTTACGCGTCGTCGTTTGACAGCCTCGTCAAAAGAAGTGCAGGACACTTCTTGGGACGTTTTTGGAGCCGTCTTCTCATAGACTCTATTGAAAACAGCTCCAAAAACGGCCGAAAAAATGGCGCGAAGACGGCGCGAAAAACGCAGCGAAAAACGTGAGTTGCTCAAAAAACGTCTGAAAAACAGGTGCTGTTTTCCCTTGAAAACAGCTCCGTATTTTCAGACGTTTTTGGCTCAGCGTGTGAACATACCCTAAGAGGTGCAGTAGTGTATGGCGCTATTATATTTAGGGGCATAGTGTGTGGTATAATGAGAACTTTATCTTTGTTTATAGGTGTAGAAATGTTGGAAAAGTGAAAAGCTGAAGACATGTGAGCGGCAAACTGCAGAAATGGTCTGTGACCGGGAGAAGTCATCATAGCGGTCTGGACTGGATGGAGAAAAAGAACTAGAATCTGAGACGTCACCGGTGAGTCACAATGTAAATGTTTATTCTGCCTCTAATCAGTAATGTAGTCACTGTATGATCTGCAGCGAGATGATGGGTGGTTAAATTATGATAGGATTAACACTGCACATAAATTGTTGTGCTGATATTGCTAGATGTACGTTCACTTAAATAAATTGTAAATCACTGCCTTAATGAACGATTAAAAAACTTGATATTTATTATAAGTATCAAAACTAAAAATGGGCTAAGATAGCCAAAAAGAACTGTTGTAAGGCAAAAGCAGGAAGACCAGTAGGGAGACGCAGACAGGTGTTGCAATTATATGTATTAATTACAGCCTGCGTGCAAATTCAAAATCCCTTTGTATTATAATATAAACCTGGTGATCACTGCCATTGAGTCTGTGTCCCTAAAACTGCGTCCCAACGCGTTTCTGCTCCCTTCATTCAATAGGGTGCGTCCTCAGGGGTCACAGTGGTTATTATTATGTTCAGACACACATAGAGATAGGCTGGTTAGCACATATTGCGTGCCCTTCACATTCATCCGGCTCGTGCACGACACTAGTCAGCTGGTCCTAGTTTGGGGCAATTATTTCTAACTCTGGGTGAGAATCCTATCTAAGGTTAGATACAAGCCCTGGTGACAAATTCTTAATCAGCACATCTCGCACCTTGGTGAGGAAAGAGCCAATTAAACATTTGTCAGACAGTGGACGTCCTTTGATGGCCAAAGATCTGCATTTCTTATGTAAATCAGTTGTATCTTCTGTGTCAGAAGGAGTTATGAACTGACCTCCTAATAACTTACTTTTTTTTTTTTAAAAACAGTTTTTATTGAGTTTTGTTAATTTTTTTCTTTCCTTTACAGTTACAGGAAACCAAGTATGACATTGCCCATATCTTGGTGGAAGTACAATGATATACATAACTTTGTATTTGTTGAAATATCATCCCGGTACAATGACTTTTACATACTAGTTTATGATGTTTCGCATGTTTTCCAATAAACTTTGTTAACAAGTAACACAAAAAACATTGGCAGTCCTTATTTTTTTTTTATTTTTTTTTTGGGGGGTTTTCAACCTCTCATTGTTCTCCCTTCTTGTCATATCGTGATTCTCCACTCCCTATGTCTTTCTACCTAGTGTCTTGTTACTCTGACCTTCAGCTTACCCAAGGTCCCTTTAAGGTCCTCTGTGAGATACCATTTTGTTTGTTGAAACCCTTCCATCACTGCCGCAATATCTAGATCACACATTTGTAACAAGAACGGTTTCCATTTTTTGAAAAAACTTGCAGTTTTTCTTTCTTTATGTGTTAATGCTTCAATCCTGTCTGAGTGTAGACATATTTTCAGTTGCTGGACCAGTTGATCTAGTGTCGGTGCGGTAGCTTCCAGCCAGTTTTTCAGTATACATCTTTTTGCAACAAGTAGTATTATGTGTACTAGTGGGGGTATCTGTGTAAAGATCCCTTCCTCATCAGCGTGCATTGACGCTGTGGATTGAAATATAAGAAGTGTTGGTGTCAGTGGCATGGATCTGTCCCATATTTTCGTAACATATGCTAGTATCTCTGTCCAGTATCTTTGTGTCACTGGGCATAACCAAATGCCATGATATAAATCAGTATGTGGTTGAGCAGATTTCGGGCATGCATGTTTTCGGTCTAGATCTCCACCACTAGGCGGAATGTTAAAAGCGTATATGGCCGCATGCATCAATTTAAACTGCGTCTCCCTCCACACTTCATTAATAACATGCTTCCTCACTGCTTTCCATCCCTCTAATATCTGCGCATTAACATCTGCTGTTTTGAAAATGCGTCTCCAATAAGGGAATTGATTTCTTGGTTCTATTTGTACATAAATATCTTTCATTGCCCTATATAAATCTGATAGGGATTTCCTATTTGGTTCTTCACCTATTAGTTCATCGAATTTGTTTTCTACAATTTCTCTCTCCAAGTTATCTACTATTTGTGTACAGAAGGATCTAACTTGCATGTATTGAAGAAAGTGTGTTGGCTGGATCCCAAATTCACTCACTAGTTCTGGCAACTTCTTTAGTCTTGGTTCTGTTGCATGTAGTATGTGTTTTACTGTGTTTATCCCCTTTTGCTTCCAGGTGGTAAACAAACTACTGGTCCTCCCGGCCGGGAACTGTATGTGCGACCATAAAGGCAAATACTTTGACAATTGGAAAGATAATCCCTGCTTCTTCCTCACCTCCTTCCAGCACATTATTGTGTCTCGTAATATGACGGAAGATTTAACATGTTGTGGGAGGCTCCCAAGTTTTGTGTGTAGTAAAGCTCGGAGGTCACACTCTCCTGCTAGTGCTGACTCCAGTCTTTGGTTGGAATAGTGGTTCGTTTTGTGTATCCAGTCTAGAACATGACGGAAAAGGCTAGCAATATTATAACCTCTCAGATTTGGAATGTTAACTCCCCCCTGCCAATGATATCCCTGTAATTTAACTAGCGCTATTCTGGGTCGCTTATTTGACCATATAAATTTTGTTATAGCAGAGTTAAAGTCTTTAACATCCTTATGTTTCAGTAGAATAGGTAATGTTTGCAGTGGATACAATAGTCTAGAAAATGATATCATCTTGACCAGATGACATCTGCCAAAAGTGGAGAGCGGCAATGCATTCCACTTTTGCAGTTCTAGCTTTATTTTTCGGAAGATATGTTCATAATTCAGGTGGTATAAGGTTCCTGGTGTTCGCCCAATCCGGATCCCCAAATATGTTATCTGCGTGTAAAGGATCTGCCAGGCACAGCTTCGGGGTTAACTCCCTTAATTAATCAGTCAGCACCTGAATCTACATCCCTGAGACTGACTCCAGCTTCCACCACTCAGGCTGGCAGGCTTAGGAGTGGGAGAGCCTATCGCAGCCTGGCCAGACTCAGCTAGCTCCCGCCCTCTGTCTATTTATACCTGCCTTTCCTGTTCCTCCTTTTCTTGTGATTCTTCTCGTGTGGTTTCCTGGCCCAGCTACAGCTCCTTCTATTTTGTTCCTGCTCCATACAGACCCTGGCTTACTGACTACTCTTCTGCTCTTCGTTTGGTACCTCGCACACTCCTGGCTTGACTCGGCTCGTTCACCACTCTGGTTGCTCACGGTGTTGCCGTGGGCAACTGCCCGTTTCCCTTGCTTGTATTCCCTTGTATGTTTGTCGTGTTTGTCGTGCACTTACTGAGTGCAGGGACCGCCGCCCAGTTGTACCCCGTCGCCTAGGGCGGGTCGTTGCAAGTAGACAGGGACAGAGTGGCGGGTAGATTAGGGCTCACTTGTCCGTTTCCCTACGCCCCGGTCATTACACTGCGCTTTCGCAATCTTAATCCCCAGGTGTTGGAGGTTGGTATCTGTAGTATGATTGTGTGTTGTTAATCCTAAAAGCTCGCTTTTGGTTGGGTTTATTTTGAAACCTGCAAATGACCCGTATTCCCGTATCACCTCAAAAATTTTTGGCAGATGTTTAGATGGTTGAGAAAGAAACAGCAGAATATCATCTGCAAATACTGCAGATTTGACTTCTGCCTTGCCCACTTGTATGCTAGAATATATCTGCCCATGTTCTAAGACCTGTATCAATGGTTCCAATGCCAGGTCAAATAAAAGCGGTGATAGGGGACAGCCCTGCCGTGTTCCTTTGTGTAATCTAAACGCTGCTGACCTAAATCCTGGTGTACAAACCGCCGCTGTGGGATTATTGTATAATGCTTTTAAATAGACTCTAAATTCCCCTTGTATGCTAAATTTGTCCAGGACCATGTCCAGCCACCGCCACTCAACATTATCAAATGCCTTCTCAGCATCTAGTAACACAAGTGCCGATTGGTTGTGCGACGCTGGCCAAGCCATCGTCCCGTCCATGACTCCCAACACTTTCCTGATGTTAGTGACTGCTGATCTACCCTTTATAAAACCCACTTGCGATGGACCTATCAAGAGAGGCATTAAGTGAGCTAGCCTGGCTGCCATAATCTTGGATACCAGCTTGAGATCTTGGTTTATTAATGATATGGGCCTGTATGAGCTCGGTAATAACAAGTCTTTTCCCGGTTTGGGTAGTACCCTAATATGGGCCATGTTCGCTGCAGTCGGGATGGATCCACCCCTCATCAGGGAGTTAAAATAGGAGAGTAGCGTCGGGGTGATTTGTTCCTGAAGGATTTTGTAGAATTCAGCCGGGTACCCATCAGGTCCCGGGGCTTTCCCATTTGGTAATGATTTTATCGTTAGCTGTAATTCTTCTACTGTTATTAGTGCATTCAGATCATCCAACTGTCCCTGATCCAGAGTAGGCAGCGTCAGCTTGGATAAGAAGTGACTACCCCGTTTATCTCCGGGTTCGTCAGAGGTCGCGTAAAGCTGTTGATAAAAGGCATGAAATATGCCGTTCATTTCTCTGGGCTTAGCTCGAATATGGCCTTCACTATCTTTCAATTTGGTAATATGTGTGTGTGGACGGAAGCCTCTAGACAATCCCGCCAGCATCTTACCTGCCTTGTTGCCAAATCTAAAAAGCTTGGCTTCGTAGATTGACCTCCCACACTTCTCCTTTTTATCTAGCCATATTTCAAACTGTCTTCTAGCCTCTATCCATTTATGTTTTTTTTCAGGTTTAGGATCAGCTAGGAAGGAGGAGTATGCCGCTCTCAGACTGTCACTACTTTCTCTGTATTTCTGTTGTGTCTGTTTTTTCCTGAATGTGATGTATGATATGAGCCTCCCTCGTAATACCGCTTTAGCCATCTCCCAGAATAGCGCCTGATCAGTAGCATGTTCCGCATTATCACTGGCATATTCCAACCACCATCCCCTTATCCGCTGTTGAAAGTCTCCATCTTCTGCTAGATTTGAAGGTAATCTCCATGGGATAAAATCCCCCCTGGGGTGTGTGTCTGCCAGCACTAGCCGTACTGGTGCGTGGTCTGATATAATCATGTCAGTGATGTCTACCTGTTCTACGCGTTGTAGTAGCTGATGACTTAAAAAAATTTAATCTATTCTAGACCAGGATTTGTGGTATGAAGAGAAGTAGGTGTATTCCCTGTCATCCGGATGACTATATCTCCAGCTATCAGTTAGTTGTGTATCGTGTGTAAAGTCAGGCAATATGCCATCTGTGGCTAACGCCGGTGCGTGGTTATTTCGTCTCCTATCCTCATCTGCGCATAGTACTGAATTAAAATCTCCCCCTATCAACTTCATCGTACACGTGTCAGCTATAATCGATGTTTGGAGGTTCTGAAAGTAGGCCCGATTGTTTGTGTTAGGTGCATATATATTGTATACGCTAATTTCTCCCAGTGGTGTGTCTAGCAGTACTTGCAGTACTCGTCTTTCGGTGTCTACATTTTTCGCTCGCAAAGTGGCGGCAAAGTTTTTGTGTATTAAGATCATCACCCCATTTTTTTTTTTTGAATTGCTGGGGATCCGTATACCGTTCCCACCCAAAATTTACGCATTCTAAAAAAAACTTTTTCTTCCAGGTGTGTTTCCTGGAGCAAGGCTAAGTCAGCTTTCATTTTACCAAGATGGCGTATTATCATCGATCTTTTGTGTGGGGATAAGAGCCCCTTAACATTCCATGTCACTACTTTCATAGAGGGTATTTCTATTTAGTGATTTTGTTGTCTGACCCTGTGTCTGTGACATATAGTGATTGTTACATGTCAATAAGGAGTGGCTGAGAGTTTTGAATTTGGTGTAGTATAACTCAATTGAATTAATGTGACCACCATTTAAACATAGAACACAACTATTAGATAACAATTCAACTTTTTCCACGTTCATCGGAGATTCCCAACTCCCCCCCCCTCATTTCTTCTCAGGACTTCTCTTTTTTCTGACATGTGATGTTCTCTAACCTACATCTATTTGTGGCCTAATCAGCAATCCCCAATTTACAATACATCTGTCATCAATATGGTTAGGCCTCATTCACACGGCAGGGTTTCCCGTCCGGGTGCCGGCCGTTCATAAATCGGCCGGCACCCGGCTGCATTAGGAATGATAGACCCCTAATGGGGCTATTCACACGACCGATTTTTTGACGGCCGGGAAATCCGGCCGTCAAAAAATAGGACATGCTCTATCTTTGCCCGGGCACCCGGCCGCCCGGCTCCCATAGAAGTCTATGGGGCCGGGTATTACACGGCCATCACCGGAATGTGTTCCGAGTGATGGCCGGGTTTCCCGGCGCTTGCGCTCTATCTCCTCCTCCTCACAGCGCAGAGTGCATGTGAGGAGGAGGAGTTGATGCCATTCTGACGAATGGCATCGCTGCACACTGTGTTGCAGGGCCGGGGTGTACAGCAGGTGGAGGGAGCGCTGCGCTGGCTCCCTTCCCCTGCTTGTTAAAAGCACCCTGGCTCGGCGACACCTTAGATGGCGCCGCTAGTAGCAGCAGCTGCTGCGGCTGCTACTACTGCAGCGACGCCACTATAGCAGAGCGGGGAGGTATCTCCCCGCTCTGCTATGTGCTAGCCGCACTTTAGCTCCTTGAAGGAGCGGAATCCCCGTGTGTTCGGGGATTCCGCTCCTGGACAGAGCGCTTGATGTCTCTGTCCATATCTGGGCAGTGACATCAGGGGAAACTCCTGAAGCGGAATCCCCGAACACATGGGGATTCCCCTTCAGGAGTTGCCGCTGATGTCACTGTCCGGATCTGCCCGGCCCGGCACGGATGCATAACTTTATGCAAACCGGCCGGGCAGAATGGCCGATTTTACCGGCCGGCACTCGGGCTCGGACCCGACCCGGTCGTGTGAATCCCGCCTTATGCATTTTTCTGATTTAACTTTATCTCACTATTATCCCATATCATTTAGCCTCGACTAGTGTTATATATATCATATATATCAAATAACAGACTAATTATTTCCAATTTCATTTATTCTCTGGTACTCACGACTCCCGTCAACCTAGGAGCCGACTCGCTTGTAATTCTGGGTGTCTGCTACCCGTGCCTTGGGGTCTGCGGCGGTCTTTTTTCTTTTGGCGGTGGTCCCTGTGAATGCAATGTTCTCTGCTGTGAGCGTCCTCTGGGAACTTTGTTTTCTGCTGTCGACGTTTCAGAGTCTTTAAGTAAATCTTTATACACTGCTTCCGCCTCCTGGTGATCCGTGTATGTTTGCATGGTACCGCTTGGAGTTGTGACTTTTAGTGTCGCCGGGTATTGTAGCTGGAACTTCATTCCCTGTTTATGGAATGCTGTGCAGATTTTGCTGAATAATTTCCTTTTTTTTGAGACTTCCGCGGAATAGTCGCCAAACAGCATGACCGTGCCACCATTTATTTTCGTCGGTCCTTGTCTGGATTTGTACAAGCGGAGCAGCGTTTCTTTATCAGAGTAATCTAAATAGCGCACTATAACTTGTCGCGCTCTCTTCATCTGGCCGAGATGCTGCGGCAAATTTTGTCTGTCGGGGCCCACTCTATGTGCTCTTTCGACTTTGCATGGCCCCTCCATGTTTAGCGTTCTCGGTAGGTCGTATTCGCAGAGGCGTTTTAGGTGTGTGGCCGGTATTGTTTCCGGTATTCCCACTTTCCGAATATTATTTCGCCTTAACCTGTTTTCTAGGTCATCAATCTTGGATAGCATCTTTTGCTTCTCCGCCAATGGTTCCTGTAGTGTGCCGTGTGCGTCTGCTGCATCATCTTCTAGCAGAGATACTCTCTGTTCGATTTCATCTAAACGTGTGCCATGTTGTGACACTTCGTTTTGTAGTGTTTTCAATGAGTCTGATACAGTATTAGCAAGGGTGTCTTGGATGTCAGGTGTAATACGTTTGGCTACTTCAATGGCCAGCTTCTTGTAGTTTATCTTTGCCGAGGTCCCCTCCCCCTCTTCTTCGTCTGACATTATGTCCTCCTGATCTGAGGATGGACGGCTCATCTCCTGTTTCTCTTTCCGGGTGACCGGTGGCATCGTGCCCTTTTTCAAGTTTGTGGTTGCTTTCTTTAGGGATAAGTCTTATTTTTGTCAGGATATGTGTGTTGCAAGGGGCCGAGACTGATCCAGCATGGGACTATCTCTGAGCTCAGTGGAAGATGGCTCTCCTTATCTCCTGATATGCGGCTGTGGTGTTTGGCGCCAAAATGTGCTCCCCGTTTTAATATGTGGTCGTATATATCAGTTGCACTATACCTGTGCAGTCGATTGCCTTGTCTTTTCTCTGCCCGGTGTCTTAAGGGCGGCACTTCTCGGCTTCCCCGTAGTCCGGTCTAAAGCTTCTCGGGCCCCTCGGCAACTACAACCTCCGGTAAACGCGGGGAGTCGTCTGTTGATGTCGGAATTTCAGAATTTCGTTTGTCTGCCTGCCGCGCGGTGTAGTGTCACTATTGACGCTCTCGGTGTGATTTTAGGGATTGCTGGCTATGTTAGTCGGTGTTATTTTGCAGCGTAGGTCTGGAGAGCTCTTTTCTCCCTCCTCACATGGCAGCGCCGGAACCGGAAGTCAATAACCTACTTTTGATGATATTACCTATAACACCACACCTCCCCCCTTAAGACATGGCATGGGATCATTGATATAGCCATCAATATCCCAAGCCGATCTCCGCAACTTCCCCCTGGCGCGATAACCCATCTGCGTTGCAATGCTCACTGCCCTTTTTGTGCTGGATAGTGAAATCATATTGTTGCAAGGCTAAACGCCATCTCAGCAGCTTCCCGTTATCCCACCGCTTCTACCAATCTGTGACGATCGCCGATCTCAGGTCACGTCACAGGGGTGAACTACACTACTGAGCTTATCAATTTACCCCATAAATCCACGCCCACCTACTCTAGATGACAGGATTATGCTAAATTACTCACATAGGTTTCCAACACCTCAATAATTTATACCACAGTATGCTACCACCACCTATATTTATCTAGGCAATAGGGGCCTACGTCTCTATGTTCCCTTACACCAGTTACAATACCAGATTATCTAAATGGAACACAAAATACAGGTAACGTTCCTCACCTTCAGAAGATTAAGTTCTGTAAGACTACAAGGAAGAGACTTATAAATATTTCAAATTTAATACACAATAGTGCAGTGCAATACATAAAATAGATGTCAGATTAAAAGATGAAATATATACATACAGTCACAATGCAATCTAACAGTTTATGAAAATAAAAGGGATAAAAGAAACAGAACAAAACCTTACTGATGTACAGCGGCGATATCCTGGCTGTGGGGACAGCTGAAAATATGGGCAGTCACTCCAACCGAGATATGGATCCCCAAAAGACTGACACCGACCCTCATTTCTCCTGACATTTTAAACCCAGTTTTTTCCCTCTAGTTCACTGGCTGGTGACGTCACTGAGAGGAGGCTGTTCATATAATAATGAAGCGACTCCTCCCCTTACACAGTTGTATTTCTATAGAAAAACATATAAGTGGTCATGTGTCCTTGCAGGAATCCCCTAGAAATATAATATTACCTGCATTCACCTGTGCAGACATTTACCAACCAGGAAATATCAAACAACACTATAATAGGCCCATGTTTTTAGCCAACATCCAATTTCCTCTGGGCGTATGGATGTGAATTTGACATATATATGAGGGCTATCTCCCCTGATCATAACTAGCTATGTGGGTCACTACAAATATCAATTATGATGGGGTTTGCCTTGATGTATCATACTTTCCTTGAACATAAGCCATTGTCACATGTTTCTCCTGGTCCACAGGCAGACACACCACAGGCATCCAATTTGCATAGCTTTAGATGTTTGGTCAGGATGTTTGGGGCAATTATTTCTAACTCTGGGTGAGAATCCTATCTAAGGTTAGATACAAGCCCTGGTGACAAATTCTTAATCAGCACATCTCGCACCTTGGTGAGGAAAGAGCCAATTAAACATTTGTCAGACAGTGGACGTCCTTTGATGGCCAAAGATCTGCATTTCTTATGTAAATCAGTTGTATCTTCTGTGTCAGAAGGAGTTATGAACTGACCTCCTAATAACTTACTTTTGATGATATTACCTATAACACCACAATACCTATAATAAATATCAAGTTTTTTAATCGTTCATTAAGGCAGTGATTTATGATTATGATAGGATTTATTTTTTGTGAAACAGCAACTCCCAGCATATCCTTACCATTGTTCGGGCCATGCTGGGAGCTGTTGTTTTACACCGTACAAACCTGTACAGCAGGGGTTGCACTAAATTGAGCTGTATTTGTGCTGGTGTTATATTTATGTACTGAGCTTGGTTCTGGTGCTGTATATATGTACTGAGCTTGGTTCTGGGGCTGAATACTGAGCACTATTCTGGTGTTGTGTATAGAACTATATTGCTTGTAAAATGTACAAATGTTTTTATGCTCGCGTTACATAAAAAGAATTGTGGAAAAGAAATGACACGTCATTGATTGGTAGAGAAAACAAACATGGCAAGGGGGAAGGAGATGTCGGGAAAGAAGTTGGGGGGGGGGGGCGCCAAACTGAATCTTTGCCCCGGGTGCTGGAGAACCTAGCTACGCCTCTGGTACAAAGTGAACAAAGTACAAAAATACATATTGATATTTAATTTATTTTTTTCAAAAGGAGAAATCTGTTTTGAATCACTTGCGTATACATGTGCAATACAGTCAGCTTTATTTCAATGCATGAGGCACTTTGACTGTGTTAGATCTCCATAGAGTAAGGCACACGAACATATTTTTTTTACTCCCGTAAATACTGGCGTAAATACAGGTCCTTGGTCACACGTATTCGACCCGTATTGCACCAGTATTTACGGACCCGTGCCCGTAAATACGGGTCCGGTGTCACCAGTATTCCACCCGTATTTACGGGCACGTTTTCGTTGCAAAATTGCACTGCACTAATCGGTAGCCCTTCCCTCTATCAGTTATATTATAAACCTAAAGGACGGAGTTTGACACACCGAAGGTTGATAAAAGGTTGAAAGTTTTTATTAAGACAAATAACAGAAAACACATTAAAAGTTAAAGATGATTACCACAGTATGAGAAGGATGCCAGACAATGATACATGCAATATTGGATCATGAAAAATTGAAAAATGAAAGACCTGAATAACACTGTATAAGTGAATATTTAAATACCAATATATTAAATATTAAAGGGGTATTCCGGAACTAAAAAATTACATTTATTTAAATAAAACAATGAAAATGATATAACTTTACAATGTACTTACGTTTCATCAGATGGCTGTAGCGTCGTATATCCTCCTCCGTCACCGCCCCCTTAGTGAAGCAAAATCTGCACTTCCTGTGCAGACCCGTCCATTTAGTCTTCTGCCTTGCTTCCGGTTTCCGGCTTTCACACTGTACGGTTACGTCACAAATGACATAACCGTACCACGTGCTTCTTTATCTCAGAGCATGCGTGGTTAACACACTCCACCGCGCATGCTCTGTGAAATTATAACCCCTTATAAATTACCGACGGAATACGAAGTTGCGGGAATAACGGCCGTTTCGGCCGTCTTCCCGACAGGTGCAGGAGCTGTGACAGCTGCTGTCTCGTACAGCAGCTGCCGCAGCTCCTACAGCGGGGACCGATCGCTGTGTCCCCGCTGTCTAACCCCTTAAAAGCCGCGTTCAATAGAGATCGCGGCTTTTTAGGGGTTAAGTTACCATCGCCGGCCTGCTACACGATAGCGGCCGGCGATGGTTACTATGGCAACCGGACACCAAACAATGGCGTCCGGCTATGCCATCGACGGAAGCCTAATGGGTCCTGACTAAGTCAGGACCCACTATGCTTGCTGTCAGTGAATAGCTGACAGTTCTAATACACTGCACTACGCATGTAGTGCAGAGTATTAGAATAGCGATCAGGGCCTCCTGCCCTCAAGTCCCCTTGTGGGACAAAGTAATAAAGTTAAAAAAAAAGATGTGTAAAAATAAGAAAATAAAAGTTAAAAAAAATCCCCTTTTTTTCCCTTATCAGTCCTTTTTTATTAATAAAAATATATAAATAAATAAAATATACATAATTGGTATCGCCGCGTCCGTAACGTCCTGAACTACAAAATTATTTCGTTATTTATCCCGCACGGTGAACGCCGTAAAAGAAAATAATAATAAACCGTACCAAAATCTCAATTGTTTGGTCACTTCACCTCCCAAAAAATTTATTAAAAATAGATCAAAAAGTCGCATGTACCTAAAAATGGTCCTGATCGAAACTACAGTTCGTTACGCAAAAAATAAGTCCTCGCACGGCTTTATTGATGGAAAAATAATAAAGTTCTTGCTCTTAGAATAAGGTAACTCAAAAAGTGAATGATTTTTTACAAAACGTATTTTATTGTGAAAATGCATGACATAAAAAAACTATAAACATCTGGTATCGCCGTAAGGCCGAGTTTACACGAGCGTGTGCATTTTGTGCAAGCAAAAAGCGCGGCGTTTTGCGTGCGCAAAAGGCAATTAACAGCTCCGTGTGTCAGCCCTTTATGATGCGCGGCTGCCTGGTTTTCGCGCAGCCGCCATCATTATGACACTCCGTTTGGATGTTTGTAAAGAAGAAAAGAACGTGGTGCTTTTCTGTTTTCATTCATCCTTTACAGTGCTGTTGCGCGAATCACGCGCGTCCCACGGAATTGCTTCCGTGCGACATGCGTGGTTTTCACACACCCATTGACTTCAATGGGTGCGTGATGTGCGAACAGCGCACAAATATAGGACGTCGTGCGTTTCACGCAGCGGACATACGCTGCGTGAAAATCACGCCCACCTGGCTGCACAGCCCCATAGACTAACATAGGTCCCTGCGACGCGCGTTGCACGGATGTATAACACGCTCGTGTAAATGAGCCCTAATCGTATCGCCCCGCAGAATAAAGTGAATATGTCATTTATAGCACACGGTGACGCTGTAACAAAAATAGAATAAAAAAACAATAGTAGAATT
This sequence comes from Rhinoderma darwinii, assembly GCF_050947455.1. NCBI lineage: Eukaryota > Metazoa > Chordata > Amphibia > Anura > Rhinodermatidae > Rhinoderma > Rhinoderma darwinii. The sequence continues at coordinate 375,882,490 of NC_134689.1, read as the reverse complement.
GCTGTTTTTTTAGTCACCACGCCACTTAAAAATAGAATAAAAACTGATCAAAAAGCTGCATGCACCCCAAGAAAACTACAATGAATTCCTCAAGGGGTCTAGTTTCCAAAATGGGGGCACCTTTTGGGGGTTTCCACTGTTTTGGTACCAGAAGACCTCTTCAAACCGTTTAACCCCTTAATGACCGGGCCATTTTGCACGTTAATGACCAAGGATTATTTTTTGTTTTTTCACGGTCGCATTCCAAGGGTCGTAACTTTTTTTTTATTCCGTCGACATAGCCGTATAAGGGCTTGTTTTTTGCGGGACGAGTTTTATTTTGTAATTCCACCATTTTTAGATGCTTATAATATATCGATTAACTTTTATTAACTTTATTTTAGGAGAGAATTGAAAATAAGCAGCTATTCCAGCATTGATTTTCACGGTATAAATTTACGCCGTTTACTATGCAGCGTAAATAACATGTTAACTTTATTCTATGGCTCGGCACGGTTACGGGGATACCAAATATGTAAAGGTTTTATATGTTTTCCTACGTTTGCACAATAAAAACCCTTTTAGAAAAAAATTACTTGTTTTTGCATCGCCGCGTTCCAAGAGCCGTAACGGTTTTATTTTTCCGTCTATGTGGCCGTACGTGGGCTTGATTTTTGCGGGACAATGTGTAGTTTTCATTAGTACTATTTTGGGGTACATAGGACTTAGATTAATTTTTATTTAATTTTTTATGGTGGGAATGGGAGAAAAGAGCGAATTTTGCCGTTGTTTTTTTGGACGCCGTTCATCCAGCGGTTTAATTAATGTGTTAATTTTATTGTTCAAGTGGTTACGATCGCGGGGATACCATATATGTGTATGTGTGATTTGTTTTGACACTTTTACTTTAAAAAAACCACTTTTTGGGCAAAAAAAGTAGTTTTATTTGATTTTCACTGTAATTTTTTTTTTGTTTTTTCACCAACTTTATTTAACGGATTGACATTTTTTTTTTAGTCCCACCATGGGACTTCACTATGCGATGTGCCGATCGCATATATAATGCTTTGGTATACTTCGCATACCAAAGCATTATTGCCTGTCAGTATAAAACAGAGGGAGCTCCCTCCCTCTGTCAAACACATTAGATGCCGCTGTCACTATTGACAGCGGCATTTAATAGGTTAAACTGCCGGAATCGGAGCGCGCTTCGATTCCGGCAGTTGCAGCAGGAGCCAGGCTGTGTATAACAGCCGTGCTCCTGCCGCTGATCGTGTGGGTACACTGGCAGTACCCGCGCCACCACAGGACGGATATATCCCTCCTCCTGCGCGAACTAGCAGCTGCAGAGGACTGATATATCCACCCTTCGGCGTTAAGAGGTTAAAAACGCAGATATCCAGTGATTTCAGCTTGTGCTATCAGTAATAGAATGAGAGCACCAAAATGAAGACTGAGATTGCAGAAGTTAGTAGAGCTGGGTGTAGTAGGCGGAGCAAGTGCACTGCTGCATGCACATTGCATGCTGGGACTAGAGCAGTGCATGCAGGGAGGAGAAACACAGGAAGAGAAGAGGAATGAACTTACTGAGCAAAACAAACCTCTCAAGGTAAACAATAGGGAGTAATGTTACTAAAACCATTTATTATCAAGAAAAAGATAGTCAGAGTGCACTAATATATTAATAGAGGAACATTGCATTGATTTAAAAAAAAAAAAAAAAAGGATTGGAAAACCCCTTTAATATTAGTGTAAGATGGAGCTGTGATACATGATGTCCTGCGTCCAGATTAATAGGTAAAGACCACAAATAGGTGGCATATTTAAATCACGACTAGATGCAGGAGTCCAAGCACAGCAAGCAATTACACCCAAATGAATATACACCAATGAGTGTATATACAGAAATGACAGCAAAAAAGGCAAGATAGAGCCTACATGTAAATAGCTCTAAAATAGAGCACCTTACCCATGTCAAAAGTCAGCACTGTCTGGCATCAACCCCGACGCGGGTTTCGGCCCTGGAGCCTTCGTCTGGGGGTTCGTGAACTGATCGTTGCCCTGTGAACGCTCGTTTGCCTGATAATTGCCCTGTGTAAAAGGGCCTTAAAGAGGCTCTGTCACCAGATTTTGCAACCCCTATCTGCTATTGCAGCAGATAGGCGCTGCAATGTAGATTACAGTAACGTTTTTATTTTTAAAAAACGAGCATTTTTGGCCAAGTTATGACCATTTTTGTAGTTATGCAAATGAGGCTTGCAAAAGTCCAAGTGGGCGTGTTGAAAAGTAAAAGTCCAAGTGGGCGTGTATTATGTGCGTACATCGGGGCGTTTTTAATACTCTTACTAGCTGGGCGCTCTGAACAGAAGTATCATCCACTTCTCTTCAGAACGCCCAGCTTCTGACAGTGCAGATCTGTGACGTCACTCACAGGTCCTGCATCGTGTCTGCCACATCGGCACCAGAGGCTACAGTTGATTCTGCAGCAGCATCAGCGTTTGCAGGTAAGTCGATCTTACCTGCAAACGCTGATGCTGCTGCAGAATCAACTGTAGCCTCTGGTGCCGATGTGGCAGACACGATGCAGGACCTGTGAGTGACGTCACAGATCTGCACTGTCAGAAGCTGGGCGTTCTGAAGAGAAGTGGATGATACTTAAAACGCCCCGATGTACGCACACAATACACGCCCACTTGGACTTTTACTTTTAAACACACCCACTTGGACTTTTGCAAGCCTCATTTGCATAACTACAAAAATGGTCATAACTTGGCCAAAAATGCTCGTTTTTTAAAAATAAAAACGTTACTGTAATCTACATTGCAGCGCCTATCTGCTGCAATAGCAGATAGGGGTTGCAAAATCTGGTGACAGAGCCTCTTTAATAGCAGCCTGTGTCATAGTGACAGTATAATGTACTAGCATACAGGAGTATGCTAATACATTATAAGTGTAAAATAAAGTTGTTAAAAGTTATCCCTTCATGGGATTAAAAAAACAAAGTGTAACAAAAAAAATAATAATAAAGAAATGTCCACAAAAAAGTTATTATTTAGTATAAAATATATTTTATTGCCCATATATTACATAAAAATGAAAAACCTACACATATTAGATATCTACATGACCATAATAACCTGACTAATTAATTTAACAGGTATTTAGCATTACACCGTGTTCCAAATTATTATGCACATTGGATTTAAGTGTCATAAACATTTAATTATTAGTTTTTCAATGAAACTCATGGATGGTATTGTGTCTTAGGGTATGTTCACACGAGGTCATTACGTCCGTAATTGACGGACGTATTTCGGCCGCAAGTGCCGGACCGAACACAATGCAGGGAGCCGGGCTCCTAGCATCATACTTATGTACGACGCTAGGAGTCCCTGCCTCGCTGCAGGACAACTGTCCCGTACTGTAATCATGTTTTCAGTACAGGACAGTTGTCCGGCAGCGAGGCAGGGACTCCTAGCGTCGTACATAACTATGATGCTAGGAGCCCGGCTCCCTGCACTGTGTTCGGTCCGGCACTTGCGGCCGAAATACGTCCGTCAATTACGGACGTAATGACCTCGTGTGAACATACCCTTAGGGCTCTTTGGATCATTGTAATCAATCTCAGACACCTGTGATAATTAGTTTTCCAGGTGTGCTCAATCAAAGGAAAACTACTTAAGAAGGACGTTCCACATTATTAAGCAGGCCACAGGTTTCAAGTAATATGGGAAAGAAAAAGGATCTCTCTGCTGCCGAAAAGCGTGAAATAGTGCAATACCTTGGACAAGGTATAAAAAAAACATTGGATATTTCAAGAAAACGTAAGCGTGATCATCGTACTGTGAAAAGATTTGTGGCTGATTCAGAGCACAGACGGGTTCATTCAGATAAAGGCATAATGAGGAAGGTTTCTGCCAGACAAATTAATAGGATTAGGAGAGCAGCTGCTAAAATGCCATTGCAAAGCAGCAAATAGGTATTTGAAGCTGCTGGCGCCTCTGGAGTCACGCGAACCTGAGGGTGTAGGATACTCCAGAGGTTTGCAAGTGTGCATAAAGCTATTATTCGGCCACCCAATATCAATCCCCATTTGCCAATGAACCCACACAAATGTATGCAGTACATATGGCTCTCCTTTATACAAATACAGTGAAGGAAATAAGTATTTGATCCCTTGCTGATTTTGTAAGTTTGCCCACTGTCAAAGACATGAACAGTCTAGAATTTTTAGGCTAGGTAATTATACCAGTGAGAGATAGAATATCTAATGAAAACAACAGAAAATCACATAGTCAAAATTATATATATTTATTTGCATTGTGAACAGAAGTACAGTAAAAAATTGTGTAGTACCGTGTTAGCCAGAGACAATATGAAATGTTAAATACTTTTGTGTCAAAAAAGACAAAAGTATAATAGGTATGATACCTTAATTGGCTAACCATAAAAGTTCTATATGCGGCTTTCAGAGCACAGAGGCCCCTTCTTCCGGCAGTTTACAAATGAATGACTTAGAAAAAAGCACAACATTTAGATGTTACACAAAGACAATTAGTACATGAGGTGATACATCATTAAGATAAGCCGGGGCAATAAAACTGAGGTTATAGGGGTGATGACTTAGGAGTTAAAGAGGCTCTGTCACCAGATTTTGCAACCCCTATCTGCTATTGCAGCAGATCGGCGCTGCAATGTAGATTACAGTAACGTTTTTATTTTAAAAAAACGAGCATTTTTGGCCAAGTTATGACCATTTTCGTATTTATGCAAATGAGGCTTGCAAAAGTACAACTGGGCGTGTTGAAAAGTAAAAGTCCAAGTGGGCGTGTATTATGTGCGTACATCGGGGCGTGTTTACTACTTTTACTAGCTGGGCTTTCTGATGAGAAGTATCATCCACTTCTCTTCAGAACGCCCAGCTTCTGGCAGTGCAGATCTGTGACGTCACTCACAGGTCCTGCATCGTGTCGGCACCAGAGGCTACAGATGATTCTGCAGCAGCATCGGCGTTTGCAGGTAAGTCCATGTAGCTACTTACCTGCAAATGCTGATGCTGTTGCAGAATCATCTGTAGCCTCTGGTGCCGACACGATGCAGGACCTGTGAGTGACGTCACAGATCTGCACTGCCAGAAGCTGGGCGTTCTGAAGAGAAGTGGATGATACTTCTCATCAGAAAGCCCAGCTAGTAAAAGTAGTAAACACGCCCCGATGTACGCACATAATACACGCCCAGTTGTACTTTTACTTTTCAACACGCCCAGTTGTACTTTTGCAAGCCTCATTTGCATAAATACGAAAATGGTCATAACTTGGCCAAAAATGCTCGTTTTTTAAAAATAAAAACGTTACTGTAATCTACATTGCAGCGCCTATCTGCTGCAATAGCAGATAGGGGTTGCAAAATCTGGTGACAGAGCCTCTTTAAGGCATCTGGAGTCAGTCTGATGGGGGACGTGACGTGTGTCCATGTAGTGGCTCATAAATCCTGGTGTTAGATTGAGGCCTTGTGTCAATGACTGGAATTTTATCATCATCTTGAATTCCCAAATTTTTCTTTCTCTGTTGTTTTTAAAATGACCCTTCAGAATGAGTACCTTTAAATCTGCCAAACTGTGGTCTGGTCCAGAGAAGTGTTTTCCCACGGGTGTATCCACCTCCTGTTTTATTGTATGTCTGTGAAGATTCATCCTGGTTTGTGAACAGAGAAATAAGTATTTGATCCCCTACCAACCATTTAGGCTATGTTCACACGGGGTATTTTGCCGAGTTTTTTGACGCGGAAACCGCGTCGCAAAGCTCGGCAGAAACGGCCCGAGAACGCCTCCCATTGATTTCAATGGGAGGCGTCGGCGTCTTTTTCCCGCGAGCAGTAAAACTGCCTCGCGGGAAAAAGAAGCGACATGCCCTATCTTCGGGCGCTTCCGCCTCCGACCTCCCATTGACTTCAATGGGAGGCAGGAGAAAGCGTATTTCTCGCTGTTTTATGCCCGCGGCGCTCAATGGCCGCGGGCAAAAAACGGCGCGATAATTGCCGCGAAAATCGGCGTGCAGGGAGAGTAATATCTGCCTCAAAGTTCCAAACGGAATTTTGAGGCAGATATTCCTCCCCCAAAATACTCCGTGTGAACATAGCCTAAGAGTTCAGCCTCCTCCAGACCAGTTACACGCTCCAAAACAACTTGGTGCCTGCATTAAAGACAGCTGTCTTACATGGTCACCTGTATAAAAGACTCCTGTCCACAGACTCAATTAATCAGTCTGACTCTAACCTCTACAACATGGGCAAGACCAAAGAGCTTTCTAAGGATGTCAGGGACAAGATCATATTGGAAATATATAACCCCAGCACACACAGAGGTACGCAAAAGATCCAGATGCAAACAAATGTAAGTTTTATTGCAACAAAAGATGGTAAAGTTGAGGTGGAAAGCGACACACAGGGAATATCCGGCGGACAACCCATACCAGTGGTATCGTCTTACAGCGACCGTGACAAAGGCCGAGGTTCGGCCGAAACGTCTTTACCAAGTCGCTTTCCACCTCAACTTTACCATCTTTTGTTGCAATAAAATGCAATAAAACTTATGGGGTTATATATTTCCAATATTGTGGGATTCTCGTCCCTACCTTACTAGCACCACGCCAATTGATTGAGGAGTGCATCCCAATATCTATTTTTGAGGGACAAAATCATAGACCTGCACAAGGCTGGAATGGGCTACAAAACCATAAGTTAGGCACTGGGTGAGAAGGAGACAACTGTTGGTGCAATAGTAAGAAAATGGAAGACATACAAAATGACTGTCAATCGACATCGATCTGGGGCTCCATGCAAAATCTCACCTCGTGGGGTATCCTTTATCCTGAGGAAGGTGACAGCTCAGCCGAAAACTACATTGGGGGAACTTGTTAATGATCTCAAGGCAGCTGGGACCACAGTCACCAAGAAAACCATTGGTAACACATTATGCCGTAATGGATTAAAATCTTGCAGTGACCGCAAGGTCCCCCTGCTCAAGAAGGCACATGTACAGGCCCGTCTGAAGTTTGCAAATGAACATCTGGATGATTCTGAGAGTGATTGGGAGAAGGTGCTGTGGTCAGATGAGACTAAAATTGAGCTCTTTCGCATTAACTCAACTCGCCGTGTTTTGAGGAAGAGAAATGCTGCCTATAACCCAAAGAACACCGTCCCCACTGTCAAGCATGGAGGTGGAAACATTATGTTTTGGGGATGTTTCTCTGCTAAGGGCACAGGACTACTTCACCGCATCAATGGGAGAATGGATGGAGCCATGTACCGTCAAATCCTGAGTGACAACTTCCTTCCCTCCACCAGGACATTAAAAATGGCTCGTGGCTGGGTCTTCCAGCACGACAATGACCCGAAACATACAGCCAAGGCAACAAAGGAGTGGCTCAAAAAGAAGCACATTAAGGTCATGGAGTGGCCTAGCCAGTCTCCAGACCTTAATCCCATCGAAAACTTATGGAGGGAGCTGAAGATCCGAGCTGCCAAGCGACAGCCTCGAAATCTTAATGATTTACAGATGATCTGCAAAGAGGAGTGGGCCAAAATTCCATCTAACATGTGTGCAAACCTCATCATCAACTACAAAAAACGTCTGACTGCTGTGCTTGCCAACAAGGGTTTTGCCACCAAGTATTATGTCTTGTTTGCCAAAGGGATCAAATACTTATTTCTCTGTGCACAATGCAAATAAATATATATAATTTTGACAATGTGATTTTCTGTTTTTTTTTTAAATATAATCTATCTCTCACTGGTAAAATTAACCTAGCCTAAAAATTCTAGACTGTTCATGTCTTTGACAGTGGGCAAACTTACAAAATCAGCAAGGGATCAAATACTTATTTCCTTCACTGTATATGACCATACAATGACCATACAATATACAAGAATATATGAGAAATCTGCAAGAACTACTAGAAAACAGAAAAGTATTGGAATTTTATGGGGTTACATGACGAGCAACAAAGCCGGGCATCTAGTGACATCACAAGTTTTTTTGACCATTCCCATATCATGCTTGGATAACAGATCGGGGGTTTTGCACCATCATTTGGTGCCCGTGCCAGTTTGAAAAATATTTTGAGAAATATTTGAATAAACAGAATAAAATGGAAAATACAAACATTTTCACTAGTTGACTCAGATGTTATGGTATGTATAAGGCCTCGTTCACATCTGCGTTGAAGGCTCCGTTAGGGGCATTTGTCGCAGATCCGTATGAGATTACTAGAGACGATAGCAGAACATGTTGGATTTTGGACATCCGACGGAAAGGCCGCCGGTCGCTGACGGAACCCAATGACTTTAATGGCCATTGGCTCCCCGATTCACCATTTGCTCTCTTGTAGGTCATAGGCTGGTTTAGGCCTGCAGCCTACGAGACAGTGGAAGCACGCTGATAACAGCACGGTGATTACAACACTGCATCCTGCCACCTGCGCCATGCTACTGAACGCACAGAGAGAAAAAGTTCCAACTCGTTGTGGTAACGGCCAGACTGTATTAGGTACGTTTTTTTTTTCTTTTTAGGGGAGCAAAGGGGGCACTTTTAATGGGGGGGACACTATAATATGCGGCATAGAAGGACTGAGAGGGGTTATAAAAGTGGCATTAAAACTGAGTGATGTCATAAAAGGGGCATTAGTACTGTGTGGGGGCAGGAAAAGGACATTATTACTGTGGTCCAGAAAAGGAGCATTATTACTTTTGGGGTATAAAAGGGGCATTAGTAATGAGTGAGGGAACTAAAAGCGGCACTTACTGTGTGGGCCTATAGGCAGTAGCAGATTACCAGTGGGGACATATAAGGAGGCATTATTACTTAGTGGTGCATAAAAGGGGGCACTATTACTATGTGGGGGGCACTAAAACCTGCACTATCAATGGGTGGGATCTAATAAGGACACTTTTACTGTGTGGGGATATAAAAGCAGCCCTTGCTGTGTCGGGCCTATAAGGGGCACAAAAGGAGGGTACTATTACCGTGTAGGGCACCAAGGGTGGCTTTATAACCATATAGGGAACTATGGAAGGGAGTTTGTGTAAAGGTAAGGAAAAGGTGGTGACTGTGCTGGAAAAGCAAGGAACCAAATTCTGCAGACAGAAGTTATGGCCAAGAGAAGTCGTCATGGTCGGCCTTGGCCGGATGAAGAAGAAAACGGAAACAAATCTCATCCACATTCTGCTGAATATTATCCGCACGGGAATCAGAGAATGCAACAGGTTATAAAATCTGCAGCATGCTCGTTTTGTTGCGGACGTCCACAGCGGATTTCACAGCTTGTAACACACGCAGATTTTGCTGCGGATGGGTACCTTGAAGTGTCTTTTACGTTTATCTAGATCCTCATGTTTATCTGGAGTAGCACAAGCCCATGTGTGTATGATGTGAGTAAAGCTGGCCCTACAAGTAAAATAAAAGTCGTCCGAAACTCCTGTTTTTAATTTTGGCTAGATCAGCCAATGATCTAAAGTGTATGGGGGTCTCTTAACTGTCCCCTGCAAGAGATTTTAGGAGAATGAGGGTTTGGGCATCCTGATCCTTTATTTGGAGGGTCTGGCAGCGGCTTACACCCCTCTTGTCGAGCGTGCATGATTATTAGATCACATGTAAAGGGTACACTCAATACCATCCACGTCTCACAATTACTAGTGGATTGGCACACCATTGATTTTCTGGAACCATAAATGAGTTGGTTTATAGCTCGCAACCCGCTGTAGGAAATTAGTGGTTGGAAAACAAAGGGCCCAAATACTGTTCTTGCACAGAGGTCCGAAGTTGTCAGTGTCCGCTGTTGTCAGTGTTTTTTGCCCTTGGTTCGGCCAACAGTAATCTTATGTGTATGGCCAGATTATCATCATAGGATTGGGCATAACATTTATAATGTGTTTGACCAGCTACAGAAAACAGAGTTGCTGCTCCTCAAATCATGGTAAATATATATATATATATATATATATATATATATATATATATATATATATATATATATATATATATATATAAAACCAGCATAGAAAATAGTAACGGCACCAGGACTTCAAGGCGGATGAAAAACAGGGTGGATATATTCACCTCAAACACAGCAACGTTTCGGTTCAACAGGAACCTTTCTCAAGCCATCACAAACTAACAATGGTGTCAAATATAAATAGAGGGAACATACATCAGTTAACAATCACATCATTAAATATGTAATACCCATTAAAAATGTGTACAATACAAAAATATTATAGATTTTGGTATGGAAGTGAATATCTCTGAATTTTTAGAAAAAAACAGTAATACAAAGTGATACATATATATCAACAGTCATGTGTAAATATCACAAACAGTGTCCATTTTAACGGTCGGCGTCCTTTCTGGTGTAGTTGGTGCTACTCTTATATATACTATGGAAATAAGTCCTTTTGCAGTCTAATTTTGACTCGATATCTAGATATGTATATTTTTTAACTTTATTCTTTATTGTACTATGTTTGTCTTTACAAATATTGCTTGGTAATTTTTGTTTGTTTACTTGTCTTTTTCTTGTACTTTTAGATACACTGTATTTTGTCAAACATTGAAAGGTTATTGGAAGGCAGCGGAGGCCCATTCATCGGGATCATCAAACCAGTTTACAGTCATTCAAGTATAAGCCTCTATGTAATGTCCTACGTGGCTTTTTTGCGATGTAATTATTATGCGATGTGGCTGCTTTATAATATTTATTTGCAACCCATGCTACATAGATTAACAAAATAAAAATTGAAAGATCTTCTTTTACACCTTTTGATTCTATATATAAAAGATTTTTTAAAAATTTTTTTTTTCTTTATTACACCAGCTTCAAACATGCAATCTAAACATATGGGATCCTATGGTTGTTATTGTCTGGACATCTTTTTTGTCCGATATACTTTACATCCCTGGACGGGATGATGTTTACTTATCCAATTGGGGTCCCTTTAGATGCTCCTGTGATGACTATTGTCACATTTGTGGAGGGGGTCTACGATGTACCCGACTTTGATTGATTGCCACTGTATGGAGAGTACTATAGATGGTGTTTTTTGTGCTGCTCTGCATATTCCACCAATTTCGATGGTGGATGCATTGCAGCACCAAACGAATGGTGTGAACGATATGCAGCTATAGATATTATATACTGCAGTAGTTTTCTTATCTATTTAGCGTTTCCTGATGATGCTGACGCCTGCGCATTGACACTGGAACGCAAGTTCCGTGTTCGCGCATGCGCAGTGTCAGCTGCTCGGTTCGATGTGTTCCACCGGACTTTACATCCGGTCTGGACGCCATCTTTGAGCATGCGCACTGGAGACGCGCGCGGAATTCACACGCTGGTTATGTGGACATTCCATACAGACTGTTTACTGTAAGTTTATTCAGTTTACTTAACCTTCACCTGGATTTAATTGGCCCCTGCCTCCTTCCATATTACCCTAATGACACTTATTAACACTGTTTGTGATATTTACACATGACTGTTGATATATATGTATCACTTTGTATTACTGTTTTTTTCTAAAAATTCAGAGATATTCACTTCCATACCAAAATCTATAATATTTTTGTATTGTACACATTTTTAATGGGTATTACATATTTAATGATGTGATTGTTAACTGATGTATGTTCCCTCTATTTATATTTGACACCATTGTTAGTTTGTGATGGCTTGAGAAAGGTTCCTGTTGAACCGAAACGTTGCTGTGTTTGAGGTGAATAAATCCACCCTGTTTTTCATCCGTCTTGAAGTCCTGGTGCCGTTACTATTTTCTATGCTGGTTTTCTGTCTAAAAAGAGGAGGAATTGATTCATCCCCTGGTAACGAGCACATGGCCTGATGTTCCAGATTCGTGGAGTGCTGTGTTTTTCTGCTCTTGTTGTATATATATATATATATATATATATATATATATATATATATATATATAAAAAAACACAGTCCATTATCATGACCACCTCCTACTTTCGACGTAGGCAGCGCGTAGCCCATGAAGGAAGTGATGTGTTGTGGGCTGGCTTGGTGGGTATATAAGATGTGCGGTAGTTTGAACACATATCACTTGTTGTTGCCATGGGTAAAAGGGGAGATATATGAGGGTTGCAAATGGATGATTATTTGCTTTCGCGCCAAGGGTGTCAGTATTTCTCAAACAGCGCAGTTTGTGAACTGTCCGCATGCTGCTGTGGTGAAAGTGTATCGTGAGTGGACAAATGGCCCATTGGGAATAACCGACATTCAAACTGCGAGGCACCGCGTGCCATTGATGTCAGAGGTGAACGTCAGGTACGAAGGTGCACGAGAGCCAAACGGCATGCTACGGTGGAGCAGCTCACCGTGAAAATCAACCAGGGGCTACCAGTTGTGTGTCTAAAACAACAGTTCAGTGAACCCCACTGCGTATGGGACTCTGAAGCAGACGGATGGTCACTGCTCTGATACTAAGGCCTGATTCACACGAGCGCTGCACATCTCGGACGCGAAAAACTGCAGTTTTTCACGTCCGAGGTGCATCCGTGCTCGGCGCTGCGGGACGTTATGTCTCACATCCCCCATAGATGAGTCTATGGAGGGATGCATGATGCGTGAAAAGATAGGACATGTCCTATTTCCCACGGACCCTTCACACGGTCCGTTGAAACAACAGCTGCGTGAACGGCCACATTGAATAACATAGGTCCGTGGGACGGCCGCTGTTTCAACGGCTGTCCCACGGACGTTTAACACGTTCGTGTGAATCAGGCCTAACAAGGGTGCATCGGAAAAAAAGGCTTTCATTTGATTGGCAGAGGGTTGCCTTCTCCGATGAGTCACGTTTTCTGCTTCATCGAACAGATGGATGTTGGCGTGTCAGGTGAGAAACATCAGAGAACAAACACCCTGCAGCCATTGCTGGAAGAACACAAGCTGGTGGCGGCAGCGTTATGGTCTGGGGAATTTTTTCATGGCATTCTCTGGGCCCACTCTGTGGAAGGCACTCTGAACCGATCTGGGTATGAATCTGTTTGTCTTCCCTGGGGCAGAAAGAATCTTCCAGCAAGACAATGCGACATGTCACAATGCTAGAAATGTCCGACAGTGGTTGGAAGAGCACGTGTAATGACGGGGTAGGGAGACAGACAGGTGAGCCCTAATCTACCCGCCACTCAGTCCCTGAATACTTGCACGACCCGTCCTAGGTGACGGCGTACAACTGGGCGACGGTCCCTACGCTTAATACGTGCACGACAGACAAACAGACAAGGGTACACAGAAGCTAAGGGAAATGGGGCAGTTGCCCACGGCAACACTGTGAGCAACAAGAGTAGTGAACGAGCCGAGTCAAACCAGGAGGGTACGAGGTACCAAACGCAGAGCAGGAGCGTAGTCAGTAAAGCCAGGGTCGATATGAAGCTGAGGTCAATAGTAATAGCTGGAACAGCAGAGCCAGGAAACAAGATAGAATCACAGGCAAAGACAAGAAGCAAATGAAGGTATACATAGACCGAGGGTGGGAGCTAGTTCCGTCTGGCCGGGCTGTGATAGGTTCTCCCACTCCTCAGCCTCCCAGCCTGAGTGGTAGCAGATCGAGTCACTCCAGCAAACCTAGGAGCAGATGCAGACTGATTAACCACGGGCTCGGCACAGAAGCTGTGTCTGGCAGATCCTTTACAGCACGACTAAGACTTCCAAGTACTTCCCTGGCCCCATAATTCGCCAGACTTGAACCCAATTGAGCATATGTGGCACCACCTCGATCGTCTTGTTCGTTCTATGGATTCTCCCCCACTCACCCTCCAGCAAATGTGGGGCGTACTGTGGTCAACACGGCTCCAGATACCGGAGACAACCTACCGGCACTTTATTGATTACTCCCAGCCCCTCTAGCTGCTGTCCGTGCTGCACACGGCGGTGACTCTGGATGTTAGATGGTGGTCATAATAATGTGACTCTACTGTGTATATATATATATATATATATATAATATATATATACCCCTACGTTCTGTGAAATGCTCCTGAATTATATGGCGGATATATAGCCCTGATGTATACAACCGTATGCCATACAGTCCCATTGACTTGCATTGTAAAACATGGTATACATTTTTGCTGCACAGGTAAAAACCAGGTATACTGATGTATACCACCCCAATATATGCCAAAAAGACACTCTTTAGGACACATTCGGCATATATGTCATGATCATTTCCCGATATCAATGATGAAAATAGGGGAAAAAGGCATTGAAGCATCGAAATGAGCACATTGATGTAAAATTAAAAAATCTGCTGAATTGTTACTTGTGTTTGGGGAATGTACATTATACTCAGATATGATATGTAGGTAAAAGTCAAGCAATCAGAATAAATAGTCGCCGATGGCGAGAACACATTGAATTTCTCATTGCCTCTGTAATAGATTACGTAAAACTTGAATGAAGAAAAATACAGGAAGTCTTATGAGAAATGAACGCAGCACAAGCTTTACAAATAACAAATGGTGCATTGTACCAAAGGTTAATTAACTGTTATGGTATGTTCACACGACAGCGTCCGTAACGGCTGAAATTACGGGGATCTTTCCGCCTGAAAACATCCCCGTAATTTCAGCCGTAACGGCATGTGCAGGCGCTTGAACGCCGCGTCCATTACGGACGTAATTGGCGCTGCTATTCATTGGAGTCAATGAATAACAGCTCCAATTACGGCCAAAGAAGTGACAGGTCACTTCTTTGACGCGGGCGTCTATTTACGCGCCGTCATTTGACAGCGGCGCGTAAATATACGCCTCGTGTGAACAGACAAACGTCAGCCCATTGCTTTCAATGGGCAGATGTTTGTCAACGCTATTGAGACGTCCGTAATTAGTGCGTGTGAACATACCCTTAAAGGGATTAAATTCATCAACCTTTTCAACAGTCTATCAGTTTAACCCATGATAACCTCACCATTAGCAATCTGATAGAACTAATTAATATCCATATAAACATGTCAATCACAGATTAGAGGGCGTGGCTCGTAGGCTCAAATAGTTCTCTAATTCCTTTCTTTATTATAGCAGGAGACAGGACTGGGCGGGGTCTGCCGCACAGGAAAAACAAGCCAATCACAGAGAAGATGTTTGTAGGACTGCCCCTATTGACGTCATGCTTGCCCGTTCCTTTCACTCTCGCTCTAGGGGAAGTTTGTGAGCGGAGTCTTTGGTGTGACGCAGCAGGTGGGCGGTGCAGTTGTTTTGATCATATGACCTGCAAAGAGTCGGTCAGCTGAGAGATCTAGACAGAGGGAGACCTAATGGGACGGAGGCTGAGCGGGATCCCGGAGACACAGCGCGTCCTCCAGCAGATGAGCCAGACAGTGCACGGTCCCCGGAGACATGATGGGCTCAATGCCCAGGAGCCGCAGCCTGAGTGACAACCCCAAGCCTGGAGTGGGAACAGCAGGTACTGTCCGGTGGCTGCCTCCTCCGTTCACGCTCGCTGTGTTATCCTCCAGAAGACTGTAGTTCAAAGGGAGGTGCAGCAGAGTCGAGTTTGTCAGGTGCAGCTGTGTTGAGTTTGTTATTGCACCACTCATAATTTTGTAAATTGTAACTTTTTTTATAGGCGCCTGGCCTGTTGCTTTGGGTTATCCTGGCACAGTGCACCAGTATTGAATTGTACACATTGGGCAGCTAAATGCATACCCATGGGCCACACTGGTACACTATAAGACGAGCGGTGTTGGTTGACTAGGGCCTCATGCACATTGCTGTATTACTGATCCTTAATATTGTTCCTCCATATGCTGCGTTTCCGAGGTATTCCCCCCACGCCCCCCCCCCCCCCCGAAGTATTCGCTTGTTGGAGAGGATACGGAGCCTGATGGAGGGATCATCCAGGTCAGGAACGCTCCGCAATGATTGATGGCCGCCATGTATCTGCCTGTATATGCAGCGGCCGCTATGTATATGTACTGTCCGCCAGTCAATGGTTCGGGGGAGGGAGTGCTGAACTCCTATAATATTCTAATTACTGATCTGATTGATGCTGTCCATAAACATGAGATAAATAGCCGCCATCTTCAACTGGTTATCCTCAATCTTTTCTGACCGGTTATAGACCAATAATCGAGACTTGGCCGGTAGTCGGCAGTAACTTGAGGTGTACGGTGTGATCGGCGGATATGTTGTGTGTCTGGTTTGTTTGGTTGTCTTTAACACTTCAGGTGTATTCAGACGTTAGAACCGCAATGTAAAAAAGCTTCTGAAAGTCGCATGTGTTTTTACAGTAAAGAAATGAAACCGCATTGGAAAACGCATCAAGTCACGGTAAAAATGGATGCCTTTTTAGGATGTGGTGTCGACAGTCCCTCAACCGCAATTCCTGAATGAACCCTGCCGCCCCCTGCACACCGGTCCGACTTGCTGCAGAAAACATTACAGCCAAAGGTCCATGAAAATCGTGTTTTATTTGGTGCGGGTTCTCGGCTAGACTCGCCGCCGCGGACACCAGATGAGGGGAAAATAAAAAATCAATACTGACCTCCTCCTGGTCTCCATGGCGACGCTTCATCCTCCCGGAAGGCCGGCAGCATAGTGACCAGACGAGGAGGGGTGAGGCATCGCTATGGGGATGCCAGGAGCAGTGCGTATTGAGCTTTATTTTTTTTTAAGTGCTGCTGGTATGCCCCCCCCCCCCAATTAATTCAATGCGGAAAGTCTGCAACATATGTGCAACCACTCTGCAGCATAAACTGACTCGCTGCGGTTTCCGAAATCTGCACCGCAGGTCGGTTCCTTCCCAGAAATTTTCTGCGGTGTGTTTGGGATTTTTAAACTGTAATACACTATTTGCCGCAATTATACTAGGTGTGCAAGGGAGCCTTAGGCCAAATGCGCGCGATGCGTATTAAGTGCGGATTTGTCGCACGTATTTTCCTGCGGCAAATCCGAAGTGTAACACATTACCAGCAAAGTAAAAGATTTAAAGAAATCTTATTTACAGGCTGCAGATTTTTCCGCACGTAAATTGACCTGCGGCGCGTATCTTAAAATCCGTAACATGTCAATTTATCTTGCGTTTCCGCTTGCGTATTTTATCTGACAAGTTTATGGAAAAAAAAAAGCTTGCCAAAATCCGTGCCATAAAACCGCACCTATCTCCGCATCAAAATTTAAAAACATTAAAAAACGTGATGTTGGGTACAGATTTTTACCTGTGGATTTTCTGCCCCAAATTACGCAACGTGTGAATATAGCCTAAGGATCCATACACATTGCCATGGTGTCTGCACGGAGCTTATACGGCGGTATATGAAGTCCCTGTGGGTCTGTATTACAGGCCTCTAGGAACTCTGCGTCTATGGGAGAAAACCTCTGTAATACAACACTGATCTCACAGGGTATGTTCACACGGCCTATTTTCAGCTGTTTTTTGGGCCGTAAATGCCCAAAAAATTGGAAGCAGAACTGTTCCGACGGGCCGTTTTTTTAAAAAGACGGGCGCTAGAAAAAAGTGCATGACACTACTTCAGCCGTTTTTGGAGCTGTTTTTCATACTCTATAGAAAACCACTCCAAAAACGGGCGTAAAAAAACACCGCCAAAATCGCGAGTGGCTTTAAAAACGTCTGAAAATCAAGAGTTGTTTTCCCTTGAAAACAGCTCCGTATTTTCAGACGTTTTTGAGTTTGCGTGTGAACATACCCTAACCCCAATGATTGTCTTCTCATAATATTTTGACATTCGGCAGGTCTTCTTCTTCTTTTGATGCGGTTTCTCCCTTTTGACCCTCCATTGAAATCAATAGGAGGCAGAAAAAAAACCCTGTGAGTTTTTTTGTTTTTTTTGTGCCAGCGGTCCTTGCATTGGCAAATATGTGCAGGCAGTTCAAAATCTGCCTCAAAATTCCTGAAGGAATTCTGAGGCAGATTTTTTTTCTGCCTGCAAAAAACTGTGTGAACAGGACCTTAAGGTTTAATCCCATCTAATAAACTGTTCATATCCCTAGGAAATGCAGTCCGATGTCTGGGACCACCCCCAATCCTGAGAATGAAGAGGGTCTAGGGCTGATTTAGCGCTGCATCCCCTTTTAAGTGTTCCCTGCACATCGGTGCCCGGCCACACAACTGTCCATGGAGCTGCAGCACAACCCCATTCAAGTGACAGGGGCCGGGCTGCCGTTCCTTGCACAGCTGGGACACGTAACATGACAATAGATGGTCCACAGCAGGTTGTAACCGGTCTCTAATAGTATAGGCAGAACCGCTGAGACAGTCCATTCCCGCCCTTTTCCCCTGTGAGGGTTTTTATTGTCTGTTTTTGTCCTAGTCACGTCCTGTAATGCAGGAAAAATGATTTTGGTTTTAGTTCAAGGTGCAGATGGTTCAAGATTATTAGATAAATTAACCCCATGATCACCACACACCATGTTGTTATGGCGGCCACTAAGGGGCTTTATTCTGCTGCACCAGAAAAACACATTGCTCCGGAATAGTGGCTGTATAGGGAACGGTGTCGCCGCAGGTTGGGTGCTCGGCTGACACAGACCATAAATTTATGAAGGAAGGACTATTTTTAACTGTAGCGGTCATCTTGATCATTGCTTACACCCGGCCGCCGAATGAAGGAAGCAAAGGCCTGTCACCAGGGCTGATTTTCTAGTCTTCGTGGCGACCGGGTCTTGTCCAATCTTGTACTTTTTCAGATGGGTCCTGCTGCTCTCTAAAGTATTGAGACCTTTCCACGAATCGGTGTGCAGCTTTCATACGGACATATCCAACCGGCACTGATGAGACCAAGGGGACTTGCTTAACTTTGAGGGTCTCTGGAACGGAATAATCATTCTAGATTTTTGGTGGGGCAGAGAAACCACTGTAAACAAACAAAAGAAAATACATCATTCACCTCACCACTCACTCTAAGGGTATGTTCACACGGCAGCGTCGATTACAGCTGAAATCACGGAGCTGTTTTCAGGAGAAAACGGCTCCGGAATTTCAGACGTAATGGCATGTTGCAGGCGTTTGTCCCTGCGTCCATTACGGATGTAATTGGAGCTGTTTTTTCCATTGTGTCAATGGAAAACTGCTCCAATTACGTCTCAAGAAGTGACATGCACTTTGACGCGGGCGTCTTTTTTTTAAAAAAAATGACCGTCGGCTCAGAACATCGTAAAGCCCATTCAAATGAATGGGCAGATGTTTGCCGGCGCATTGGAGCCGTATTTTCGGACGTAATTTGAGGGTAAAACGCCCAAATTACGTCCGTAAATAGGATGTGTGAACCCAGCCAAACCGTGTCGGAGTAAGGATTTCTTTGGACTTGGTTTCTGATCCTCATATATGTATTTCTATGTAAACTGTAGACCAGTGACTCCCAACCTCCACCACGGGGAAATGCCTGAAAAATGCTCCTACTCCAGGGAACCGCTGCTTCTGCGTTTTTGTTTTTGTTTTTTTTTGACTTTTTTTGGCCAAAAACACTGCGGCCAGATGTTATTTTAAAGCCTATAGTAAAATATGAGGCAGCCTACATACACAGCGTTTTGGT
Source organism: Rhinoderma darwinii (assembly GCF_050947455.1). Lineage (NCBI taxonomy): Eukaryota > Metazoa > Chordata > Amphibia > Anura > Rhinodermatidae > Rhinoderma > Rhinoderma darwinii. The sequence continues at coordinate 375,862,951 of NC_134689.1, read as the reverse complement.
TTGTAACATTTTTGTTAGGGTCAGTAGCATTTTTTAAGGGTATGTTCACACGGGCTATTTTCGGGCGGGTCGTAAACGGCCGAAAAATCTGAAGCAGAACGCCTCCAAACATCTGTCCATTGATTGCAATGGGAAAAACGGCGTTCTGTTCCGACGGGCTGTTTTTTTGCCCGCCTGTTTTTAAAAAGAATTGCAGGTCACTTCTTGGGAAGTTTTTGGAGCTGTTGTTTTTCATAAACTCTATTGAAAACGGCTATAAAAAAAAAAACGCCTCAAAAAAATTCTGAAAATCAGGAGCTGTTTTCCCTTGAAAACATCTCTGTATTGTCAGACGTTTTTGAGTTTGCGTGTGATCATACCCCGATGCTATATTCTGGGGGTGGTTGACTGCTTTTCCTGCCCCCATGATAAACCCATATGAATAATCTCAATTTGCCTACAGTACAAGGCCTGATTCACACGAGCGTGTTTTACGGCTGTCACACGGACCTATGTAATTCAATCGGACTATTCAGACATGCGTTGTTTTTCACGCAGCGTGTCCTGCGTGAAACTTACTGCAGTTCTTATTTTTGTGCGTCTTTTTTTTTTTTTTTTTTAAGTCCATGGGTGCGTGAAAACAAGACCGCACATGGACATCATCCGTGATTCACGCACCAGTTGCTTTAGAAGTGATGAGGGAAAAAAAACACCTTCAGTTTGTCTTTTTGCAGACCTAAAAAACGCATGACATATGCGCATAAAAACGCAGACGTACACGGAACTGCAAAGCAAGAAAAATGCTGCATAGTTTACGCGTGCAAAACGGACACGTTCGTGTGAATCTAGCCTAAGTGACAGGTCTGCTGTTAAGATGGCCATACTCGTTACATTTAGAACAGCCGAACATGACGATTTCGTTGGGCGCCAGCAGTAAGTTCCAAGCGCTTCTGGGATCTCTCCATGCCAAATTTAGGTTTTGGTCAAATATTAATTACCCTTTAAGGACACACATTTTGTGTCCATCCATAGAAACCTAAGTGACCAGTGTATCAAATCTTATTTCTATTGTGCTCCCCGTGATATCATGCCTGAATACATGACGCCATGGTGGACTCATGGAAACCAAATCACCGCTGAGACTAAGGGTATGTTCACACGGCAACACCAATTACGTATGAAATTACGGAGCTGTTTTCAGGCGAAAACAGCTCCTGCATTTCAGACGTTTTGACAAGTGCACACGTTTTTCGCGGCGTCTTTTACGGACGTAATTTGAGCTGGTTTTCATTGGAGTCAATGAAAAACTGCTACAATTACGTCCCAAGAAGTGACATGCACTTCTTTGAGGCGGACGTCTTTTTACGCGCTGTCTTTTGACAGCGGCGCGTAGAAAAAAAAAATAGCACATCTGCACAGAACATCGTAAGATCCATTGAATTCAATGGGCAGATGTTTGGAGCTGTTTTTCCGGCCGTAATTCGAGGCGTAAAACCCCTGAATTACGTCCGTAAATAGGGCGTGTGAACATACCCTACTTCTCATTTCCATGGATAATCTAGGTCCTGGATTGGGATATAAAACCTCTTTATGATCTGTGCCCTTTGCGTCTGAGTTCTTTGGTGATAGCAAATTTCTATATAGAACATAATGCCTCAAGTCGCCTATTAGACTCACAAGGGACGGAGCACGGGACAGGCCTCAAGCCAGATCATTGCCTGGGGTGGGATGATGTTCATGGGAATGAAGCCAGACTCTTTCTTCTAGAATATTATCCATGGTGTTTGCTGCCAGGAATGGTTTATTTGTGTAATTCTTTATTAAAGGAAGAGCGAATTACACTGGATTATATATCTGTATAGAAAAGTAAAAATTCTTCAAATGGGGAAATCTTTAACTTGCCGCTCACGATGGAGGACAGTTCTAACCACCCGTCGTTTTGGGAATTGGTGGTGGTGTTAGCTCACAAACTTCTACCAATGATTTATTTTAACTTCTTAGTTCATTTTGGGTAATATTCCCTTCTAGCGCAAGTTCACACGCCTCCAAACATCTGCCCATTGATTTGGATGGGAAAAACGGTGTTTCGTTCCGACAGAGTTTTTTTGTTTTTTTTACACGGCCGTTTGAAAAAATTCCCCGTAAAAGAAGTGCGTTTTTGGAGCCGTTTTTCATTGAGTCAACAGAAAAACAGCTCCAAAAACGGCTGTAAAACATGCCTGATGCATAAAAAATGGCTGAAAATCAGAGGCTGTTTTCCCTTGAAAACTGCTATGTCTTTTACAGCCGTTTTTTGTTAAAAGCGTGTGAACATACCCTTATTCTGAAGATATTGTAATATGGCAGTTGGCAAAAATAGTCCTTTTACCAGATTAGCAGGAGAACCCCAAAACATTTTTTGACATGGAAACCGCGGCTAAAAACGGCCGAAATTGCCTCCCATTGTTTTCAATGGGAGGTGGAGGCGTTGAAAAAGAAGCGACATGCCCTATCTTGAGGCATTTTCCTCCTCGAAAACCCCTTTGAAATCAATGGGAGGTGGAAAAAAAATGCAAACGGCCGAAGTGTTTTTTTTAACGTGTTTTATGTCAAAATCTACTGTCATGGGGTTCGTTCGGTTGATACACGATCAACAGAGCCAATGAAGACAGGGCAACTCCAACAGGGTTTATTGTTTCCAATGCTGACAGAACAAGTAGCCTTCAATGCAGGAACCGCACACAGTCCACAAAATCAGGTATCACCGGAAACACCTCAGAGCGCCGGCCTCCGCTTCAGCTCCCGTAAAAGTCAACATCCAGGAGATCTCCATCCTCGCCAGGACAAGCCCTTGTATACCCCTCAGGGGGAGGAACATCTTGGCAGTTTCTAGTCACCATCGTTTGTTCTAATGACTTTAGTTTGTAGTTCTACTGTCTGTATGTGAGTTGTGTCTTTTGTACTATTATGTGTATTGCCCAACTATTGTCTGCCACAGCCAGGATGAGAACCGTGGGGGAGATAATTGGATCTGCTTGGATTGCTGGTTTGCAGTCTAGCTGAGTGATGGTGGTTCCTCCTGATGACCCCCTTGTGTAGGCTGGACAATGAGGACACTTTGTCTTGTGGCTGCACCTCTGACTCATCTGATTGTCCATATGCTGGAGACATGACACGTGGTACCTGATTACAGAATCATTCCTCTCTGCTGAGGACTGTTGAATAAATGGGTAAAAAAAATGTGTCAAAAAACTTGTAGAAAATGCCTGTGGTGCAAAACCACTTAAACACCGGAACTGATTTTTCCAGGCAGAATTTTCAGCATGCAAAAAAACCTCAATGTGAACTTAAGCCAGGCTTTTCTGCTCCAAAATCCGCATGAAAATAAGCTGTATGAACATACCCTTAAATGTGGGAATTCCATCTCCTGTATGTCAAATCTCTTATCTCCTGGTGAACCACGCATGTTTTTGAAGTGAATAGGTAAATCCGCTGAAAGTCGTTTTAATAAAGGGCTGGATCGTGGCCTGTGACCATAGAGTTGGTACTTACTTTTTTTTTTTTTTTTCCCCGGCTTCAGCACAAGTCTACCAGAGCCCAAAATCTGCATTGTTTAGGCCATCCCTGTCCTGGAAAGAGCCATAGACTTCCCACCTGGTTCAGCCCTGATTTCTTGTTAGTTGGAGCTACACAGGAGCTCGGGCAACATTCACATGCGACGGAATTGCCTAAGATTTGCAGAGTGCATTCTGCACTACAAATCTGCTGTAATTTACCGTACAATTCATGTGGGTGGGCTTTTTCTTATTGTAACTATTTCCGTGCGTAAATTGGAGTAGATCTTCAGTGGATTTCTCCCTTTGCAATGCGTGCTTGAATTTCTACAAGGAAATAATTACGCTGTGAAAACGCCATTCACATGAATGTTACTGTAAATCGGAAGTTGTGCTCCGTCATATAAAAGTTATTCCCCCATGGGTAAAGAAAATTGTTAGCGACTTAGGAAACATTAAGACTTTGAACCAAGCTGAAGTCTGAGGCTACACAGTGGTAAGACTGGGTCACATGAAGTTCTTGTTTTAGAATTTTCGGATATATTCAATTTTTTTCTTTTTTTTTTATGCCTAAGATTTACTTTGTATAGACTGTAAGCACTGGTGAACAGGCGTAGTAGTAGTGGTGAAGCTGTTGTGTGCATTATGTGGCAGATGTTTATGGTGTTCCCTACAATTACAGTGCACGCTCTACATTTATTACAGGTAACGTACTGCATAGTTATGAGGTGACAACCTGCCCAGTCTCGCGTGTAGTACTGGATTCCTTTGGTAATCCTACCAGTGACAGGTCTATGTGGTATGAACTTCAGGTGGAGCAACTTCTGCATGTGTTGAATCAGCTCATCTGTCACTGTGTTGTAGTCAGGTACTTCCCTCCTGGTCTCGATGATCAGATATATGGTAAAACAGCAAAGGTCATCACTTTTTTTTTTTTTTTCCTGCTCTTGTTTAGAATAGGGGTAGTGGGTGGCCACCCGGGGGATCATTATTTTCTAAATTGTTCAGTCTTCAATTCAATTTATGGTTTGACAATATTTTCTTGCAGCTTTTAAAAATATAAAAATTCAGACACTTTCCTGACTATTTGGCTTTTATAGAATAACACAATGGTGAAAATTATTTTGGGTAAAAGGTCATTAGGCGAAGGATTGCAATGAGTATGCAATGTTTGTAGCCACTAGTGAACCGCATTGTTTCACTTGTGGCTTCATTGTTTTCCGGTATCTATAATCGCCATCACACTTGCCTTTTCTCTTCCCCTTTCTCTTCCCCATGCTCTACAACAGATGTGCTGGTTTTGTGTAGTAGCAGTAAAACACTACCATAGAGTACTAAAGTACTGTCACTGCCCTAAATTATGTACACAGTAGGGTCATATTTATGGAACCTGTTAGGCCCCATGCACACGGCCATGCCCCTAATCACGGCCCGCGATTGCAGGCACAGCCGGCCACTGACGGCCGCACGCATTTTTCGGGGCGTTCCCCCGATACAAAGTATGGGAGCACGTCCCGTAAAATACAAAAGAATGGACATGTTCCATAATTTTCGGAACATTTCTACGGCACAGACACCCATCCGTAGCGCTACGGAAAGGTGTCTGCGGCCAATAGAACTGAATGGGTCCTAACTGCGGACCATATTACAGTCCGCTATTAGAGTTTTTACGGTCGTGTGCATGGGGCCTAAGGCTGCACAGCTTCTTAGTATTGAGCTACGTGGTCTCCCTGTGCTGCTGTACTGACTCTGTGTGCCGTATGTACAAAACTAAGGCGCATTGCTCCTAAGGGAGAATACATAGTCCGATAGAACTTGCCACAAAATACTACAGAAAAAAGCTCCATATGTAGTCTAAGGCATACAGAGGTACAGCGCGGTGCCTCTTACGGCTCTGTACAATGTGGCCGTGTGCATGAGCTCTTGGTTGGCTTCGTGGGTTTTGAGTTTTCCTGGGCTATTCTGCTGGTTACTTTATGTTGTGTTTTTCAGTTACTAGTGGAAGAGACTAGAAAAGCTCAGAAATGTGTGAAGTCTTCTGAAGCTTCAAATGAGCCAAAAGGACAAACGAGACTTGTATAGTCAAGCAACTTTTTTCATTTTTGGGAGTGTTGCAGTTAATCATAAAGGAGAGGCATTTCCATATCTCTGTAAGAGGCCCTTTACAATATGGCGGTTATACAATGGAACGCCTGAAGTAGGAGACATGCGATATTCAGAACTAAACCAGCGTTTTATGGCTAATGTTATTGACCGAATGGCATGGAGTAAATTTAATCTTGAAAAGTTGTCAGTCTGCCCTTGTGGGCTCAAGAAGGAATTTTTCTTTCTGCCCACTGAATAAAAAGTTTGCCCCATTTGCTTTGGGGGTTTTGTCTCTGGATCCAATAATCAGTACCTGAAAGGATGAATTTCATGTACTTGTGATTTTTTTTTGCTAAAAAAAAACAACTTTCCTACAATAGTCATTATTTATTTTATATTACCCTCATGACTACCTTCTGACCTGTGGTCTGTAACACTGAAACCAGCATGCGCGAATGGGTTAAAGTTTTTCTACACAGTCCCTAAGTTTTGGGAGACTTCCCGTCGATGTTTCGCTCCGTATAAACGTATTTGCATGAATGGACTTCTTCTTGAGCTTGTATGATGGGCTTTTGCTTATATACAGTAGCAAACCTGAACAAGCAGAGGTGCAGTGTAAAGTGTAGGGGAGGGACAGCAGAAGACTGAGCCTGTGATGAGATAGAAGGGGGATGTCAGGCAGGCTACCTAAGTTTAACTTCTTTATTTCATCCATATTGTGAACGCATCCTTCTTGTATTGTCTATGTGGATATTGCAGCAGAGTGCACGTGCTTTATGGCAGCTGCAAATAATGGATGGAAGCATTCCTGTCTCCAAGAAAATATGGAGTATACTCCACTACCAGAGAGTGACAGGGGAGCTCCATACAGAGCCTTTAAACTGTGTATATTATTGTTCTCCTTCCTTATCTAGGATTCTAGCTGCACAATTGAGTTGTCACCCCCTAATAATAATGAGCTGACTTTGCTCATTCTCTCAAAGTCTACACAGCAAAGCTGAATGAAAAGTGTGCTTCAGAAAACAGGAAATATCAGCTTAATGTGTAAACTGCGATATTTCAGTATGTGTTTGTTTGTTTTTTTTCTCCTTGGAAATCTGGATAGTCACCCAAAAATAAAATGTTTAAACTAAAAACTTGGAATAATAGGTAATTTTCTAACCATATATTTCATGAGTTCCATGTATCTTCCTTTTTCCTCCTCTGTCTCCTTTTACCTTTTGAAGCGTATTTGTGTAAGTTGTAATTTCCTTGTGCAACTTTACTTCTTCTTTTGTGATAATTCTATCTATACTTCTGTTGATTTTGTAGAGTGATTCATCCTGGTGGTTGCAAGGCGGTGATTTCTTCCAGTCCCTCATCTTGGCATATACAGAGTTTACTCTCGAATACATCCCATATCTCCGCTGGGCCTCCACTTGTGGTTCCAATTCATAGATCCCATTGTTTCTAGACCTGTCATCTGAAATTTCATCCAACTTAATTGTTTTTGCTTATATTTCTCTCTAATTTTACCACTCACTTCACATTGCTGCTCACGTCCTGAAAGGCCAATGGCCCATTCTTCTGTACTGACCCACTTCTGACATTCTTTAGTCTCGCTCCCCCATTCTTCTGATTCCTCATTTGTCTATCAGTGGCTCAGGCACATGGACTTGTTCCTTTTGTTTGAATTTGTAATGTAAAGTCCACCATCTACTCTACGGTATTGCTGCTGTGATTTAATTATTTGTAGCCATTGTATGGTCCAACCAAGTCTAAGTACACCTTTTGAAGTATGTGTGATTTGGTGCAGCTTTCTGAATACCTTTTATTAAAAATAATTTTTACTTTGAGATACAGCTGCTTTGTATCCTGTTTACAGGGCAGCTGTATCATTCGCAGAATCCTTTATCAATCAGGTCAGCGGCACTGACCGGTTTAGTGACAGCGGGTCCTGTGTCTCTGATACGCCGGATCGAGCTGTTACCGATCACATTGAAGTTCAAAACTTAGATGTGATCGATGACATGTGGATCCTGCGTGTCCGAGACATGCAGGACCTGCTGACTGGGAACCTGTCAGTGCCACTGACCTGCTGGATACAGGTTTCAGCGCTAGATGCAGCTGCTCTGTACATCGGATACAAAACAGCTGTATCTCAAAGTAAAAATCATTTTTAATAAAAAGTATTTAGAAAGCTGCACCAATCACAGATTTATTTATTAAAAAAAATTTAAATGTCTACTTCAAAGATGTACAGTTCCCTGACTCCCCCATTAATAAACATGTTCTGCATGACTGACCGTTTCAATGGTGTGTACAGATAAGCTGCTGCCTTGACATCTCTGGAGCTGCGTGTCAACGGGTCACACATAGGGATAGTTTGAGTTAAAGCTCAAAAATATTTAATCCTTGTTTGCACTGGCTGAACTGTCAGACTGTACAACTAGGTAATAAATTGTCAGTGAATCCTGGTAAAATGAAAATGTAAACCACTTTTCAAATAGTAGGGATTTTTAATTAAGATTATTTGGTGTGTACATCTCCTATGCGGATCTTTGTGTCTCCATGATAACAGACTACAAACAAGCTCTGTGTAGTCAGATCCTGCAGTCATATGATGTAAGTTAATAAGAATTAGATCCTGCATTACCTTGATTCATATGAACTAACAAGATTTTGTAATTTCTGCAATTTGTTCTACATATTCAAAATCCATTGCAGTGTTTCCTGAGCAAAGCACCACCTCCCTGGGACTGTATGGGAATAATTGTGTTCACGCATGCACACCTATACAACATCCCGAAGAGCCCTAGATTCTCAAGCATCTCTGTACCACTGTCCTTGTGTCTATTCACATTCATCTAGATGTTCTCACCAGTTCCTTGTTTCATTTTGTAGCGGAGTGCCAGCGCCTCCTTTCTCCATCGCCGTGCTATGGCACCAAGTTATGTGAAGGCTCCAGCCCAGAGGAGGTGCAGCTTCGTCGCCGACTAAAGTATTTCTTCATGAGCCCTTGTGACAAGTACAGAGCCAAGGGGAGGAAACCTTACAAATTGGCCCTGCAGCTCATCAAGATCATGATGGTCACCATACAGGTATTGCTTACATAACACGCACGCATACTTATACTCGGGTCAGAAGATGCCGCCATTTTGGACTTAATGACTTGACAGGCTGCACAAGAATAATATCCCAGTATCCATTCATGTGAAAATGAGGACCCACCAGCCTCTTTCCTCAGCATGAACATCTGGTTTTAGGGGGTTTCGGCAGCAGCCAACTAGTCTTTGTTGGTTTCTCTTAATGGGATGGTCCAAACCAGAAAAATTCTGCTGTCCGTGTTGGCAGACCACCATTTATGTATTCTCGGCATAGGAGGTCTGTCTAGAAAGAGCATAGTCAAATTGGCATCTCAGAAACCAGAGTACAGAACCACGGAGACCTGGCAGAAATGCAGATGGTGGAGGACAGACCGCATTGTGTGTAGTAGAATTTGGCATATGCATGTGAGTCACCTTATCAGTGGGGTCCAGTGTTTCTGCTTGAAATAAGCTCAGGCAGCTAATAACCAGGGTGGACGCACCCATGTTGCATGCACTTGAAGGCTGGTTGTATAGATATGGAGAACGTTATCACCCTGCGATCAGTGCTTTGCATTCTATTGTAGCTATGTATATGTTGGACATGGCTGCCGGCATGACCACATCCCTCATAACTGTCCGATCTCTTGCAGCTTATCCTGTTTGGTCTCAGTAATCAGGTGGTTGTGCAGTTTAAGGAAGAGAACACGGTGGCGTTTAAACATCTCTTCCTGAAGGATTACACAGATGATTCAGAGAAGACCTACGCCGTCTACACCCAGAGCGATGTCTACGAACACCTCCACTATGCAGTGGATCAGGTGGGAGAGTGCCCGTATTGTACCCCCAAGTGCTTTTATTGTATCCCCTGCATAAGGGAATTATTCATTTGTATAGCCACTGTTATGTGAGTGGACAAAAGTTGTCTTTGCATTGGAATACACACTCAGTGTGTACGCTCCGCAACCAGAGACTTTACACATCACTCGCCTTATTAGTTTAGGTGTCTTTTTTTTTTTTTTTTTTCCAATTCCAGGACTTCTTTTCTATGAACTGGAGCCCAGAACTGAACTGCATATTCTAGATGAGGCCTCACTAATGCTTTGTAAAGTGGTAATATTACATCCCTGTCCCGTGAGTCCATGACTCTTTTAATACACGACAATATTTTGCTGGCCTTTGAAGCAGCTGATTGACACTGCATGCTGTTATTTAGTTTATGATCTACAAGTACACCCAGATCCTTCTCAACAAGTGACTCCCCCAGTGTAGCTCCCCCTAGGACATATGATACATGCAGGTTGTTGGTACCCAGATACTCATTTGCCATGTGCCAAGTGGATGCCAAAACACTGTATATCCAAGTTGACTTGTAATTTATAAACCTCTTCCATAGACTAAATATTACTACATAACTTGGCGTTATCTACACAAATAGAAATAGTGCTATTAATTCCATCCTCTATATCATTAACCCCTTGAGTACCCAGCTCATTTTGGCCTTGAGGACCAGACCCATTTTTTTCAAATCTGACATGTATCACTTTATGTGGTAATAACTCCGGAATGCTTTTACCTATCCAATTGATTCTGAGATTGTTTTCTCGTGACATATTGTACTTTAGTTTAGTGCGAAAATTTGGTCGATAAATTCATTGCTTATTTGTGAAAAACACCAACATTTAGCGAAAATATGAAGAAATTATGATTTTTCCAATTTTAAATGCATCTGCTTGTAAAACAGATGGTAATACCACACAAAATAGTTACCAATTAACATCTCCCATATGTCTACTTTATGTTTGCATCGTTTTTTGAACATCCTTTTATTTTTCTATGACCTCACAAGGCTTAGAACTTTAGCAGCAATTTCTCATATTTTTAAGAAAATTTCAAAAAGCGATTTTTTTTTTTCAGGGACGAGTTCAGTTCTGAAGTGGTTTTGAGTGCCCTATATATTAGAAACCCCCATAAAACACCCCATTTTGAAAACTGCACCCCTCAAAGTATCCAAAACAGCATTCAGAAAGTGTTTCAACCCTTTAGGCGTTTTACAGGAATTGAAGGAAAGTAGAGCTGAAATTTTCAAATTTAATTTTTTTTACAAAATTCATATGTAATACATTTTCTTCTGTACCACAGAAGGTTTTACCTGAGAAACGCAATTCAATATTTATATTGCCCAGATTCTGCAGTTTTTAGAAATATCCCACATGTGGCCCTAGTGCGCTAATGGACTGAAACACAGGCCTCAGAAGCAAAGGAGCACCTCTTACATTTTGGGGCCTCCTTTTTTCAGAATATATTTTAGGCACCATGTCAGGTTTGAAGAGGTCTTGTGGTGCCAAAACAGTGGAAACCCCCCAAAAGTGACCCCCATTTTTTAAACTACACCCCTCAGGGAATTTATCTAGGGGTATAGTTAGCATTTTGACCCCACAGGTATTTTGCTATATTTTCTGGAGTTAGTCTGTGAAAATAAATCTACCGTATATATCGGCGTACAAGACGACTTTTTACACCCTTAAAAAAATGTCAAAAGTGTGGGGTCGTCTTATATGCCGGATATTGTCTACATTAGGGATGCACGTTGCAGCCGCACAGCTCAGTATAGTAACACATGAATGTATGGGAGCGCGGCTGTGTAATTCAGCCACAGCCCCGCTCCTGAGTCATGATAAGTTCGCGGGGTCAGGATGATGCAATGCGGCCAGCGCTGCACTAATGAGCGGCGGCACTGGAGACAGAACATGGCGGGCGCGCTACAAAACACCCCCATGTTCTGTCTTCAGTGCCTGAACTGCCGCTCATTAGTGCAGCGCCGGCCGCATCACCTCATGCTGACCGCGCGCGCACTTCCTGTCAGGAGCGGGGCAATGGCTGTATTACACAGCCGCAGCCCCGCTCTATAACGGCGGAGATCAGAGAAACCGCTCATCTCCGCCGTTATTCCCCTGAATGCTGCGATCACAGCTGACTGCAGCATTCAGGGGAAAGTGAGAAGGGGGGATGCCCCTGGATCGCGTCACAGGGAATTCCTGTGACGCGATCGAGGGCCATACCATATATGGGCAGACAGCCCAGGGTCTATTGACGGACCCCAGGGCTGTCTTACCATATTTCATGTTGTTAGGACATACCCAAGTATGTCCTAACAACTGCCTGTGTATTATCCGTCCACAGGTTAATGTACTGGCACATATCTGATATATGTCAGTACATTAAAGTTTAAAAACAAAGTATTGTTAAATTTTAAAAAAAATACACCTTCACCTTTTTTACAATAAACATTAAAATAAGTCTCAATACATAAAATACACACATTCAGTAATGGCGCGGACAACAATGTTTTTGCATCATTTATGATGTGTACGCTGTAAAAAAATGAAATAAACACGGCTTTCATTCACTTATTAATGTGAGGAGCGAGGTGCGATGAATTTACCCTCCATGTTCCTCACATTAATAGTAATTAACCCCATCATGTACCTCGCACATTAACCCAATATGACTGAGAAACATGATGGGATTAATTACTATTAATGTGAGGCGCGTTCAAAATTCATCACACGTCGCGCCTCACATCAGAAAACGGGAGAATTTTTTTTTTATTACTGTTGGCAAAAGTATCGAAATTGGTATCGAAATCGCAATACTAAACGAAGTATCGGTATCGAAGTCCAAATTCTGGTATCGTGACATCCCTAGTCTACATATTGTCTACACACAGGTTGTGTGTTACCTTGTGAGCCTGCAGTCCGGTACACAGGCTCCCGGGATGCACGGAATCCGCCACGGATCTGAGGGAAGCCGGTATTAGCCGCCAGGGAACATCTCTGTAAGATCCTCTGGCCCGCCCTTTCCTCTCATTCCCTGCCTCTCCGATCTCGCGCGATGAAGCAGCCTATCTGCGCATGCGCGAGTTCAAAGAGACAGAGAGTCCTGGGTCCTGCCGCCGATGGCCATAGTGAAGCGCTCCTGCACGAAATGGTGAGTATATCTTAAATTCTATATTTTAAGGGTAAAAGTTGGGGGTCGTCTTATACGCCCAGTCGTCTTATACGCCCAGTCGTCTTATACGCCGACATATACGGTACTTTTTTTTCTGGAAAAACGTAAAAATTTCTAATTTTTGCAAGGAATAAAGGAGAGAAAGCACCCCAACATTTGTAAAGCAATTTCTCGCGATTACGGAAATACCCCATATGTGGTAATAAACTGCTGTTTGGACCCACAGCAGGGCTCAGAAGGGAAGGACCCCCATTTGGATTTTGGAGCTCTGATTTTACTGGAATGGTTTTCAGTGCCGTGTCAAGTTTGCAACACACTGGAGGGACCTAAACAGTGGAATCCCCCCAAAAGTGACCCCATTTTGGAAACTATACCCCTCAAGGAATTTTTCTAGTGGTATAGTTATCATTTTGACCCCACAGATTTTTGCTGAATTTATTGGAATTAGTCTGTGAAGATGAAAAGAGACTTTTTTTTGGAAAAAACACAGAATTTTCTAATTTTTATAAGGAATAAAGGAGAAAAAGCACCTCAACATTTGTAAAGCAATTTCTCCTGATTACGGAAATACCCCATTATGTGGTAATAAACTGCTGTTTGGACCCATGGCAGGGCTCAGAAGGGACGGAGCACCATTTGGATTTTGCAGCTCAGATTTTGCTGAATTGGTTTCTGGGGGCCATGTCGCATTTGCAGAGTCCCTGAAGTACCAGTACAGTAGAAATTCCCCAGATGTGATCCCAATTTGGAGACTATACCCCTGAAAGAATTAAATTAGAGGTGTAGTGAGCATTTTGAGCCCTCAGGTGTTTTATAGATTTTATTAGAATTGGTCCGTGAAAATAAACTTTTTTTTCCAATAACCTGTAGCTTTAGCTCAGAATTTTTCATTTCCACAAGGAATACAGGAGAAAAGACACCCCAAAATGTGTTACACAATTTCTCCTGATTACGGAAATACCCCATATGTGGTTGTAAACGGCTATTTGGACATACGGCAAGGGTCTAAACTGAAAAAGTGCAATTTCGTTTTTGGAGTGGAGATTTTACAAAATGTGTTTTTGACGCCATGTTGCATTGCGCTGAGGTACGAGTACAGTGAAAACTCCCGAGAAGTGACCCCATTTAGGAAACTACACCCCTCAAGGAATTCATCTAGAAGTGTAGTGAGCATTTTGACCCCCAAAGGTTTTGCAGAAATTAGTGCACAGTGGATGTTGAGATTGAAAATTGACATTTTCCACATATATGCTATTCCAGTGCCCAATGCGTTGGGCCCAGCTTGTACCACTGGAGACATACGCCCCATAAATTGTTAAGCGGTTCTCCAGAGTACGGTAATACCCCATATGTGGTCATAAACCGCTGTTTGGGCACACTGCCAGGCCCAGAAGGAGCGCCATTTGGCTTTTGGAGCACAGATTTTGCTTGGTAGTAGTTTTGTTTAGTGTTTTACTGGTGTTTCAGTTTATAATGTGGGGGCATATGTAATCTGTGCGGAGTACATAAATTTTTTGCGTGACACACTGTCGTTTTTATTGGTACCATGTTTGGCTACGCGCGACTTTTTGATCACTTTTTATTCCATTTTTTGGGAAACAACGTGACCAAAAAATGGAAATTCTGCCATTGTTTTTTCTGGTATTTTTTTTACGGTGTTCACCGTGCGGGATAAATAATATGATATTTTTTTTTAGGTCAGGCCGATACGAACGCGGCGATACCTATTATGTCTAGTTTTTGTCTTTTTTTTTTTTTCATTTTTTTTCCTAATTATAAAGGGCTTGATCAAGGAAACAAGGCGATTATTGTTTTTATTACGTAAAACTTGTATTTATTTATTTATCTAAAACTTTTTTTTACTTTTTTTTTCACTTTTTATTTTACACATACTAGGGGACTGGAAGATCTGATCTTCTGATCCCATGTACAATACACTGCACTACTTCTGTATGTACTGATGTAGTGTATTGTAACTGTCACTTTACAACTGACCGTTGAGCCTATTACGTCCTGCCTTGGGCAGGACCTAATAGGCTCCTGTACCTGGCAACCAGAGGGTGCAGAGGGAGCCCCCTCCCTCTGTATCAATCACTTAAATGCCGCTGTCGCTATTGACAGCGGCATTTAAGGGGTTAAACTACAGCGATCGGAGAGGACAGTGATCGCTGTAGTTGCAGTGGGATGTCGGCTGTATATTACAGCCGACATCCGATGAAGATGGAGCGAGCACAGCTCCTGTGCCCGCTTCATCCTCAGGGCATTACTATACGCCCATTTTCGGGAAGGGGTTAATAAAAATAGTGTTTTTTTTTTACACCGCTTTCTCTGATCTCCTCACGTATCTCACAGAAGTGAGGAGATCAGAGAAAGTGACAGGTGCTTTCTCCTGCAGACGACGTCACAGACGGCTGTGATTGGTCAGTCTTCAGAGACTGACCAATCACAGCAATCGCCGGCATTGGGGACTGCTAATTGGTCCCCAGGCCGGTAGAGACGGTTAGCTGTCAATGACAGCTGCCGCCGCTGTTCTGTCACTATGTGATTTCACATAGTGACAGTTTATTAGTGCGCCGTAATAGTACGTCGAAGGTACGCTGGAATAAGCGGCCAGCGACGTACTATTACGTCGAAGGTACGCAAGGGGTTAATAAATAAGTTGAATAATAGTGGTCCCAGCACTGAACCCTGGGGTACACCACTTATAACCGGGGGACCATTCAGAGTAGGAATCATTGACCACAACTCTCTGGATACGTTCCTTGATCCAATTCTCAATCTAATTACAAACTATACTTTCTAAACCTATAGTCCTTAATTTACCCATTAGGCGTCTATGGGGGACAGTGTCAAATGCCTTTGCAAAGTCCAAAAACACTATATCCACATCTGCCCCTCTGTCTAGGCTTCTGCTCAACTCTTCATAAAAACAAATCAGGTTGGTTTGACAAATTCTGTGCTTAGTAAAACTGTGCTGGCTGTCACTTATAATGCTATTTTCTGTGACATACTCCTGTATATAGTCCCTAAAGGGCCACTCAAATATTTTTCCTACAATGGAAAAATGGGGCGGTTTTTAATACGGATGACCTATGAATCAGCTGTATCGGCTGCCCCCACGCACAGGATGTTATGCAGTGCCTGGATTCGGAAGCAGAAGGCTCCGTACACTGTAAACCGCCAGGTAAAAATCTACCTCGAGATTCCAGAAGGAATTTTAGGCAGATTTTTCTGCCCGCAAAAAAACTCTGCGTGAACATGATCATTACCAGATTATTATCACTGAGGAAAATCAGTAACGTCTTTATTTCTCTAAGGCTGGAGACTTAGTTTCAGTATGCCGTCCAATGTGATTTCTTGAATTTTATTTCCATATTTGTCGTCACTATTGGAGGAAAGGCAATGATCTCCTTATCCCCTGACCTAATCCACCCTCCGATGTCCTCTACTCCACCCATTAATATAGTCTGACCGCTCTGGTTGTCACAGAAGGCCCCCCCTCCCTTATAATGGTGACCACGGGAGAGCCTTCTTGCTATGTGGATGTGTGAGTCCCTATGAAGGTACAGCCATACCTCTGTAGGACCTCTAAAGCAAATCAAAGTTGTCACCTCTAGGCAGAAGCTGTAAAGTCTGTACTTTTCAATAAAATATATATTCTAAAATGAATAGGGGCCAGAGCTCTAGTTTTCTGTAAGACCTCCACATCTTTTGCTAGCCAAATAATTAGGAGTTGTCTGGTTTGAATATTAGATTTCCATCTAAAAGATCTCCAGATAATTAGGTTATCCACACATTCATATGCCCTAGTACTAACTGAATACTTGTTACTTGGTTCTGTCACTATAGGAATAATACATCGTTATACAGGAAGCCCTTAAGTGCCCTCTGGTGGCGGCTGCTTGTATTTTACAACCGACGCTTAACTGTAATGGCCAGGATCGGAGAGAACTCCGATCTCTGCTGTTTAACCACTTAGATGCCAAAAACAACACTTCTCTTTACTGATGAGAAGCAACAACCCTGAAACAGTACTTTGTACAGTTGGGCGTCTCTGGTTTGGCTATTAACTCCGCTCATGTTTCAAGGCTCTATAAAGGGTCGAACATTAGTAGGGTAGTCCCCTATAGGTGGCACTAGACAGTTGTTTTTTTTTTTTCTTCCTTTTGGGGGAGAGCTATTTTGCATACGTTTCCCAGAGATCATTACCCTTAAGACTCACTACCAGCTGGATCTCTTCACGAAGAATCGGTGCCTTTCAAGTCCTAATATTGATGCAGTTCTCCTATATATAAGAATCCCGCAAATCCTGACGCCTATTTTTGTTTTTGTGTCTTAGTACATCATATTACCCAACCAAACTACAGCTCGCTATGCTTACACCCGCTCTGCCAACCAATCAGCTCTCTCGGTGTGTCAGCAGTATTACCGCAAGGGCCACATCGATCCTGCCAACGACACGTTTAATATTGATCCAAAAGTTGTCACAGGTAAATGTGTTATTTGGTACCAAATTGGAATCCGTTTCTCTTACAGTATAAATGATTCAATCACGGTCTCTGTGTCCCCTCTTCAGATTGCGTATATGTAGATCCCACCGAGAACACTCACCACTACAGGAATTTTACTATTAAATTTCACAAGTAAGTGTTGCAGCAGAATATCGCACAATTGAACGGGTTGAATACTAATCCTAAATTCAGGAACTCCCGTCTTCCTGCAGCTGCCAATAATTGATTTCTATGTAAGAATTACTGTCCTGAAGCACCAGACACAGCTGTAGGGAGGCTGCGCTCCTTTCTCTTCCTCCTCCTCGCCTCACACAGATGAAGCAGAGCTGATTTAGTGGTTTTGAAAAACAAATTGTTTAACTTTTTGTATTATCGATAATTTTACATAGTGAAGATCATGTAGGTGTACTTGCAGTCCTATCACCGTGAAGAAACTAGCTCTGCTACATCTGTATATTGATGCAGTCAGCACGGAATTAATTTGATAATGTATATGTAAGAATGAAAAAAGGGACAAGTGAAACCCTGGGAAAAATAGGCACTCGGCTTAAGGGTTATCAAAAATATCAAGTTTTCATTATCAATAAATATAAAATATATGTAAAACCAGAATCTGTATCATATGTGATCCTGCATCACAGAGGAGACTTCATAATCCTGGCCGAGTAGAAGTATGACCACCAAAATGAGGGATTGGCGTACATAAATCCAATTGGAAAAGTACACGTAATGACCTTTCTGCATTGTATTGTTACATATTATTTAGGAAATTTTTCCATGTGCTTTAGGTCATTACATGTATTTTTTGCATATATTTTATACTTCTAGATTAAAACTTTTTTTGATATTTTTATAATTTCTGAGTCGAGTGCCTATTTTTCCCCAGGGTTTCCCTTGTCCCTTTTTTTTTTTCCCCCATCCGTCGGGCTTGTCCACACGTAACGGTATTGCTGCAGAAAATTTCTCAGTCGAGTGCCTATTTTTCCCCAGGGTTTCCCTTGTCCCTTTTTTTTTTCCCCCATCCGTCGGGCTTGTCCACACGTAACGGTATTGCTGCAGAAAATTTCTGCAGCAATTCCGTTGAAAGTAGCAGACATTCCACTGCGGAAAAAAACCCCACACTATTTTCTGTGTTTTTGACTGCAGAAAATGGTGCGGATTTTGCTGCGTTGTTCTCAATGTTGGGGGATGGTGACCTCTCCTCTGAAAAAGGCAGCAATTTAGTCCACTATCCGCAGCAGGAATTGACATGCTGCGGTATGAAAAATACGCACCGCAGGTCAATTTCTGTTCGGAATATTTACTCAGCGTGTGATGGGATTTGTTAGATCTCACCCAATTTTCTGCTACCGTAGTCTGCTGCGTATTTTCCATCCGCAATTCCGCTACGTGTGGACCAGCCCTTACATATAATCTGTTTTATCCTGGGTGGCGCCGTACTAATTGTACTGTGCTCAGATGATTAAGGTGTGTCCCTACACAGTCAGGAGAGATAATAGGTCCCCTTTAAGTGCGTTCAAATTAACTACTAAAAATGTATAATACTGAATCGCCAGATAGAAGTGTTTGTAAGCGTATACTCTGTGTGTGTGTGTGTGTGTATATGGTTGTGTATGTGTATACCGTTTATAGCATTTATTTGATCTCTACATATGAGGTTTGTTTTGTTTTTCTTTTCTCAGGCTGATTAACATCACGGTACAATTTCAGTTAAAAGCAATTAACATCCAGACCATAATTAATAACGAGATTCCAGACTGTTACACGTTCACAATCACTGTGAGTAACGCTTGGAGAAATGATCATGTGTAGGAGGGGAGTTCGGCTGTTTTCTTGAAGGAAATGTGATGTGATCGCATGTGGCTGTATTTGACACTTATAGATTTTTATTATTTTGACGTTTCTGATTCAGATCATGTTTGATAACCAAGCGCACAGTGGGAGAATTAAAATACAACTGGACAATGATGCAACCATTAAGGAGTGCAAGGACCCAAGTGTATATGGAAGAGGTGAGTACCAGTCCGAACCTGTATGTGAGATCCATCCCTTTATTTTAATACCAATGTTTATGCTTACACCTAGATATATACATGCGTTTCTTTTATGAACTGTGTGGTAGGCAGCCAATAGTGCAGGAACACATCTTGAGGCATATTCGAGATTGTCCGGGATTACAAATATGGATCTGGCCTTATTTCCAGAAACCGTGTCACGCTTGTCCATTAGCTACGTCTGGTATCGCGGCTCAGCCCTATTCATTTGGATGGGGATGAGCTGCAATGCCAGAGGGTAAGAGTGGCACAACCCCTTTAACTCTAACGCACACATTGACTTTGACTGGGTGATGTCCATCTAGTGGCTGTATTTGAATGTGTCATGTCTCCCAACAGGTGACAACCACTCTCGTTTGGTTTTTGACATCTTCGTAATAATTTCCTGTGTCCTCTCCTTCATCCTGTGCGCAAGATCCATCCTACGAGGCTTGAAACTGCAGAGTGTAGGTTCTGTGTTTTGCGTGTGTTGTCGCTCAGGCGGTAGCCGGGCTGTTTGATAATATGGCATCTCCTTCTGTGTCTCTAGGAATTTGCTACGTTTGTACAGACTCGGCACTCTTTGACTGTATCCTTGTCTGATCGGCTGGAGTTTGTGAATGGTTGGTACCTGCTGCTCATCATAAGTGACATCCTCACTGTGTCTGGCACAGTCATGAAGATCGGCATTGAATCCAAGGTATCTCCCAAGTGGCACAATTGCTGCGCTAAGCTTTTTTTTTTTTTTTTTTTAACGCACCTATATAATCGCCATAGATCCTTATGATACCCAATTGTAGCTTTTTCCACCTAATTCCTCCTTCGCTACCAACATAGTCAGACAGCCACCTGTATTGCCTAATAGGAGTCTTCATTCGCCCCAGATAATGTCTCTGGACATCAGGTAAGTGGCAGAGTGGACTTGCTGCCATTGAAGAAGCAGGAATCGCAACGGACCCAAGTGGGCTAATAGTAGGATCACTTCTGTTTAGTTTCATTCTTTAGTGACTTATTTTGATCCATTTTAATGTTTGGTAAGTGTAGGGGATGACCACGATTCCATCCACAAATGTATGTCTGTTCCATAAAAAATAGCATTCAAGTACAACATGCAGTAGAATTCATGTGTTTATAGTTCCTTTTTTAAAGGAGACCTTCCCTTTTTCAGATCCCATTCGTAAGCTTTTTCTAACTTTGAGCACAATTCCCACGGTCTGGTTTTTAATAAGTTCTAGATCCACGTATTTCTTGTCAAAAAGGGTGAATGTTATTATTATCCTCTAATGGGATCTACCCCTTATTGTCGCAAAGATATGTGGACCTAACATGGACTAACAATACAATACGGCCATGGCAATGCGCCCTTAAATTGTTTTCAACTTTACAAGGTAAAATAAAAATTTCTCATACACGTTGAATTTATTTAAACCACAAGTGGATTAAGAGAAGCAGAATCTTTTTCTATATACTTTTCCATCTTTTACGGTGCCTAACCTGGCATCGGCTTCTAAAACTGCATGAAAATCGCACGTGCGAGAGCATCCGTAATCTGGAACACAGGAGGTGCTGATTCTACTTGTGGAGATCCAACTAGTAGGGAGTCTACCGGGCAATGCCCCCTGGGAAAAAATAATGCAAATTAGCTCTCCTCCAGAAGTGACTGGAGTTCTTTTAAGGGGCTGGACTTTTATTTACAGGTTAGTGACCTATAGGTGGCTCTAGAGACCGTTACCTTCTTACGGAGGCCAGCTCTTTTGCTTCTCTAATCTGAAGAAACATGGTTATGCAAAGTGAGTCTTGTAACTACAGTCTTGAGCCAGACTTCCAATCTCCAACCTAAGGAATCTATGATCTTTGCTATATTCTCTACTGGCAGACTACAAGTAGTCTCAAACCCCAAAGAGACAGAAAACAAAGATTTACACCTTGTTATTCTAGACCAGGGGTAGGCAAACACTTTTTTTATTTTTTATTTTATGTATGTAGTGCCGATTTAAAAATAAAAATGGTGACGTACTCATGCGAACATGAGTTATAGAACACAAACTTACCACATCTGTATATAAACCAATTATTCAGTTAAATAAACTTACATTTCAGTGTGACCCTATTCCCTAACTTTCTTTGCAAAGATGATTCAAATGTAGCGCATACAAGGCTACTGAACACCAGCTGGGGGAGGGAAGTGGTGCACTTAGGAGAGACAGCGGCTACTGAAAACCAGCTAGGGGGAATTTCACACAGGAGAGACACCGGCTACTGAACACCAGCTTGGGAGCGCTGCACATAAGTGCAAAAGATGTCCTTGCTTTTCTGATCACAGGAGAGAGCAGCGCTTCATTATGCTCTTGGTGACGCTGAACACCAGAAGAAAGAAGAGTGCTGCACTGTGGGCTTGCCAAGTGTTCAGAAGCGACAAATGCAATGAAGCACCGCTTTGTCACCTGGTGATCCGCTTTGCCAATTGCATAATGAAGCTCACTCTCTGTCTGTTCAGTGTCGCCAAGCACATAACCGCTCAGGACACCGGGAGAGCTAAGTTTGCCAGCAAACCATGCCCCACGTGCTGGCTGTGGCATCGGTGCCACAAGTTGCTGACCTCTGTTCTAGACCTCAGTCTACTTAATTGTTTAAATGTCTGCAATTACTTTTTAATGGCACTGTTCTTAATAGCTTGAGCAACCTAACTGTTTGAATAAAAAGTTTTGCGCATGTTTACTTCTTCTGGAATACATTCTAAAATCATTCCTATTGCCGGTATATATTCTGCTTGTCGGGGTCCTATTGTACTTGTCCTTCGCAGTTTTTGTTTTTTTTGTCAGTCACATTTTAAAGTGAAACTGGGCAAATGTATATAATTAGTATAATGGAGCCACTAGTCATGTTACATACTGGGTAGTTTATTCTTCCACTTTGGTCCTTCACATAAAGCTTTCCAAGGTGCTCTGTACAGTATAGGCCCTCAACACTACAGGAAATCACAAAATAGCTGCATATTACTGGGCTATATAGGAGAAGTTGCCAAAATGACACCACTTCCTGCTCTTCAGCTATTGGCTGAAGCTTCTCCTTCCTGCTCTATCCGCCCCCTGCATGCACTTTGCACATAATACTGAGAGCGGTTGTTTAAAAAGCAGCAGATGACAAATAGAATGGGTAATTTGTCCTGCTGCCAATTCAAAAATTATAAAAAAAAAATATGTATCAAAATGCCCCTGAGGTCATTACTGTACATCAACTTCACTTGAGGTTTAGTGCCCATTTTTAAAAAGAGATTAAGTGCCCATGTGTTCTAGCCAGAAGAAAGAGAAAATAGTCTCTCCACCCTGTAAGCTGATTTCCAACCCCTTAAAGAGCCTTGATCCTACGTGCTGACCTGTAAAATGTCAATGATTTGAAATGGAAAACAAATTGACATCATAGTCTTGTTTTCATATAGTCACTCGTAATATTTATTTTGCTTTGTTGTCCCATTTTCTAGACTTTTGCTAGTTACGATGTCTGCAGCATTCTACTGGGAACCTCAACCTTGCTGGTTTGGGTTGGAGTGATCCGCTATCTGAGCTTCTTCCAGAAATACAATGTGAGTATTTCTTTCTAATGAATTTGATCTGTTTTGTCAGCGATACTCCACTTACCTGACGTGTTTACATACATGGTCTGATCAGACTATGTGGTAAGGCTAGAGATAATGGGTGTCTGAGTATCCACGATCTCACAATGTTGCTAATACTGGGAGGTATCTCACTGATCATGGTTGAGAGATCCTCTTGTCTATTGGAAGACCAACTCAAACTTTCTCCACCATTTGTATTGATGAGAGATATGCCTTAAAGGAAACCTGTTACGTCGAAGATGCTGTCCGATCTGTTGGCAGATTGATTGTTTGTGGGAAAAAATTCAGGATAACCTCTTTATATAAATCCCTGCGAACTGTGAGCTAAAGAGTCTAGTAGGCGGTCTTAACCATTGATTGTTTAAGTGTGAATAAAAAAATAAATGATTGCCTATCACTGATTAGGACTGCCCACTGGATTATCACGCCCACAGTTAGCAGGGTTTCAGGTTATTTATTTATTTTTTGTTTTTTTTTATTAAGAAATTGCCGTTTGCCCTGGATCTTCTGCCACAAAACTTTATATCCATCTGCTAAACTCCTCCTACTCTATAACCTGTTGCCCACTAATCGGACTGCATGTTCAACATGACGAGCTCCCTTTTTAATAATGCCAACATCTCATGCTCTGACCAATGCTTCCACCAGGTCTTATTTTTGACTTGCTTAGTCTGGTCTTTCCTCTGCAGGTTCTCATTGTCACACTCAGAGTGGCTTTGCCCAATGTCATCCGTTTCTGTTGTTGTGCGGCAGTGATTTATTTGGGATATTGCTTTTGCGGCTGGATTGTGCTTGGACCCTATCATGTTAAGGTGTGTGAATTCTCTATTCTTATGTTACTGGTTCGGTCTACAGCTTTCATATCCACTAGTGTTAAGCGTTTTTTTTTCTCATGTTTGTAGTAAAATTGTGGTTTTCCTCCTAGTTCCGTTCCCTCTCGATGGTGTCCGAATGTCTCTTCTCTCTTATAAATGGTGACGACATGTTTGTCACCTTCTCAGAGATGCAGAACAGCAGTTACCTCGTGTGGATGTTCAGTCAGCTTTATCTATATACCTTCATCAGTCTTTTTATCTACATGGTCCTCAGTCTTTTCATTGCCTTGATCACAGGAGCCTATGAGACCATCAAGGTAACCATTTAGGGCAGTCAATGACTAGTTCCTGGTCTTGCCCCGTATAACTTGGCATTGATGTCTTCTTCTTTGTTCCTCAGTTTCAGAATGCTGGAGAAGAAAATGTTTCCGCACTCTATCAATACATCGCGGAGTGTAAGGACAGCCCCAGCTCAGGGAACTTCCGCACCGCAAGCTCCACCAATTGTTCTATCTTCTGCTGCTGTTCTAAGCCGTGAGTATCGTCAATGACCTGCTTCTACACGTTACACAGTTCTTAATAAAATCTGTCTCTAGCCTTTCGCCTCTTTCCTTGTGTCATGTCTCCTGCTACTGGGACCCCTCAGAAGACTGGAATGGTAGTCTGTGACCTAGGCTCCCTTTAGATGTTCATAACCCTTAGGTTTTTCGGCTGGAAAACTATGGATCTCAGTACTGTCTACATTAGTTCAACCTTAAAGGGGTTGTCCAGTCATAAGCTATTGATGGCACCCCGCTGATCAGCTGTGATCGGGGCCGCGGTGCTTGTACGAGCGCAGCTTCCCCTTTTATTTTTTACATTCTCGTACTTTGAATCACTGACACACGTGTAGCGACAGTTCACTGAAGGCTTTAATATTGTGAACCACTGCTACAAGTGTCAGCGATTCACAGTACAAGCAGTGACCGTTATAAAGGGGAAGTAGCTCTCGTAAAAGCGACGCGGCCCCGTCAAAACGGCTTATTGGTGAGGTTGCCTGTATTCAGGCCCCCTCCAATCCGATATTGATGGCCTTTTTTTGAGGATAAGATTGAATGGGACTTTTCAAAAGGAAAAGGGGTACATGGAGGAGCACTGGAGATCCCAGCTCTTGGGCCTTCCCTGATGCAATCTCCTGACATGTCTGTAATATGTCCGAAGGTGTTTAATAGTAGAGAGTAGCTTTAAGCTTTTGAAAATAGATTCCATCTATTCAGATCTTTATCTTGTAGTCCAAACAGAAGACATCGGACATATTCGGGTATATTCACACAATGCAGGTTTTTTGCAGAAATCCATGCAATTTCTGCAAATCCCATTCAGATGTCTGAGACCAACACTAAAATTTCTGCAACAAACCTGCCGCACATGCATTTTTACTGCAATTTTCAAAACCGTGGCAAAAAATGTTCGTTTTTTTTTTTTCCGTGCGCTTTTCGTCCACGTGGTAAAGCTGTACTCTGTGAATACATCCTAAGGCCGGATTCACATGAGCGTGTTCGGTCCGTGACATACGGTCCGCATGTCGGCAGTATTTCTCGGACTGAACACACTGCAGGGAGCCGTACTCCTAGCATCATAGTTATCTATGACGCTAGGAGTCGCTGCCTCGCTGTGGGAAAACTGTCTCGTACTGTAATCGTGTTTTCAGTACGGGACAGTTTTCCGCAGCAAGGCAGGGACTCCTAGCGTCATAGATAACTGACGCTAGGACCCCGGCTCTCTGCACTGTGTTCGGTCCGGGAAATATTGTCGGCATATGGTCCGTATATCACGGACCGAACCTGCTCGTGTGAATCCGGCCTTAGAGGTCTAATCGATTGATGGTTTACTGCAAAAGATGAACCTGAACCGATTGTCTTCATTAATTTGTACAATGATGCAGCAATAACGTCACACACGTAGCCATAACTTTGAATGATTTAGGTACAGGTTCTTGAGAGATTTGCTATTGTTCCAGTCTCTGAATTACACACTGGGGACATACAATCTATTTGTCCACCAATTGCAGGTGGAGCAGCACCATTTCTATGGCCGACTGACACCTTCCCGTAAATTTCTGGGAAAGTGTCCATGCCCTAGAAAGCTTCTGTAAAAAATAGGACCTGACCTATTTTTTATTCTATGGACCATAAATACGGATACTTTATAATTGGAGCACGGTCCGCAAATTTGAATGGCTGTCCACAGCCGTCCATGCCCGTAATCATGGACCGTGACTACGGGCACGGTCATGTGCATGGGGCTTTAGTTGTAATTGAAATGTGTATTACATCCTTTTCTGAAGTTTCTTTTCCCACCAATTCTTTCAGGAGCACTAACCCCTCCATATCATTTCACATGCCTGTTGGCCAGATTTGGTTGAGTTTCATAACAGCCAGCTGAAGAATTCTTGGCTGGCTTTTATTTATCATTTGCGTTTTATAGTATCTTCTTCCATCACTGACTCCTTCAGTCTAACTTTTTTTTTTTTTTTTTTTTTTCCAGTTCTCAAGGTGATGAAGACCAAGTGATTATTAATTAAAGATCTACCTTTCTCCTCCCGTATAAGGATGAAGGATTCCTCCATATTCGCCTTGGATTTTTATTCCGTTTTAAGGACTTTCTTTTTAAAACGATTTTCCGTTTTGTTTATAAAGACATTTTAAATGACTCCTCCAAAGCCTTATACGATAGTGCCAAATGGTGGAATCTCTACCCAAGGCGATCGACCACTATCAGGGTAAAGCTAAATCTGTAGACACTGAACGTTTTTAATGGGAGTGTTTTATGGATAGGAAGTATTAGGTTGATGATTCAGGGTGTATATTCGAAGGGTAAGCAAGAGAAATGTATATGAACTAGTAGGATGTAGGGTTTGCCCAGGAGCTAAATACAGGACATAAAATCTGAGATGTAGTACAACGTGACCAAACGCACAACTAGACACTTATGTTGTCAATTAACGTCAGCCAATTAGTTGTATTTTTTTTTTTTCTTGAGTTTAGGTGACACTGTTTTAAAAAAAAATTTTATACCACTTTTAATGTATGAGAATAAAAAGTGTCACGGTACACAACCTCCTTTTTGTTGTCTCTTGTATTTTAAACGGAAAATTGTTTCAGAAGATCTAAGAGCACCAGTGGTGGGGAAATGTCTGGAGACAAAGTATCCCACCCCATTTAGAACCATATCCAATCTCGTGTGTCATCCTTGGACCACTAGTAAAGGTTCTGCTCTAGAGGATGGACAGGTTTTGGCATTCTCTGGTGGCCAAATACATGTTGGGATATTTCTGTATTCCAAGACAACAAGAACTATAGTTCAAGTCACTCCATTTACAACAGAACCCAAACGTGTTTTTTTATTTTTATTTAATTCCCCTTTAAAGAGGTTGTCCGGTTTAGAAAACCCATTTTCATAGATCTATAAGGGAATTCTTAGTTAATAAAGAGGGGGGTCCTCTGTTCAGGAACCTCATCTCTTGGTCAGAGTAGAGTGGTTATAATGAGTGTCTCTCGCTCTGGAGGTCCTGTCCTGTCCTGCCTTACACAGACATCCAATTTCTTTGAATGACAACTGTGTAATTCTACATTTCCCCTGTGGTGGCACTGCAGGGAAATTGATCACAGGGGGGAACCTTTGATCGGCTTATTGTCAAGGAACCCTTCTAACAAGTAGGGATTGTCCAAAGTGGACAATCCCTTTAACCTTCTTACAAGCCTAGGCTGTGGACTGTCTATAGATGGCTTCAGGCTGTGCTCACATTGATATGTAACTGTTTGTATGTATATAGTTTTTTTTGACTTGTGTTATGACTAGGACATTTTCTATTTGTAGACACACTCGTGAACCTCTGATTCTGGAAAGTCATGATGGTTTGTGTTTCTATTTACTAATGTCTATAATTTTGCCCCTAAGGGCAGGGTTGAACACATGATCTTTGATTGAACAAAGCAATAAAAGTAGAGATAAAATGTACATAATGCTGTTCTTCTACAGTAGGAGGTACTTTTTATTTTTTATTTTTTTTCCCCCAGCACAATGTTTAGTTCTAGTATGTGGATCAACCAGCATTCATGCCCCAAAGGCACGTTCATAATCCGGAGAGTCCTTGCACAGTACAGAGTGTTCCAGACCATTACTATCAATTGTCCTTGTGTTAAGTGTGTAAATACAAAAATAAAATAATAATTTTAATGTAAGCTAAAAAGGTTAACCCCTTAACGCTCCATGACCTACTATTAGGTCATGCTAACTGTAGCGTTCGCGCTCCGTGACCTAATAGTAGGTCATGGAGTAAACATGGTGCCGTTCGCGCGGGGCGCGTTCATGAGCTGTGATAGCTGCTGTTTCCGACAGCAGACTATCACTGCTCAATGTGCCGGGACCGATCGCGGAGCTCCCCCGCCGATTAACCCCTCAGAAGCCGCGTTCAATAGCGATCGCGGCTTCTTAGGGGTTAATCCGCCATCGCCGGCCTGCTACGCGATAGCGGCCGGCGATGGTGACTATGGCAACCGGACACCAAACAATGGCGTCCAGCTATGCCATAGACGGAAGCCTAGTGGGTCCTGACAACGTCAGGACCCACTATGCTTGCTGTCAGTGAGTAGCTGACAGTTCTAATACACTGCACTACGCATGTAGTGCAGTGTATTAGAATAGCGATCAGGGCCTCCTGCCCTCAAGTCCCCTAGTGGGACAAAGTAATAAAGTAAAAAAAGATGTGTAAAAATAAGAAAATAAGAGTTTTAAAAGTAAAAGTCCCACTTTTTACCTTATCAGTCCTTTATTATTAATAAAAATATATAAACAAACAAATAAACTATACATAATTGGTATCGCCGCGTCCGTAACGGCCTGAACTACAAAATTATTTTGTTATTAATCCCGCACGGTGAACGCCGTAAAAAAAAATATTAATAAACCGTACCACAATCACAATTGTTTGGTCACTTCACCTCCCAAAAAATGGAATAAAAAGAGATCAAAAAGTCGCATGTACCGAAAAATGGTGCTGATCGAAACTAGAGTTCGTTACGCAAAAAATAAGTCCTCGCACGGCTTTATTGATTGAAAAATAAAAACGTTCTGGCTCTTAGAATAAGGCAATATAAAAGTGAATGATTGTTTACAAAACGTATTTTATTGTGCAAACACCATAAGACATAAAAAAAAAACTATAAACATCTGGTATCGCCGTAATCGTATCGCCCCGCAGAATAAAGTGAATATGTCATTTATAGCACACGGTGAACGCTGTAAAAAAACAATAGTAGAATTGCTGTTTATTAGTCACCACGCCACCTAAAAATAGAATAAAAACTGATCAAAAAGTCGCATGCATGACATGAAAACTACAATGGATTCCTCAAGGGGTCTAGTTTCCAAAATGGGGTCACTTTTGGGGGGTTTCCAATGTTTTGGCACCACAAGACCTCTTCAAACCGGACATGGTGCCTAATAACAAAGAGGCCTCAAAATCCACTAGGTGCTCCTTTGCTTCGGAGGCCGGTGCTTCAGTCCATTACCGCCCGAGGGCCACATTTGGGATATTTCTCTAAACTGCAGAATCTGGGCAATAAGTATTAAGTTGCGTTTCTCTGATAAAACCTTTTGTGTTATAGAAAAAAAATGGTATAAAGAGGATTTTCTGACAAAAAAAAAAAAGTAAATTTCACCTCTACTTTGCTCTAAATTTCTGTGAAACACCTAAAGGGTTCATAAACTTTCTAAATGCTGTTGTGAATACTTTGAGGGGTCTAGTTTCTAAAATGGGGTGTTTGATAGGGGTTTATAATATATGGGCCCCTCAAAGCAACTTCAGAACTGAACTGGAACCTAAAAAAAAAAAAAAAAAATGAGGCAATACTTCGCTTCTCACATTATACTGATAATGAGCTGTGCCCACCCCGAGATGACCCCAGTTTTGACCGTTTGTATAAACGGAGACCCCTATTAGACCGTTTCAGTGCCCGGTTTTCCCAAGCATACACCCCCGAGAAGTGTAATTCTATTGATGAGTCCCAGGTACATTTTAAAGGGAGGGTTCAATTCCGCCAGTACCTGCCGGGTAAGAGGGCAAGGTATGGCGTGAAGATGTATAAGCTGCGAGAGTGCATCAGGGTATACCTACAGATTTAGGATATATGAAGGAAAGGCCACCCCCAAACCAGACTGCATCCTGGACTACAATAGGTACATGGGAGGGATGGACTTGTCAAATCAAGTCCTGAAGCCCTACAATGCCATGCGGTGTGGTATAAGAAGCTGGCCGGGCACATCATACAGATGGCTTTGTACAATGGGTACGTGCTACGTCGATGTGCAGGCCAGAGGGGAACTTTCCTGTAATTTCAAGATCTAATCTTTAGGGACCAGGAAGGGGGGCCACACGCATCGTACCACGGCAACACTTTCCAGGAGAAGTTCCCCAAACCGGTGGAAAGGGAAAGAGTCAAAAGAGGTGCGGAGTCTGCTATAAGAGGGGGATAAGGGAGGACATATTATACCAATGTGACACGCGTCCCGAAAAACCAGGGCTCTGTATAAAAGATTGTTTTAAAATGTATCATACATCCCTTGATTTTTAATTTACCCTGATGCACTCCGCACAGCTTACCCCCCTCATCTTTCCCTTCTGAGCCCTGCCGTATGCCCAGGCAGCTGATAACAGCCACATGTAGGGTATTGCCGTACCCAGGAGAACCCACATTACAATTTAAGGGGTGTATACCTCCGGTGGCGCATGCTGGGCACACTATATCGGACACTGAAATGGCATATATATATATAAAATTGCAAATCTCACTCTGCACCATCTGCTGCGCATTATCTTTTACACAGTACCTGTGGGGTCAAAATGCTCACTACACCTCTAGATGAATGTCTTAAGGGGTGTAGTTTTTAAAATGGGGTCACTTCTCGGGGGTTTCAACTCTACTGGTACCTCAGGGGCTTCTGCATACATGACTTAGCACCAGAAAAGCTCCAGTAGGCCAAATGGTGGTCCTTTCCTTCTGAGCCCTCCCATGGGCCCAAACGGCAGTTTATCACCACAAATGGGGTATTGCCGCACTAAGGACAAATTGGGCAACAAAATTGGATATGTTGTTCCTTGTGAAAATAAGAAATTTTGATAAAAAATGACATCTTATTGGAAAAAATATCATTTTCTTCATTTCACAGCCCAATTTAAATAGGTGCTGTGCAAAAACTGTGCAGTCAAAATGATAACAAAAACCATAAATTAATTCCTTGAGGGGTGTAGTTTCCAAAATGGGGTCACTTCTGGTGGGTTTCCATTGTTTTGATACCTCAACACCTCTTCAAACCTGGCATGCTGCCTAAAATATATTCTAATAAAAAAGAGGCCTCAAAATGCACTAGGTGCTTCTTTGCTGCTGGGGCTTGTGTTTTAGTCCACGAGCGCACTAGAGCCACATGTGGGACATTTCTAAAAACTGCAGAATCTGGACAATACATATTTAGTAGTGTTTCTCTGGTAAAAACTTCAGTGTTACACGAAAAAAATTGAATAAAATTGAAATTCAGCAGAAAAAATGAAATTTGAAAATTTCATTTCCACTTTGCTTTAATTCCTGTGAAATGCCTGAAGGGTTAAAAAACTTTCTATATGCTGTTTTGAATACTTTGAGGGGTCTAGTTTTTAAAATGGGGTGTTTTATGGGGGTTTCTAATACATAGGCCCCTCAAAGCCACTTCAGAACTGAACTGGTACCTTCAAAAAAAGGCTTTTGAAATTTTCTTAAGAATATGAGAAATTGCTGTTTATGTTCTAAGCCTTGTAACATCCAAGAAAAATAAAATAATGTTCAAAAAACGATGCCAATCTAAAGTAGACATATGGGAAATGTGAACTAGTAACTATTTTGGGTGGTATAACCGTCTGTTTTTCAAGCAGATGCATTTAAATTCTGAAAAATGCTATTTTTTTGTAAATTTTCTCTAAATTTTGCAATTTTTCACAAATAAAGACTGAATATATCGACCAAATTTTACCACGAACATGAAGCCCAAAGTGTCACGAGAAAACAATCTCAGAATCGCTTGGATAGGTTTAAGCATTCCGACGTTATTACCACATAAAGTGAAATATGTCAGATTTGAAAAATGGCCTCTGAGCCTTAAGGCCCAAGCTAGGCTGCGTCCTTAAGGGGTTAAGGATACGCAAAGGTTCTGTGAGGATAATGGGTAACCCATAGATGGATCTCTTAAGTTATGATTCTTTTTTTTTAGATGCCCCCAACGTTCCAATGGTATCCAAAATACTGCCCTATGAATTCTTGATAAGGGCAGGTCCGGAGAGAAGGGCTACATGGTTGGATGAGAGAGACTGACACCAGCATATATACAAAGATGTGGCCTATCGCAAGCCACCACAGAAGGCCCACCAACCTTTTCCCTAGCCCTCAGAGCCAGAAGGCCTTGCAAAGTTTAGGGGCAAGTGGCCTTCACTCGCTGAATCTAAGGGTATGTTCACACGTAGTGACCAAAAACGTCTGAAAATACGGAGCTGTTTTCAGGTGAAAACAGGTCTTGATTTTCAGACGTTTTTGTAGCAACTCGCGTTTTTCGCGGCCGTTTTTGGAGCTGTTTTTCAATGGAGTCAATGAAAAACACCTCCAAAAGCGTCCCAAGAAGTGTCCTGCACTTCTTTTGACAAGCCGTCATTTTACGCACAATGTTTTGACAGCGACGCGTAAAATAAAGGCTCGTAGGAACAGAACATCGTAAATCCCACTGCAAGCAATGGGCAGATGTTTGTAGGCGTAATGGAGCCGTTTTTTCAGGCGTAATTCGAGGCGTAAAACTCCAGAATTATGCCTAAAAACACTGCGCGTGAACATACCGCTAAGGATACCTGTCTGTGCTCAGCCGTCTGCCTAGGTGGCAACCCAAGCTTTTCCTGGATTGCCGAAATCTAGGTTTGGGTTGCAGGGTGGTGAGGAATCTAAGGGACCTGTGTAGGTTGATCCTGCAGTCATACATAGAGGCTCTGTCACCACATTATAAGTGCCCTATATTGTACATGATGTGATCGACGCTGTAATGTAGATTACAGCAGTGTTTTTTTTTATTTAGAAAAACGATCATTTTTGACGGAGTTATGACCTATATTAGCTTTATGCTAATGAGTTTCTCAATGGACAACTGGGCGTGTTTTACTTTTTGACCAAGTGGCCGTTGTACAGAGGAGTGTATGACGCTGACCAATCGGCGTCATACACTTCTCTCCATTAATTTACTCTGCACATAGCGATATAGCTATATCGCTATGTGCAGCCACATACACAAACACTAACATTACTGCAGTGTCCTGACAAGGAATATACATTACCTCAAGCCAGGACGTAATGTGTATTCAGAATCCTGACAACTTCTCTGTGATGCACAGCACAGCGAGAGCTCGCTGTAAATAACAGTTTACAGCGTAATCTCGTGAGACTACGCCTGCTATGATGTAGATCACAGAGGTGCAGAGAAGTGGTCAGGATGCTGAATACACATCCCGTCCTGGCTGGATGTAATGTATATTCCTTGTCAGGACACTGCAGTAATGTTAGTGTTTGTGTATGTGGCTGCACATAGCGATATAGCTATATCGCTATGTGCAGAGTAAATTAATGGAGAGAAGTGTATGACGCTGATTGGTAGGCGTCACACTTCTCTCTACAACGCCCACTTGGTCAAAAAGTAAAACACACCCAGTTGTCCATTGAGAAGCTCATTAGCATAAAGCTAATATAGGTCATAACTCCGTCAAAAATGATCATTTTTCTAAATAAATAAACTGCTGTAATCTACATTACAGCGCCGATCACATCATGTACAATATAGGCCACTTATAATGTGGTGACAGAGCCTCTTTAAGCAAGACATATTGTAAATTGCTTTATTTTTCGTTTTAGACTAATTGGGGCAATTGAGATTTACTCATCAGTACATAGCTAATCTTTGCAAGGTTAGTTATGCATAGAATTTACATGTCTTGAAATTGCCTGATGTTTCCCTACCATCCTGCATATTTACCCTAACACCTTGTGCACACAACCGTATTTGGGATTCATATCACACAATACAATGGTAATGCATTTTATGGGAAAACTGAGATAGATACACCCCGCACTGACCTGTATGGCCTGCAGTATTAACCTGATGTCTATGAGGCTCCGGAATTGTGTATTTCCTACTGCCTTCACACCACGTTCATTGTCTACATTTAGGCTTAAGACAGAATACCATAGTAGACGTTCGGGTGACGGCCGTTAAAACGACAGCCGTCACACAGGCGCGTGTATTTCAATGGGGTCGTTCACACGGCGTTTCAACGGACCATGTGAAGGGTCCGTTTAAATATAGAACCTGTTCTATTTTCTTCTGTTTTCACAGATTCCTCGATAGGCTCCAGTCTATGAGGGATGATCTGTGAGAACGGGACCCGCACGGGCCTCGTGTGACTGGCCTTAGTGTGTATGTTGGGAGACCTCCCGGCATACACGCTCATGTTCTACATGGGAATCCATTAGCCTGACTGAGGCTAAAAGTGTTCATTTGGCCTCCAATAGGCTGTTATATGGCTGTGTGTGTGTGTCCTTCTCAATTAATTAGAATATCATCAAAAAGTTAATTTATTTGAGGAATTAAATTCAAAAAGAGAAACTCATATTATATACAGGGTGGGCCATTTATATGGATACACCTAAATAAAATGGGAATGGTTGGTGATATTAACTTCCTGTTTGTGGCACATTAGTATATGGGAGGGGGGAAACTTTTCAAGCTGGGTGTTGACCATGGTGGCCATTTTGAAGTCGGCCATTTTGTATCCAACTTTAGTTTTTTCAATGGGAAAAGGGTCATGTGACATCAAACTTATCGAGAATTTCACAATAAACACAATGGTGTGCTTGGTTTTAACGTTACTTTATTCTTTCATGAGTTATTTACAAGTTTCTGACCACTTATAAAATGTGTTCAAAGTGCTGCCCATTGTTTTCTATTGTCAATGCAACCCTCTTCTCCCACTGTTCACACACTGATAGCAACACCGCAGAAGAAATGCCTCCCGATCTGACCCCCTTAGACTTTTATCGTTGGGGTCATCTGAATGCAATTGTCTATGCTGTGAAGATACGAGATGTGCAGCAACTGAAACTACGGATACTGGAAGCGTGCTAGCATTTCTTCTGCGTGTTGCTATCAGTGTGTGAAGAGTGGGAGAAGAGGGTTGCATTGACAATCCAACACAATGGGTAGCACTTTGAACACATTTCATAAGTGGTTAGAAACTTGTAAATAACTCATGAAAGAATAAAGTAACGTTAAAACCAAGCACACCATTGTTTTTCTTGTGAAATTCTCGATAAGTTTGATGTGTCATATGACCCTCTTCCCATTGAAAAAACTAAAGTTGGATACATAATGGCCGACTTCAAAATGGCCGCCATGGTCAACACCCAGCTTGAAAAGTTTCCCCCCTCCCATATACTAATGTGCCACAAACAGGAAGTTAATATCACCAACCATTCCCATTTTATTTAGGTGTAGCCATATAAATGGCCCACCCTGTAGCTTCATTACACACAGTGATCGGTTTTTGTTTTTTTGCCAGAATTTTTTTTTTCTTTTTAATGATTATGGCTAACAGTTAATGAAAACCCAACATTTACGGTCTCAGAAGATTAGAATATTACCACATTTTTCGGACTATAACACGCACCCAGGTTTGAGACAACAAAATATAGGAAAACACTTTTTATTTTCTTACTACTTTTACACAGCAAACACTATTTGTTAAAAAAAAAAATTTTGTCCTGTTTCACCATATTCTGAGCCATTTTTTGGTACGTACAAAATTTTTTTATCACTTTATTTCATTCCTATTTTTTTACATTGGTAAAGGTTTTTTTAACTTTTAATATTTTTTTACACTCCAGAAAATGTATCTAACTTTTTTTTGTTTTATACACCTTTTATTCGTTCCCCTAGGGGACTTGAACTAGCGATCATTAGATCACTGGTACTATACACTGCAATACATGGATGAGTTACAGAAACACCGTAACTCGCTGAGCTACGCTGTTTCCGTAACGCCCATAGTAGTGAATGGCAGTTACAGAAGCAGCGTAGCATGCTATGCGGTTTCCGTAACTAAATTTTCATTTCTATGGGAGTTACGGAATCTGCGTACCTCAGCGAGTTATGCTGTTTCTGTAACTCTACCATGTACGCTGGTTTCGGAGCTACAGAGTTCTGGAAACAGCGTAGCTTGTGGTGCTACGCTGTCAACGTAACTCCCATTCACTACTTTGTGAGTTATGGAAACCGCGTAGCTCAGCGAGCACTCACCTATTTCTGTAACTTCCAACCACCTAACCAGGAATTGGCCGGGAAACAGCGGAGCTGGGTAAGATAGAACATAGCCCCGATCTAGAGAGGCGGGTCCCACCTCTGGGACCTGCACCTATCTGACATTTATGACATATCCTGTGGATATGTCATAAATGTCTTTCATGGGGAAACCCTATAAATAGCTATTGACCGTGTCATTTTTTTTTTTTTTACCATCGCTGTTCCTGGCTGTTAGAGCAGAGCTGTTAGACCTGCAGTGTATGGAGCAGGCTCAGCGTGTGAGCCCACTCCAAACATCATTCCCTCCCCTTCTTGACACATCATCGGTTGGGAAGGGGTTAAGTAAGAAGCGGTCAGGGGGACGCGGCCGGGTCCCTTGACTGCCGACTGTAAGACGCAGGGACTTTTTAGGAAGAGTTATTCTTGCTAAAAACTGCGTCTTGTAGTCTGAAAAATACGGTAAATAAGCCCAATTTCAAAAATTATTTTTAATATCGAAACGTTGGCCTACTGAAAAGTATGTCCATTATATGCAGTCAATACTTAGTCGGGGCTCATTTTGCATGAATTACTGCATCAATGCGGCGTGGCATGGAGGCGATCAGCCTGTGGCACTGCTGAGATGTTATGGAAGCCCAGGTTGCTTTGATAGTGGCCTTCCGCTCATCTGCATTGTTGGGTGTGGTGTCTCGTCTTGACAATACCCCCGTAGATTCTCTATGGGGTTTAGGTCAGGTGAGTTTGCTGGCCAATCAAGCACAGTGATACTGTGGTTATTAAACCAGGTATTGGTACTTTTGGCAGTTTGGGCAGGTGCCAAGTCCTGCCAGACAATGAAATTGGCATCTCCATAAAGCTTGTCAGCAGAGGGAAGCATGCAGTGCTCGAAAATTTCCTGGTAGATGGCGGCGCTGAATCTGGATTTGATATAACACAGTGGACCAACACCAGCAGATGACATGGCTCCCCAAACATCACTGACTGTGGAAACTTCACACTGGACTGCAATCTTCTCTCCACTCTTCCTCCAGACTCTGGGACCTTGATTTCGAAATGAAATGCAAAATTTACTTTCATCTGAAAACAGGACTTTGGACCACTGAGCAACAGATTAGTCCTTTTTCACCTTAACCCTGGTAAGACGCCTCTGACGTGGTCTCCGTATCATGAGTGACTTGACACAAGGAATACGACAATTGTAGCCCGTGTTCTGGATACGTCTGTGGTGGCTCTTGAAGCACTGACTCCAGTTGCAGACCACTCCTTGTGAATCTCCCCCAGATTCTTGAATTGTCTTTTCTTGACAATCCTTTCAAGGCTGCGGTTATCCCTGTTGCTTGTGCACCTTTTTCTACCACACTTTCCCCTTCCTCTCAACTTTCCATTAATGCTCGGATACAGCACTCTAAACAGCCAGCTTCTTTAGCAATGTCCTTTTGTGGCTTACCCTCCTTGTGGAGGGTGTCGATGATTGTCTTCTGGACAATTGTCAAGTCAGCAGTTCTTCATGATTGTGTAGCCTCCTGAACCAGACTGTTGGACCATTTAAAGGCTTAGGAAACCTTTGCAGGTGTTTTGTTTTGATTAGCGGATTAGAGTGTCTACAATCTTCAACTTTTACCCAATATTCAAATTTTACCCTTTCACCTATGACAGCACCCCTGGAGAGACATCCCATTCGCTGGACAGGAAGCCTGACGATATAAAAAAAAAGGACACACCTCTCTACACACCCAGTCAGGTTTCCTGTCCTTCGGATGGGATTGTCCTGTGGATCAAGACACTCTCCAGGATTGCAGACCCTCCAGCAGGTACTCACCTGTGTTCCTGGATGTTTTCTCAGGGTATAAGCCTCTTGGGGAGCAACCTGTAGTCCGGGTCTGGTATCTTCCTCCTCTCCCGGTCACTGCTTCCCTCTACGGAGGTGGTAGATTCCTGCCGTGGGTGGGGTCTCCTCTGCGGCGGGGGGAGTTCAAATGGGGTCAGGCCTGGCTCTGGGTTACAGGCAGAGAGCCAGGACTCCTGACCCAGTGTTCGGCCGCTTCCGGCACACTGCAGTGACCACTTCCGGCCACGGCACACGTCACTTCCGGTGAGAATGACGCACGGACGTCCCAGGAAGCGATGCTCCAGCGGCCCATGTGGTGAGGAGGGGCTACAGCACGTCAAGGCCTGGGAGCCTCCCCAGCCAATCCTAGGCCTATTTCTAGACCTGAACCAGAACGGCTCCTTCTCCATCAAAGCAACCAGCATGGAATCTCCAGGAGAAGCAGCAGGACGCGTGGAACGACCTGAGCAATCAGACCCAGGAAGATCCTCCAGTCCGGTACTTTAAACGGCATGGGATTTTCTAGGAAGCATGGTAGGATAAACCTTTTTTTTCACATTATTAATTTTGTCCTTCCTTGTACATTGCATGTTTCCTAGTTCAGAGAGGGTCCCAGGAAAAAATTGGACAAGGCTCGCAATAAAGAATGCTGTGTGTAGTAGGAAGCTAGCAGCCCCTTATCAGAAACGGTTATGCCAGCTTTGTTTAGATAAGATCCTGGCAGAAGAATCCCCTAGCCTTGCTTCTAGCATAAGAGATATAGTGCATACAGAGGTTAAGAGCTCACTTAGATCCCTCAGAAAGTATCATGATCGTCCTAGCACCTCGTCTGGCAAGACCTAGGCGTTTCTAATTCCTCTAGTGAAGAGGAAAGGTTTAAGGAGGAAGGGGAGCTAGGCTCCTTTGAGTTTTCCTCTGACGAGGATGGGGGAGGGAAGAACTTATTCCCAGCGGGTGACAATTTCTTAAAGCAGTTCGGGCCAATATGAATATCGATGACCCCAAGGAACCCCAGTCTGTTCAGGACATTATGTTTGAGGGCATGGGTCCTAGGAAACAGAGGACTTTTCTTGTTCACGGGAATATAACCAGCCTCACTAAGAGGGAATGGAAGAACCCTGACAGGAAATTAGGCATTCCCAAGATTTTGAAGAGAAAATATCCCTTTGAGGAGGGTTTAAATAAAGACTGGGATAGTTTTCCCAGACTGGATGCCCTGGGAGCGAAGATATCCAGGAAAAATGCCTTACTGTTTGAGGATCTTGGGTCTCCCCCCGATCCTATGGATAGGAAGGCAGACTATTACCTAAAAAGACCCTGGGAAGCATCTGCGAGGGCCTTTAAGCCTCGCATTGCGGCTACATGTGTAGCCAGGTGTCTTAAAATCTGGATAGCTCAGTTAGAGCTTCATCTCAGAGACAAGACTCCTAGGGATCAGATATTGGCTTCCCTCCCAGTTTTGTCTAAGGCCACAGATTTTTTGGCTGATGCCTCAGTGGACTTGGTCCGTCTTGCATCCAGATCCGCAGCCTTATCCAACTCAGCCAGAAGAGCAATATGGCTGAAAACATTGAAGGGAGATGTAGGCTCCAAAGGGAAACTTTGTTCTATCCCTTGTTCAGGAGATTTTTTGTTTGGCACCCCACTGGATGATGATCTGGAGAAAGCGGAGGAAGGGGTTTCCTACCCAGGGCAAACCAGACTCCTTTCATCCCAGGAAATTTAATAGAAAACCCATTCCCAAGGGACAGGATTTTAGATCCTCTAAATTCCCTAATAAGAACAGGGGTTCTTGTTTAGGCCTCAGAGCGGTCCCAAGAATAAAGATCACCATCAAGAATGAGAAAGGGGGGGGTGTGGCGTGGCTTGGGCATGGCGGCGTGAGGCAGCATTACTACGGAGCTTCGGACACATCAGTGTATCAAGTCGATAACCCACCTCTTACCTGCCCGAGAAGTCATGCCAAGGGGCAAATCCAAGCCCAGCACACCCAGAGCCTCCCGTGAACCATCCCTGGTTCGTTTACGGCAGCCAGCGCCATCTCTGCAGCAGTAGTCCGACGGCCGCTCGCCTGCAAGTGTCATGGCGTCCTCCACTGCTCCGGCCACGTGCGTCCTGACGG
This sequence comes from Rhinoderma darwinii, assembly GCF_050947455.1. Lineage (NCBI taxonomy): Eukaryota > Metazoa > Chordata > Amphibia > Anura > Rhinodermatidae > Rhinoderma > Rhinoderma darwinii. The sequence goes on along the minus strand of NC_134689.1, from coordinate 375,822,957 downwards.
AGCTGTCGCAGGACTTTCCGCCAGCTCTTCAGTCGACCTCACCCTTGTCTGCTGGGTCCTCCATGGGGGTACCAGAGCTGGGCACACTGATGGACCGTACCCTCGCTGGACCCTGGGAGATGGTGAGAGCTCTCCCCACGCGAGCCGACATGGCAGCGCACATGTCACGGAGTAGAAACAGGCCAAAGCACTGCTAGAGGTATCCCAGTCTGTACGCTCGCTGGATGAACGAGTCACCCAAATAGAGAACAACAACCGGTCCTTAGCCTCAGATGTGACAACGCTGTCCACAACCGTGAGTAATCAGGCCATGCGTCTGAAGGATTTTGCCTTTCATGTGGATGATATTAAAATCCGAGGCAGGCGCAACAATCTTAAGTTACGGGGGATCCCTGAATCAGTGCCCCCAGAGGAGTTGCAAGCGGTGGTGTCCACCATCTCTAATAAGCTGTTGAACCGTGCACCTGGGACACCGTTGGAATTGGACAGGGTGTACCGCACGGTGGGCCCCAGAGTCAGGGACCGCCCCAGAGATGTGATATGTAGAGTCCATTTCTACAGACAAAAGGAGGACATTTTGCGTAATGCATGGGACCACGGCTCGGTTCCCTACTACGGGGCTGATGTCCTGATTCTGCTAGATGTGTCTCGACTAACACTCTATATGGAGCGTAATGTTAAACCTCTATTGGAAGCCACCAAGCGGGCGGGTGCCTCATATCGTTGGGGTCACCCTTTTCATATAATCCTACGGAAGGCTGGCCAAACCTCTGCCGTGTAAAACTCCATTAGATCTCCCGGAGGCCTTCCGATTCCTGGAGTCCGAGAGGGTCCCGGTCCCGGATTGGACCCTACCTTCCTCCTCCACTACCACCCAGAAGAGAACTGGTGACACTTTTGCGACGGCCAGAGCTGCGAGATGAGGGATCCAGGCGCCCAGCTTGTAGTCCTCGAAGTGGGAACGATGTTTGATGGGACTGACTGGCCTTTTTTACCAGCTACCATTTGGTTTCCGTAAGCAGAGTTGAAAGTTGACCGTGTTCGTTGTTATAGGCCTGGAGGTCGGTTTCACCGTATGACCCATGGTGCTGTCCGCAAAAATGGCTTTCCCCCCTGTCCACAGGGTCTTTGAGAACTGATGAGACTGTTGGACTTGTGGGAGATGGAGGCCATGTTCTTTACGTTACTGCATAAGGGAGGCGGTGTGTGTTCTCTCTCCACTTGGGTTCTATGACGGTCTATGGTTTTTGGCTGTCAATATGTTATTGCCTAATATCATTTCTGCAGTGTGTTGTCCGCATGCTCCGGACATCTTATGTTGCTGTGCCTTTCTACGACTCCATTTATTGACCTGTGGCTTTACTCTTCCTGTTTTTGGGTTGTGCAAATCACAGTAGTCCCTCGGAGCCTTTGGGCTCTCTTCTTTTTCGCTCTACTCTTTCCACCTCCCTGTACCTTTTTCGCCTCCTGTCCTCTTGTCTGTTCCCCTCCCCCCTCCCCCCCCGCTACTCCACCTTATCCTCAGGGTCATAGCACCGGCTGCATCATGTCTAACTTAACTATTACCTCTCTAAATGCACAGGGTCTCAATATACCAGAAAAGAGGTCTTCACTGCTACGTCTTCTTTTAAAAAAAGGGCTCAAGTAGTCTTCTTACAGGAGACGCATTTCCGCTCGGACCAGCTCCCGTCACTCCGCAACTCAAGAGTCCCAGATGTATACCACAGTTTCTCTCCGGACTCTAAAACCAAAGGCGTATTCATCCTTGTGGCGAACTCTGTAACTTGGAAGTGTTTGGGGTGTCACACAGATGACGCCGGACGATACTTGTTCGTAAAAGGTAAGATCGCAGACTGCGCCATGATTTTTGCAAACATATACCTCCCTAACTCGGGTCAACTGAAACTACTAGAAGAGGCCCTTAATGTACTAGACGAATTTGCGGACGGCACGTTGGTTATGGGAGGAGATTTTAATATGCCCTTAGACCCCAGACTGGACACCACATCGGGCCAGCCTGCCGTCTCTAGACCTTTCACTCGTCGCCTACAGCGTTCGCTCCACTCCCATCAATTAGTAGATCCCTGGCGCATAATACACCCAAATGATAGGGACTATACATTTTTTTCACACTTGCACAATATGTACTCACGTTTAGACTACCTTCTGCTTCGGCATTCTATAGATTGTATATTGTTTTCGGACCATGCCATGATAACTCTAACCCTGGTATTTATATGAAAAAGTATCCACAGGGATGCCCTTGTGTAGTTACATCAGGTGTGCACCACCAAACCCTGGCCCTCCCCTCCTTACACTCGACTCCGTGGCAGTGGCGTTTAAACGACTCATTGCTTCAAGATTCTGCGGTCTTGGAGGAAGTGACATCTGAACTCCGAATCTATTTGGACACCAACGCTACGGCAGACTCTAATCCTCTTTCAGTTTGGGAAACACATAAATGTGTTATGAGAGGAGTTCTCATACGGATTGGCTCCAGACTCAAAAAGGAACGCGCTGCAGTATTTACAGAACTAGTGGGGAAAATACACGCCCTGGAACTCACACACAAAAGGCTATTAGACCCGGGTTCAGGAGCGGAACTAATAAGGTTACGGGATAAATTACGTACTCGGACACTCTCAGCTGCCAAAGCCTCTCTCACTAAATGCCGTACACACTACTATGAATTTGGCAACAAGCCGAGTCGCACGTAAGCATGTGCTTTACGAGCGCGGAGGACGCGCACATATGTCCCTTGCATTACCACACCAAGGTACACTCGCCGGGACAAATTGCAGAAACCTTTCATTCCTACTATTTAAAGTTATACAACCTACGGGATACTGAGGGCTTTCCTCTCCCCGATACTAGATGTGACGCCATCAGATCATACATTCAATCTTCGGGATTAAGCCAGATTCCACAGGAGGCGGTAACAACACTAGACGCCCCGATCACGGCAGATGAATTTCTTGAAGCTCTCAAAGCACCCCCTTCTGGTAAGGCCCCAGGCCCTGATGGTTTTTCGCTGGCCTATTATAAAAAACTTACTCCCCTCCTTACTAGTCCTCTTTTGGCGGCCTTTAATTCCATTCCAGACCGTAGATCGCTGCCTATAGACACATTAAGAGCCCACATTACAGTAATCCCTAAGGAAGATAAGGACCCCTCCCAATGCAGTAATTACTGCCCCATTTCCTTCTAAATTTAGACTTAAAACTTTTCTCAAAGATATCAGCTACACGAATCACTCCATTTTTATCGAAAATAATTAATTTGGACCAGACAGGCTTTCTCCCTTCAAGAGAGTCCAGGGATAATACCATTCGAGCCGTCAATCTCATTGAGCACATTACCGCCTCCTCGGTTCCAGCGTTTTTGCTATCCACCGATGCCGAGAAAGCGTTTGACCGGATTGATTGGTCGTTTCTCCAGGAGACTTTATCTTATATAGGTCTGGGCCAGGGTATGCTCAGTTGGATTTTGAGTCTATACTCCTCCCCTTCGGCATCGGTGAAGGCCAACGGTCACCACTGTTCCTGCTTCCCCATTCCTAACGGAACCCGCCAGGGCTGCCTGCTCTCTTCTTTGATTTTCACGCTATGTTTGGAACCCTTCTTAAGTCATGTTTGAGCTAACCAAGATGTTGCGGGTGTCCAGGTGGGGGATACGACTCACAAAGTCGCAGCATACGCGGATGACTTACTCTTTTTCCTTTCACGGCCCCGCATCTCGGTACCGAACCTGATGGCTGAATTTCGGTCGTTTGCAGCGCTGTCCAACTTTAAAATAAACTTCCAAAAGTCAGAAGCTCTCAATGTCTCCCTCTCGCCCCAATTAGTGGCAGCCTTGGCGGATTCCTTCCCCTTCAATTGGGCGGCTAGTTCCATTAAATATCTAGGCATTTGGCTTGCGAATTGGCCCTCACACCTTTATGCATGTAACTATCCCCATATATTATGAACACTAAAGGGAGATCTTGAAAGATAGTCTAAAGGGACCTTCACTTGGTTTGGGTGTTGCGCCATATTCAAGATGAATGTGTTGCCACGGATGTTGTACTTCTTTTAGGCACTCCCTATCTACATACCGCGTCTTTACCTCCCTCTCTTCCCTAATGCTTAAGTTTATTTGGTCAAACAAACCCTCACGCATTGCACAAACGACTCTGACCCGCCCGAGGTTTGACGGTGGTTTGGGCTTGCCTGATATTTATCAATACTACCATTCGGCACACTTGATGCGCATCATAGATTGGTGTAGGCATGGCGGTTCCAAACCATGGGTCAAGTTGGAACAATATAAAAACTAAATTTGGTTTTTGAAACCATACCTAATAGAAATTCCCAAAAAATGTAATATATATATCACACGGTGCCATTTCTGAAAGAAGCAATATGTATGACAAAAGAAAAGAAAACATGTTTCAGAAACATAACAAGGCACTCTTGGGTTATTAGAAAAGTATAAAAAATGCTTTATTGAACTCCAAATAATTTTTTAAATATATGAAAACGGGGAAAGGGGAAATGGACACAGATATTTAAAAAAATCTCCTGGCCAGGAAACAAAATTACGTTCAAATGGAAACTACCTCCTATACACTGGTTCAATCACTTACAAAATAGATAACATTTATGTATATATATTTATACCCCTAACAAGGTCAGTTGCATAAACAAGAGAAAACCGCTGGGTTGTGTTCACACTTGCGGTTTCCACACATATATATATATATATATATATTCTTATCCTCAAGCTGGCGAAAGTTCCTATTCAAAGGGGTTGATAATGAGATTGTGAGGAAGATTTTCCTTTACATAATAGTTCCTGTCGTAAGAACATAGCCACGATGTATGGAAAAAATTAATTTGCGGCGTGTTTATTTAGCTCTTCCCTTTTAAATATTGGAGCCTGTTTCTATAGGGATCAGGGGTAAACAACAGTCTGTTCATAGACCAATAAGGTCAATATAGATCCCCCCGATCCCTAACGTTATTTCAAGAGGCCGTTTTACCAGTTGTTTTTATACGGCAATTCCAACTTCTATTGCATATATTGATTTTTTTTTACCTCTAGTCATCCAGAGAGCACCAGGAGACCACGTGGAGGAACAGCAAATTCAGCAAGAGGCCCAGAGGATTCTCACAAGGTAAGTTCCGGCTCATATGGCAATATACTCTTTTATGCCTTTAAATTTGCTATCATTTCAAGTAACTCTTACTTTTTTCTCAGATGTACAAGATCACTCCACGGCACACCCAAAGAGGCATAGGATCCAAGAGACGAGAGCATACGCCGCCAGGAAGGTAAGTTCCAAATCGTACGATAATATTTTCCATTGTGTGTCTCCAGCACAGCCAGAGATTTACAAGGCAAGGTTTGACGTCACTACCTGCCGAGCTTGATTTGATCAGCTGATGCGTTTCATCCCTGATCGGGATTTCCTCAGAGCCGTTTAGCAAGTACAGCCAAGTACGTTGTATTTATAGTGTCCAGCTTTATGTGGATATGTCCATTCATTTATTGGTTCTATAATTAGGGTACAATATTCAATGCAAAAAATCCAGGCTATTGCAAACATATGTATATGTTTCTTCCAGAGTATATTGATTATTATTTCTATTCCAACACAAAAAAATATGTGAGAAAAAACAATACATACATATTTTTATTGTTAATCTACATACACAAGGTATTATATTTAATCCCTGTATAAATAATAGATAATCAGTGGTGTGTCTCCATAAGACAAAAATTGATGATTTAAACCAGAGAAATTGAATTAATTCCTCCGTCAATATTTATTAATTAATTAAATTGCTGCATAATTAGAATTTTTAAGACAAAATGTATACGGGGGGAATTCATGAGGCGTTCCAGGGGAGGCAGGGATATGGTCCTATGCCTAAAAAGGCAGTGGGACCCGGGTCCTCACCAACCATGGGAGGCGTCATGCATATAAATTCCCCCTACAATGCGACTTTAAAAATCAAAACATAAGAGGACATAAATCCACCTGTTTCCATAACGGCGGCCCCATGGTTGTTGGATCAGATCCCACCATCGGCGAGATCTCACTCTCTTATCGGTCCCACCCTGCGAGTTGCGACGCTTGCATTCAAACATTTCCGTATCTCCCCGTCACCGTCACCACTATACCCAGTATTAGGCAATCCCTCTTTTCAGCTGGGTTGTGAATCTAGACCATTCTCTCACAAACGTCTAGCTAGGGAGACGCAGGCCCGCCATTATATCCGTAATGACAGTTGGAAGACGACATATCAATTAACAGACTCTGACAGGCCTCCCAAATCCGTCACTTTCTATTATCTCTCGCCCCTGCATTTCGAATTTTCATGTGAATTTACAGCATTTGAAATGCTATGCACGATGTCGGGCCCTGTCAGTCACGCCCTTTCGGTAACATATAATTTCATAAACTCCCCAACGGCAGACTCACATTTATCCTACTTGGCTAAATAGGCGACGGTCCTTGACTTAAGTATTACAGCGGATGTGCGTACTCGACTGTATACCATGACTTACCAGTCTTCCATATCAAGTAGAATTCAGGAAGCGAGATATAAGATTCTGACGAGATGGTACAGGGTCCCTTCCAGACTTCACAAATTTTACCCTGAGGTGTCTCCTTTATGTTGGAGATGCGGGGTGGGGGTCGGTGATCTTTTACATACCTTTTGGGATTGTCGGCGATTAACAACTTTCTGTGATACGGTTTGGAGTGTAGCCTCTAGGTTTACTGACTATACGTTGCCCAGATCCCTGGGCTTCTTCCTGCTTCATCTGTGTGACATCCCGATCTCCACATACAAGAAGTCAATAGTACGACATCTGATCAACACGGCACGTGCTTGCATACATGCTATGTGGAAACAGGTCGAGCCCCCCACGGTGCACCTTTGGTTTCAGAAGATCCAGGAAGTGAAACGTATGGAGGAACTTACGGCTTCCTTGCGGGACACTCATGATAAGTTTATGCGAGTGTGGTCAACCTGGGTAAGCTATGAGAATTCTTCGGAGTATATCGCTCTGCTGTCCCAATAGTGTGCAACTGACTTTACGTATTCCTCCTAAGAGACGTCTGCTTATGGGGTGGATGCTGAGGATAAGTCCCCCCTCTATACCCTTCTTCCTCTTCCCTCTTCCCTTCCCCTTTCCTGTTCACTCTCTTTCTTTGAATTCTCTATGTCTGTATAATTTTCATTTGTGCTCCTATGTAACAACTGTATATCACCGAGTCCTGAAATGTTCTATTTCTCTGTCAAGCACCTTTGATAAATAAAAACAGAATTAAAAAAAAAAAAGAATGGGAAAGGATCTACTCAAACAAATGGGTTCTAGATATCATAAAGACCGGGTACACGCTAGAATTTATGTCCCCTGCTCCAGACAGATTCCTCCCCACAAAGAGGTAGAAGGATTCCGAGAAACAGCAGGCCCTGGAGTCAGAGGTTGTTTCTCTTATCAGGAAGGGGGTTCTGGTACCAGTCCCGAGACCAAAGATAGGGAAAGGCTACTATTCCCCCCCCCCCCCTTTTTGTGGTAAAGAAACAGGAGGGCCGATTCAGGGTCATAATAAATTTAAAGCAGCTAAACTCCTTTCTGATTTACAAATTTTTTTGGATGGAGCGTATCCTCTCTACAGTAAATCTTTTCAGGGATTGTATGATGGCATCAATAGATCTGGAGGATGCTTATTACCATGTCCCTGTTGGCATCACTCACCAGTAGTATCTGAGGGTGGCAGTAGTTTTGAACGACTCCCTAATCCACCTCCAATAGAGGGCGCTCCCATTTGGCATCTCTCAGGAACCGAGAGTCTTTACCTAGCTTCTATCAGAAATGACATCATATATACGAACAAAGGACATTCTGATCATTCCCTACCTAGATGACTTTTTGATCGGGGCAGACACCGCCCAGACTTTGACACTCCATCTACAGTCAGTACAATCGACTTTGATAGATCTGGGTTGGAATATAAACATAAACAAATCAAACTTAACCCCATCCAAAAGATGCATTTTTTTGGGGGGATCTTTCTAGACTCCTCCAAACAGATGTCTTTTCTCGCTCAGGGAAATATCCAGCCTTTGATAGAAAGGGTCTCAGTCCTATTTTTGTATCATTTGACTTCCTTCAGAAGGGCTATGTCGGTCCTAGGCCTTTTGACCTCCTGTATCCCGGCCATAATGTTCAGGTCCAGACCTCTGCAGGGGGACATATTAGAAAAGTGGGACAAGAGCAAGCGCTCACTAGATCACTCCCTGCTCCTTTCCTCGGTAGCCAGACTCTCGCTCAGGTGGTGGATGAATGTAGAGAACCTCAGGAAGGGTGTTTCATGGGAAATGTCCCCAACCCTGAACATTACAACAGATGCCAGTCCTTGAGGGTGGGGAGCCCATTGGGAATCCTTCTGCCTTCAGGGTCAGTGGGATCCTCAAACCTCCATAAGATCTTCCAACTACAGGGAGCTAGAGGCAGTACTTCAGGCAATAAAAAACACAATTCCTATACTTTCGGGAAGAAGGGTAAAGGTTCTTTCAGACAACACGACTACAGTAGCATACATAAACCATCAGGGAGGTACAAGATCAAGGCTTCTGATGAAGTTAGCTACAGACATCTTTTCCCTAGCCGAGCTGCATCTATCGTTCCTTTCAGCTGTCCATCTAAGGAGAAGGGACAATCAGGTAGCAGACTTCTTGAGCAGAAGGCAATTGCTGCAGTCGGAGTGGTCCCTGAATCAGGACGTCTTCCAGGTGATTGTGGCCAGGTGAGGGAATCCTTCCATAGACCTGTTCGCTACCAGGGAGAACAAGAAGGTGCTCAGATTCTTTTCCCTAGATCCCAGGGAATATCCAGAAGCGGTAGATGCTCTCTCCCAGAGTTGGAGCCCGGAACAGGTTTATGCCTTTCCCTCCTCTGTCTACTTCCAAGAGTTTTAAAAAAGATCAGAGAAGACAAAGCCTCGGTAATCCTGATTGCTCCATTTTGGCCAAAGAGGCCGTGGTTCACCTGGCTGAGGAAGTTGTCCGTAACCCAACCATGGATCCTTCCAGACAGACTAGATCTCCTGTGCCAGGACCCAGTAGTTCATCCAGACATCTCCAGGCTGCATCTTACAGCATGGAGGCTGAGCGAGTAATCCTCAGGAAAAGAGGTATCTCTGAAACTGTCATCTCTACTTTACTGTCAAGTAGGAAACAGGTTACCTCTAAAATATATTTAAGGGTCTGGAAAGCTTTTCTTACCTTTACAGGAATTGATATAGATCCATTAGCAGATCCAGATATTCCCCTAATTTTAGACATTCTCCAGGCAGGGCTAGACAAAAAACCTCAAGCCCAGTACGCTAAAGGTACAGATTTCTGCCCTAAACTCCTTCTATGATTCCAGATTAGCAGAACTCCCCTGGATTAGAAGGTTCCTGATTGTGGCCTCCAGGATAAGACCCCAAATAAGGTCTTCAGTCCCACCTTGCGACTTAAACTTAGTCCTTACTGCTTTGATTGGTTCATCCTTTGGACCCACTGTCCCTTAAGTTTCTCACTCTAAAAATGAAGTTTTTACTAGCGGTTACCACCGCCCGAAGAGTAAGTGAAATTCAGGCCCTCTCAGCCTTTCCCCCTTACACTTTAGTATTGGACGATAGAGTAATTATGAAGACCTTACCAGGTTTTTTGCCAAAGGTAATTTCCCCTTTTCATCAAGACCAAGAAATTATTCTTCCCTCCTTTTGTGACTCCCTGAAAAATCCAAGAGAACAGGAATTTAATGTTTTTAGACGTAAGGAGATGCTTAGTCCACTACCTGGAGGTCACAAAGGACTCGAGGTCTTCAGAGAATCTCCTTATTCAGTTCCAGGGTCCAAATAGAGGTTCAGCAGCTAGCAGACCAACAATAGCACGGTGGATTAAACAGGCCATACAATTAGCCTATGTGGGCCAGAACACTAATCCCCCAGATTTCTTTGGAGCTCATTCCACCAGAGCTGTATCTACTTCTTGGGCTGAAAGAGCCAACACATCTCTAGCCCAGATTTGCATGGTGGCTACATGGAGCTCACCCTACACCTTTTATTAAACATTATAGACTACAGTTGCATTCAGTCTCTGACTTAGCGTTTGGTAGGAAAGTTCTACAAGCTGTGGTCCCACCCTAAAACTGGGGTTCTATTTTACATCTCCAGGGGTACTGTCATAGGTGAAAGGGTAAAAGATGGATTACTTACCGGTAATCGGTTTTTCATGAACCTATGACAGCACCCCCCCTAGTCGTCGTCGTCCCCCCCCTTCAGTAAACTTCCTTGGTATCTCTTGTATATAGGATATATATGACTACAAATATAGATTTATGGTGTGGGGTGGCTTTTCACTAAGGCGGCGCAAAAAAAATGATATAATAAATAAATGCGGGTGTGTGTCTGTAACATCTATGGCCGAGGGCCGTCGTTCAGACATACCCTCTGACGGCCCCGGCCATGGACATCTGTGTTTTCGGCGGCATCTCCATCCAGGGAGACGCCGGCACTCACTTCCGGGTTGCGGGACTGTTTCCCGCACGGCGCGCGCACGGCCTTAAAGGGCCAGTATGCGTCCAGCTGTCATTAATCAGTTATTAGCGCATATAAAAGGGGCTCTGCCCACTTGACCCTTGCCTGAGCGTTGTTGTATACCTAAAGTTTGTCTTGCAAATGGTCTCCTAGTGTTTTCCAGTTCCCAGTGTTACCTGTTCCTGCTGCCTGTACCCTGTACCCTGTATCCCATGCTACCGTGCCTCTGTGCCATCTACAGTGAAAGTCAAGTCGTGTCTTCCACTGCATGTACTGTGCCATCTATAGTGAAAGTCAAGTTGTGTCACCGCTACTGTCTGCATTGCCTCAGGTACCCGTTCTGGACTATAGACATTGTTTTGTACCTAGTTGGCCAGCTGCTATCCCGCTACGCGGTACGGCCTAGTGGGTCCACACCCTGTGCCGTAACCGTGTCTATACACACAAGGTGTATATATGAATGAAAGATAACTAATTCTGATCCTGAGTTCTTTCTAAAGACTGGGTGTGTGGAGAGGTGTGTCCTTTTTTATATCCTCAACATTAAAAGAAAAAAAGGCTGGAAATCGATCAAACTGTGTACTCTATATAATATGAGTTTCACTTTTTGAATTGAATTACTGAAATAAAATGATATTTTTGATTATATTCTAATTCATTGAGAAGGACTAGTATATAGAATTTTTGGTATGGAATAGCATAGTAGGCTACACTATTCCATCTAGAGAGGTCTTGCAAAAAAAAAAAAAGTCACTGGGGCTCTATGGATACACTTGGTGCATATGATGAACGTACTCCGCAAACATTGAGCCTAATATCTGCTTGTAGTGTTTAAAAATGTTCTACTGCTTCATATAAATATAGATGAAATCGAGCTAAGGTAGTGCCGTTCAGTGGCGTAGCTATAGGGGTCGCAGTAGTCGCAATTGCGACCGGGCCCAGAATCCACGGGGGCCCGCAGCCCCCACACCACATCAGTGAAAAGTTACTATAGTAACTGGGGCCTATGTAATAAATTAACTGACAGTACTTACCCTCCTCTTCCTGGAGCGCATCAGAGGTTCTGACGTTACAGCCCTATGCGCAGCGCATAACGTCACAATGCTATGTGCTGCGCACAGATTCCTGACACTTGATGGAGTGAGGACCTGCGGCCGAAGAGGAGGTAAATTGAATTTTAGTGTCTTGCTGATGGGTTGGGGTCAGACTCCCGGGACCCCCGCCAATCAGCTGTTTTGAAGGGGTTGCAGCCGCTCGTACGAGTGCTACTTCCCCTTCATTACGGTCACATTCTCACACTGAATCGCCGACATGGACGTGTCAGCGATTCACAGTGTGAGCAAGTGAGGGAAATGAAGGGGAAGAAGCACTCGTACGAGCGGCTGCAGCCCCTTCAAAACAGCTGATTGGCGGGAGTCCCGGGTGTCTAACCCCAAACCAATAGGCTATTGATGGCCGATATTGAAAATAGGCCATCAATGTTTAGGGACTGGACAACCTTTAAAGCCTACCGTGTGTTAGGCTTAGATACAGGGCCCCAGCTTATACTGCATAAGAATACTGTCTGCTGCACCCTGTATCTAAGCCTACATTAGGCTTCGATACAGGGTCCAACAAACCGTATCACACATGCACATGGGCCCTGTTCACGTCACCGCTGCCCTTCCGTTGAGGGGTTCCGTCTGGTTAACCCCTCAACGTAAAGGCAAACGGAAATCTTAGATTCCGTTTGCATCACCATTGATCTCAAAGGTGATGGAAACTTTACTAATGGTTTCCGTTTGTCACCGTTGTGAACGGGTCCCGTTGTTTTGGCGGAATCAATAGCACAGTCGACAATGCAAAACAACGGAACCCTGTCACAACGGTGACAAACGGAATTCTTTAGCAACGTTTCCCTCTCAATGGTGAGGGAAACTGAAGCTTAGGTTTCAGTTTGGCTTTCTGTTGAGGGGTTAACCCGACAGAACCCATCAACTGAAGGTCAGCGGTGATGTGAACAGGCGCTTACTAATGTTTTTTTTTGTGTTTTTTTTTACAGGTTCGGTCGTTGGACTATGTCGGATTCGAGGACTACTTCGATGGTGGCTTTTTTATTCTCAATAAAATGGTTAATGAGGGTTGTGTGGGGGTGTTTTATTTTAAGAAATCTATTTTTTCTATGTCTGTATTTTTTTTTAACTTTATCGCTGCCTATTTACTAATGGCACTGACAGATTGACAGCGTCCATTACTAAGGTGGGGCTTAGTGTTAGCCGGTGAAAAGGCTACCACTAATCCCCATTATTACCCCGGTACCCACCGTCACTAGGGGTGCCAGGAAGAGCCGGGTGCGATCCAGTACCCGACCATCTGTAGTGATGGTCGGGCACTGGGGTGACCGCAGGCTGGTATTATTAGGCTGGAAAAGGCCAAAAACAGTGGCCCTTCCCACCCTAATAATGCTAGCATGCTGCTGCTGTGTTGTATCTGGCTGGTTATGAAAAATGTGGGGGACCCCACGTCATTTTTTAAAATAAATAATTGGACAGCACGATGTGGGGTTCCCCCATTTTTATAACCAGCCAGATACAACATAGCAGCAGCAGCAGCCGCCTAGCATTACCAGGGTGGGAAGGGTCACAGTTTTTGGGCTTTCCCAGCCTAATAATACCAGACTGCGGCCGCCCCAGTGCCCCTCTGTCACTACAGATGGTCGGGTACTAGATCATACCCGGCTCTTCCTGGTGGCGCTGGGTACCAGGGTAATAATGGGTATTAGTGTTAACCTCTTCATGTCTAACATTAAGTCCCCCCCTTAGTAATGAGCGTTGTGAATCAGCCAGCGACAATTACTAGGGCGGTAGTTATAACGTTTAAGCAAATACAAAGACACAGATAAAATATTTTATTGAAATAAAAATTCCACACAACCCTCGTTATCCATTTTATTAAGAATAAAATAAAACACAGTTATCAAAGGAGTCCTCGAATCTGAAGTAGTCCAACCACCGAACTTGTAAAAAAACAAACACACAAAAATAATTAGGATCACGTCAAAAAGGAAAATAATTATTATTCTTACCTTTCCTGGGTCCAGCGCTGGAGCTGCAATGTCAACGAGCTGGGCCCTATAACTAATCCAATCATGTGTGATACTGTCTGCTGAGCCACTGTGTCTAATCCTATCATGTGTGATACTGTCTGCTGAGCCACTGTATCTAATCCTATAATGTGTGCTACTGTCTGCTAAGACAATGTATCTAATCTTATCCATAGCTTTAGGGTCGTGGTGCTATAGATATGCTGTCTCATATAGATAGATATATATATATATATATATATATTGTAATGGTGGGGGGGGTAGGGAAACGGACAAGTGAGCCCTAATCTACCCGCCACTCTGTCCCTGCCTACTTGCAACGACCCGCCCTAGGCGACGGGGTACAACTGGGCGGCGGTCCCTGCGCTCAGTAAGTGCATGACAAACACGACAAACAAACAAGGGAATACAAGCAAGGGAAATGGGCAGTTGCTCGCGGAAACACCGTGAGCAACAGAGTAGTGAACGAGCCGAGTCAAGCCAGGAGAGTGCGAGGTACAAAGCGAAAAGCAGAAGAGTAGTCGGTAAGCCGGGGTCTGTATGGAGCAGGATCAAAAAGTAGCAGGAGCTGTAGCTGGGCCAGGAAACCTCAAGGAAAGAATTCACAAGCACAGATGGACAGGAAGAGCAGGCTTAAATAGACCGAGGGCGGGAGCTAGCTGAGTCTGGCCAGGTTGCGATAGGCTCTCCCACTCCTAAGCCTGCCAGCCTGAGTGGAGGAAGCTGGTGTCTGTCTCAGGGATGTACACTCAGGTGTTGACTGATTAATTCTGGGAGTTAACCCCGAAGCAGTGCCTGGCAGATCCTTTACAGTACCCCCCCTTTTATGAGGGGCCACCGGACCCTTTCTAAGTGGACCTGGCTTACTGGGGAAACGCAGGTGGAACCTCCTGACCAATACCCCAGCGTGAACATCCCGGGCGGGTACCCAAGTCCTCTCCTCGGGCCCGTATCCTCTCCAATGGACCAGGTACTGGAGTGAGCCTTGGACCATCTTGCTGTCCACGATCCTGGCCACCTCAAATTCCACCCCCTCAGGGGTGAGGACGGGAACAGGAGGTTTCCTCGAGGGGGCCAAGGACGGGGAGCAGCGTTTCAGGAGGGAGGCATGAAACACGTTGTGTATACGAAAAGACGGGGGTAACTCCAGCCGGAAAGAGACAGGACTGAGGACCTCAATGACCTTATACGGCCCAATAAACCGGGGAGCAAACTTTTTGGACGGAACCTTGAGACGCAAGTTCCTGGATGACAACCACACCAGATCCCCGACCACAAACAGGGGGTTAGCAGAACGTCTTCTATCGGCCTGAGCCTTCTGTATGCTCTGGGACGCCTCTAGGTTCTTCTGAACCTGGGCCCAGACTGTGCACAGATCCCGATGAACGACCTCCACCTCGGGATTGTTGGAACAACCAGGTGAAACGGAGGAGAACCGTGGATTAAACCCAAAATTACAGAAAAAGGGAGAGACCCCTGACGAGTTACTGACCCGGTTATTAAGGGAAAATTCGGCGAGGGGAATGAAAGAAACCCAATCAAATTGACAGTCAGAGACAAAACATCTTAAGTATTGTTCTAGAGACTGATTAGTCCTCTCCGTTTGGCCATTGGTTTCAGGATGGAAAGCAGAGGAGAAGGACAGATCAATCCCCAACTTATTACAGAAGGCTCTCCAAAACAATGAAACAAATTGTACCCCTCTGTCAGAAACAATATTGACGGGGACCCCATGGAGACGCAGGATGTGTTTGATAAACAAGGTAGCCAACGTCTTGGCGTTGGGTAGTTTCTTGAGGGGCACAAAGTGGCACATTTTACTGAAGCGGTCTACCACCACCCACACCACCGACTTGCCTTGGGATGGAGGCAAATCGGTGATAAAATCCATGGAGATATGTGTCCAAGGTCTCTGGGGAATGGGCAACGAACGCAGTAAGCCCGCTGGTCGGGACCTGGGAGTCTTGGACCTGGCACAAACCTCACAGGCGGCGACGTAGGCCTTAACGTCTTTAGGCAAACCAGGCCACCAATAATTTCTGGTAATGAGGTGTTTGGTACCCAGGATGCCTGGATGGCCAGATAGTGCGGAGTCGTGATTTTCCCTAAGTACCCTTAGCCGGAATTGCAGGGGAACAAACAGCTTGTTCTCAGGAAGGTTCCCAGGAGCTGAACCTTGATCAGCAGCAATTTCAGAGACTAAATCGGACTCGATAGAGGAAATGACTATACCTGGAGGCAAAATACAAACAGGATCTTCCTCCGAAGGAGGGCTGGCCATGAAGCTACGCGACAGTGCATCCGCCTTAATATTTTTAGACCCGGCCCTATAGGTAACCAAAAAATTGAATCTGGTAAAAAACAACGCCCATCGAGCTTGTCTCGGGTTTAGCCTCCGGGCAGATTCTAGGAAAACCAGATTCTTGTGGTCGGTAAGGACCGTTACCTGGTGCCTAGCCCCCTCCAGGAAGTGGCGCCACTCTTCAAATGCCCATTTAATGGCTAAAAGTTCGCGGTTGCCAATATCATAGTTACACTCCGTGGGCGAAAACTTCCTAGAAAAGTAAGCACAGGGGCGGAGATGGGTGAGGGAGCTGGTACCCTGGGACAAGACGGCCCCCACTCCCACCTCGGACGCGTCAACCTCCACAATAAATGGCTCCCTTTGGTTGGGCTGAACCAGCACGGGGGCCGAGATAAAGCACTTCTTGAGGGTCTCAAAAGCCTGGACGGCCTCAGGGGGCCAATGGAGGACATCAGCACCCTTGCGAGTGAGGTCCGTAAGAGGCTTAGCGACGACCGAGAAGTTAGCAATAAATCTCCTGTAATAGTTAGCGAACCCCAAAAAACACTGTAGCGCTTTCAGGGAGGCAGGTTGGACCCATTCAGCCACAGCCTGAACCTTGGCAGGGTCCATGCGGAAATCATGAGGAGTGAGGATTTGACCTAAAAATGGTATCTCCTGTACCCCAAATACACATTTTTCGATTTTGGCAAACAGTTTGTTTTCTCGAAGGACCTGGAGCACTTTCCTGACATGCTCTATGTGGGAGGACCAGTCCCTGGAAAACACCAATATGTCATCAAGGTACACTACAAGAAATATCCCCAGGTAATTTCTCAAAATCTCATTTATGAAGTTCTGGAAGACCGCAGGGGCATTGCACAACCCAAAGGGCATGACGAGGTATTCGAAATGGCCTTCGGGCGTGTTAAACGCAGTCTTCCACTCATCCCCCTCTTTGATGCGAATAAGGTTATATGCCCCCCGTAGGTCCAATTTAGAGAACCATTGGGCCCCCTGAACCTGATTAAAGAGATCAGGAATCAAAGGAAGGGGATACTGGTTCCTTACCGTGACCTTATTCAGGCCACGGTAGTCAATGCATGGCCTAAGACCCCCATCCTTCTTCCCTACGAAGAAGAAGCCAGCACCTACCGGAGAAGAAGAGGGACGAATGTAACCCTTGGCCAGGGATTCCTGGATATACTCCCTCATGGCTTCACGTTCGGGACAAGAAAGGTTAAATATCCTACCCTTAGGAAGCTTAGCTCCTGGTACCAATTCGATAGCGCAATCGTATTCTCTATGAGGCGGTAATACTTCGGAGGCCTCTTTAGAGAAAACATCAGCGAAGTCCTGAACAAACTCGGGTAGCGTATTCACCTCCTTAGGGGGAGAAATAGAATTAACAGAAAAACATGACGTACAACATTCATTACCCCATTTGGTTAGCTCCCCAGTATTCCAGTCAAACGTAGGATTATGCAACTGCAACCAGGGAAGACCTAGAACCAAATCGTACGATAATCCCTGCATCAATAGTACAGAGCATTGCTCCAAATGCATGGAGCCAACAAGGAGTTCAAAAACAGGGGTATGCTGTGTAAAATAACCATTAGCAAGAGGAGTGGAGTCGATACCCACTACCGGAACAGGTTTAGGCAAATCAATCAGAGGCATAGCGAGAGACATAGCAAATTCCACAGACATGATATTAGTAGAGGACCCTGAATCCACGAAGGCACTGCCGGTAGCAGACCTACCACCAAAAGAGACCTGAAAGGGAAGCAATATCTTAGTACGTTTCATATTTACGGGAAATACCTGTGCGCCCAAGTGACCTCCCCGATGATCACTTAGACGCTCTCTGACAGCATTCTTACGCTTGGGACAGTTGTTTACTTGATGCTTGACATCCCCACAGTAGAAGCAGAGACCATTCTTCCTGCGGAATTCTCTACGTTGTTGAGGGGACACGGAGGCCCCGAGTTGCATAGGTATTTCTGAGTCTTTAGGGGAGAAACGAAGCAACGGGACTTCGGGAGGCATCATGGGGGAGTCGGAGGAAAAAACACATAAACGTTCACGTTGTCGTTCCCTGAGACGTCGGTCAAGTCGTACCACTAAAGCCATAACCTGGTCTAAGGAGTCAGAAGAGGGATAACTAACTAGCAGGTCTTTCAGGGCATTCGACAGACCCAACCTAAACTGGCACCTTAAGGCAGGGTCATTCCACCGAGAAGCTACGCACCACTTCCTAAAGTCAGAGCAATACTCCTCAACAGGTCTCTTACCCTGACGTAAGGTCACCAGCTGACTCTCGGCAAAGGCAGTTCTGTCAGTCTCGTCATAAATAAGTCCGAGGGCAGAAAAGAAACAATCAACGGAGGAAAGTTCAGGGGCGCCAGGAGCCAAGGAGAAGGCCCACTCTTGGGGCCCTTCCTGGAGCCGGGACATAATTATACCCACCCGCTGGCTCTCAGAACCTGAGGAGTGAGGCTTTAAGCGAAAGTAAAGCCTACAACTCTCCCGAAAGGAGAGAAAAGCCCTCCGGTCACCTGAGAACCGGTCGGGCAACTTGAGGTGGGGTTCAAGGGGTGCGGTGAGGGGAACTACCAAGGTAGCATCAGGCTGGTTGACCCTCTGAGCCAGGGCCTGGACCTGTAGGGAGAGACCCTGCATTTGCTGAGCCAGGGTTTCACGGGGTTCCATAATGGTGTCAGGGACCAGGGTAGACTAGGTATACGGCTTGTGAATTTGTAATGGTGGGGGGGGGTAGGGAAACGGACAAGTGAGCCCTAATCTACCCGCCACTCTGTCCCTGCCTACTTGCAACGACCCGCCCTAGGCGACGGGGTACAACTGGGCGGCGGTCCCTGCGCTCAGTAAGTGCATGACAAACACGACAAACAAACAAGGGAATACAAGCAAGGGAAATGGGCAGTTGCTCGCGGAAACACCGTGAGCAACAGAGTAGTGAACGAGCCGAGTCAAGCCAGGAGAGTGCGAGGTACAAAGCGAAAAGCAGAAGAGTAGTCGGTAAGCCGGGGTCTGTATGGAGCAGGATCAAAAAGTAGCAGGAGCTGTAGCTGGGCCAGGAAACCTCAAGGAAAGAATTCACAAGCACAGATGGACAGGAAGAGCAGGCTTAAATAGACCGAGGGCGGGAGCTAGCTGAGTCTGGCCAGGTTGCGATAGGCTCTCCCACTCCTAAGCCTGCCAGCCTGAGTGGAGGAAGCTGGTGTCTGTCTCAGGGATGTACACTCAGGTGTTGACTGATTAATTCTGGGAGTTAACCCCGAAGCAGTGCCTGGCAGATCCTTTACATATATATAATATATATATGCACATATTCATACACACACGTACATTTTTTTTTGGGGGGGGGGGCACATATGTATTGGGGCTATTCCCCCTGATGTTTTACGTCCTTAGTGACGCCCCTGACTGCTAGTGCTGCATTGTTGGATCACGTAGGAGACCCAGCTATACAGCTGAAAGGTGCGGGCCATCGGCCCTGAGAAGTTTGGGGGTCAGGGCCCAAGAAGAACCTTTGCATCGGGGCCCATGAGCCTTTAGCTACGCCCCTGGTGCCGTTACTTTGGAGTACAGTCTGCCCTAAAATTCTGGGCCTGTCCTGCCTCGGAGACCGCGTATTAGTGTTTGCTGACATACGTACGTCTATACTGTCTGCTATAGAGACACCACATGGATTCTATATCATTTTTGAGCCCCATATTTTCTTCACTCAACACATACATATATATATATACAGTGATGTTCCTTTTAATCTGGTATCTGATGATCGACATTTTTCTAATATGGCAAATGTTTCCAAAGTAGAGCTGCTTGATAATAATGAGCTGCAGAAGACTGGGTAGAGAGAAGCGATAAGGCTATGTACACTTATCGCGTATTTGTTGTGGAATTTTTGCGGAATTTCGATGCAAAGTACGGTATAATGACCAGGCATTTTAGCCATTTTTAGCACATGTTAAAGGGCTATACATATTTTTTTTTATTTGTGGGGCTAGCGATGTGATTTTTTTTCTATTTTTTTAATTATAATTTTTTTTTTCGTGATTAATGCAGGTTTCTTTTCTTATTTTTTTAAGGGCTTATTCACACGACTGTAGTATACGTCCGTGTGATGGCCGTTAAAAACACGGCCATCACACGGCTGCATGTATTTCAATGGGCCGTTCACACCGTCGTTAACGGACCGTGTGAAGGGTCCGTGGACAAATAGGACATGTCCTATTTTCTTCAGTTTTCCCAGATCCCTCAATAGACTCAAGTCTATGGGGATCCGTGACAACGGGTCCCACAAGGGTGCAACTCTGACATGAAAAACGCCACTGGGTTGCACTCGGTCATGTGAATGCTAATTTTAGCATTTTTACATTTTTTTATTTTTTTTTAGAATTTTTAAGCTTCTAGTTTAAAAAAAATGCGTTTTTACTTTTTAGTTTCTCTTGTTTTTCTGGTAATAAAGTTACCCTAAAATGCACTTTTTTTTAAATTTGTGATTGTCATTGTCTGTCTACCATAAATTTCGACATATTACATGTGTGTTTTAGGGTAATTGGGTCAGGGCTAGGGTTTTTATGGTATTATATATGTGTATTTATTTATTTTTAACTTTTATTATTATTATTATTTTTATTAATCACTGCGATTCCGCTGCAAATGTCGCAATTCATACAACTTTGTTGCGGGTTTAAGCACCCCGTTGAATTCAATGGGGAAAACCGGCGACACCAGAGCAGCGATTCCACAGCATTAATTGTCATGCTGTGGCTGAAGAAACCGCACCGCAGGTCAATTTACGTGCGTTTTTTTCATCGGCTTTTTCCGTTGTGTGGGGATGAGATTTGTTGAAGTTTCACCTACACTGCTGCTACTGTAATACGCTGCAGATTTTCCGCAATCAATCCGTTGTGGAAAATCTGCAGTGTTTATGCCGTGTGTTCCAACCCTTATAGTGACTATTGTCACTGTTACAGCTGTGCTGGGTCTAGTTAAAGAGACTCTGTCACCACATTATAAGTGCCCGGTCTTCTATATAAGGAGATGGGTGCTGTAATGTAGGTGACAGTAATGCTTTTTATTTAAAAAAAGTTAGGAGCGATTTAAGTTTATGCTAATGAGCTTTCTTAATGCCCAAGTGGGCGTACTTTTACTTTGGTCAGCGTCATGCACTCCTCTGTACAACGCCCACTTGGTCGAAAGTAAAAGTACGCCCACTTGGGCATTAAGAAAGCTCATTAGCCTAAACTTAAATCGCTCCTAACTTTGTGAAAAAAGATCGTTTTTTAAAATAAAAAGCATTACTGTCACCTACATTACAGCGCCGATCTCCTTATATAGGAGACAGGGCACTTATAATGTGGTGACAGAGTCTCTTTAAGAAACCTCATTCACTCAGAGTGTAAAAAATCTGTAGCGGATTCTAGGCATGCTGCGAATTTGAAAGGCCACGGCTTTTACTATCCTTTGCAGAAATGCTGCAGCTTTTAGGGTATGTTCACACGATAGCAGGCATTTACGGCTGAAATGACAGACTGTTTTCAGAAGAAAACAGCTGCGTCGTTTCAGCCGTAAATGCTCCTCCTCGTAATATACGAGGCATCTGTGACGCTCGTATATCTTGAGTTGCTCTTCATTGAGTTCAATGAAGAACGGCTCAAATTACGTTGCAAAGAAGTGCCCTGCACTTCTTTGCCGAGGCAGTCAATTTACGCGTCGTCGTTTGACAGCTGTCAAACGACGACGCGTAAATTACAGGTCGTCTGCACAGTACGTCGGCAAACCCATTCAAATGAATGGGCAGATGTTTGCCGACGTATTGTAGACCTATTTTCAGGCATAAAACGAGGCATAATACGCCTCGTTTACGCCTGAAAATAGGTCGTGTAAACCCAGCCTTAGCGTTTACTATCAAAAAGAGAAAACTGCGGTTACATCTGCACGTAAATCTGCCTGTAACACGTGGATTTTTAGCGCCGGTACCACTGCATAATTTTTTGTTGTGCGTGAGCTCACCCTAAAAAGTCTTCTTTGATTTAAAGGGAGTCTGTCATTACATTTTCGCCTTCCCACAATGCTAATACTGCTATATAGAGAAGGATGATAGTTTTTCGAACATACTTTATGTTGCCCAAGTCGGCCCATCGCCTTAAAAGTGGTTTTATTCTCCCCGGTGCTTTATGCAAATGAGCACTGAAGAGTCCTGCAATCCTGGAAGTGTCCTGCACTCTGTGGTTCCTGCTTAGAATGCAGGACTCTTCAATGCTCATTTGCCTACAGCGCCCGAAGGAATAAAAGCACTTTTTTTTGTTTCCGATGGTTTGACATAGGTATGTTTGAAAAACTATCATCCTCCCCTATATAGTGGTATTCGCATTAGGGGAGGCAAAATGTGAGCACAGACTCCCTATGAAAAAAAAAGCGCCGAGGCGATGTGTTGAAGGAGATGCGACCAAAAGTACAGCATGATCTCGCGATAGAATCTGAGATCATGGTGTGCAGGGAAGGGGAGAAGCTGTGTGATGCTGATTGGACAGCGTCATACAGGCAACAAAGACACCTCCCACAGAGAGAGCAGGGTTACCGCCCCTCTGGCTAATATAGCCTCATTTGCATATTTAATAATAATCTCATAACTTTTAAAATAAACATTTTGGGACACAATTTTAACTATCGTTATCAGTGTGACAGCGCCTATCAGATTAGCTGGGAGATGGGACATTACTAAACTAGTGACAGACCCTCTCTAGGGAATTTTAAGAAGCAGTCATTAATTTATAGAGGTTACTAATAATTACTATTAGTACTAGTATATACATAATGCAAACACAAGTGTGGAGAATTATACGGGAGGGGGGGGGGGGTACGGATCAGCAAATGTTACTAAAAATAAACCTATCCCAGGCGGCTGGAGCGGTATGTGGAGTAAAGGGCACAATGTTATCTACATACTACACTAGTAAACAACGTATGTACTTCTATCCCCTATGGAGTCACTCATGCGCTGTAGTACAGCTCGATCCCTTTATAAAGGGCCACTAATCCTAAAGTCCACATTCTCTAAGAACGCAGCGTTATAAGATGCAGATATCACTCATACACATGAATGATAAGCACTCCGAACTGGAGCTATGTGCGATAAAATAGTTATATTGGGCACTTATCTAGATTTTATTTCAATAAACCCTTTGAAAAATACGGCAATTAGTCATTGAATCCATGTCCAATATGAAATGGCTGATAACAGAGAACAATAGCATGCAATATAACCACACAGCAAATTGGAGAATTCAGGTTGAGTGTCCCTTTAATGAATGAGATTCTGCTGCTCTTAGTATTTACTAGACAGCTGGCACATGCCCTCCCATATGGGTGGAGTAAACAGAGCTGGTGTTTACAATGCCACCCATTTATAGCTCAGATCCCTGCCCAGCGCTGCCTATGATGTCACTAATAGTTGCTGATACTTTATAAGAAAGTCAAAAGAAGGTCGAGCAAGTGAGGACAGAGGTGAAAAGTGTCATTATGTGAATGGGAGCTATTGTTGGGGGTGGAATAGTCTGCAGGTGTCTACTTATGCGTTTTTGTGCCTGTTTTAATATATTCCATTTTATACTGAGCTAGTAAAGTAAAGCATGTATAGTAAATGTAATTGCTCTGCAGCAATGCAAGGCTTTCTATATGTATAGGTGTAATGCTCTGCAGCAATGCAAGGCTTTCTATATGTAAAGGTGTAATGCTCTGCAGAAATAATGTTCTACGCACTGTATAGTCTTAAAACTTCATGCTTATTTACTTCGGGGTTATTCTGTTTTATATTATTATATTCGCAATAGTTTAATTAGAATATAGTACAGTAAAACTCCTGTAATCCGGCATTCGATAGTACAGAAATTCTCATAATCCAGCGCAAAACTACATGATCGTCTGCAGCTATGGGACTTTTCTGTTTAGTTCCATATTGTATGTTAGTATTTTAGCTTCTTCTATCATCCTGGGGCTTCTCTATCCATTACAATTAAGCGTAAGGGCATGACCACACGTGGCGGATTTCCTCCGCAACTGTCCGCATCAATGCCGCACCTAATCCGGGTTGCGGATTACGGCTGCGGATCTGCACAAAATGTGCAGAAAATTGATGCGGACTAGCTGCTGCGGACTGCGGGAAAAGTGCTTCCCTTCTCCCTATCAGTGCAGGATAGAGAGAAGGGACAGCACTTTCCCTAGTGAAAGTAAAAGAATTTCATACTTACCGGCCGTTGTCTTGGTGACGCGTCCCTCTTTCGGCATCCAGCCCGACCTCCCTGGATGACGCGCCAGTCCATGTGACCGCTGCAGCCTGTGCTTGGCCTGTGATTGGCTGCAGCCGTCACTTAGACTCAAACGTCATCCTGGGAGGCCGGACTGGAGACAGAAGCAGGGAGTTCTCGGTAAGTACGAACTTCATTTTTTTTTACAGATACATGTATATTGGGATCGGTAGTCACTGTCCCGGGTGCAGAAACAGTTACTGCCGATCGCTTAACTCTTTCAGCACCCTGGACAGTGACTATTTACTGACGTCTCCTAGCAACGCTCCCGTCATTACGGGAGCCCCATTGACTTCCTCAGTCTGGCTGTAGACCTAGAAATACATAGGTCCAGCCAGAATGAAGAAATGTCAAGTTAAAAAAGCAAGACGTATCCGCAGCACACATGACATGTGCATGACAGCTGCGGACTTCATTGCGGAACTTTGAATCTCCATTGAAGTCAATGGAGAAATTCCGCCATGAGTCCGCCACTGCTCCGCAACAGACAGAGCATGCTGCGGACACCAAATTCCGCTCCGCAGCCTATGCTCCGCAGCGGAATTTTA
The DNA here is from genome assembly GCF_050947455.1 of Rhinoderma darwinii. NCBI lineage: Eukaryota > Metazoa > Chordata > Amphibia > Anura > Rhinodermatidae > Rhinoderma > Rhinoderma darwinii. Next base: position 375,798,122 of record NC_134689.1, on the reverse strand, counting down.
CGCCTCGTCTAAACGAACACTGCTAAATTAAAGTGTAAGTCAATGGACAAACGGCTCCGCTGCGGATTAACGCTGCGGAGTGTCCGCAGCGGAATTTCAGTGAAAATCCGCCACGTGTGGTCATGCCCTTAGGCTATGTTCACACAGTCAGGATTTTTTGTGAAATCCACAATGGAAATCCACGGCTGAAGTTTAGGATTTCTGCATCGGATTTGTTTGGAGCTGATCCGCAGCTTTAAAGTACGGAGTCCGCAGTAAAAATTCAACAAGCTGCAGATCTTGAAATCCGTTCTTTAATCTGCGCAGATTTTTTCCATAGTGTATGATTGGAGACCATTCACATGAATTGTCGGTGGATTCTGTCAGGATTTAGGTGTAGAATTCTCAACGTGTAAACACAGATATAGCAGTATATCGCCCACACGTAGCAGAACTGCTGCGTATTTTCCGTCTGGAATTGCGGACGGAAAATACGCAGCAGAATGCAGTAGCAGCAAAGTGGGGGAAATTTAAACAAATCTCATCCACACTCTGCGTAAATATTCAGACCAGAAATTTACCTGAGGTGCGTATTTTGGACTGCAGCGTGTCAATTCCTGCTGCGGAAAGTGGACTGAATTGTTGCGTTCTTCAGAGGAGATGTCACAGTCCCCAATATTGTGAAAAACGCAGCAAAATCCGCACCATTTTCTGCAGTCAAAAACACAGGAAATTTAGCTTTTTTTCCGCAGCGGAATGCTGCTACTTTAACCGATATTTTTAAAATGTGGGGGAATTCCTGTAAGGATATGTTCACAAGTGGCGTTTTAGCTGCAGATTTTTGCTGCGTTTCTAACCCAAAGTTTTGGGTAAAAAATTACAGTAAAAGGATTTTCTCCCACTTATACAAAAAAACTGAAAAAAAAACCTTGGCAAAAATCTGTAGTGAAAACGCCCCCTTTTCTTACATCATGTAGTTTTTCAGTCAATAATTGTGTGCTAATTATTTTCTTAATGTATCTTTATAGAGGTCAGAGCTCCATTTTTTCAGATGCAGAGATCCAAATCCCTTGCATAGACAAAAATGTAAAAGATCACATGCTGCCTACCTGCAGCCACCACTAGAGGGAGCATACTGCATGCCATCTTATTATTGAGTGCAATGTGTAGCAGTCTCCAGTAAGCTCCTAAGCCCCTCTAGTGGTGGCAGCAGGTATCCAGCATGTTATGTTTTTAAATGTATGTCTAGGCAGGAGTTTTGGAACTTTGAATCCCCCCCCCCCCCCCAAAAAAAACCTCCAATGTATTAGGAAATTAATCAGCATGGAATTGTAAACCTAATCATTAAAAAAAATATCAGTTAAAAAAATAAAATATATAGCTGTTTTCTGTTTTCTCTGTACAAAAATATATACTCTGATTAGTACACTCAAGATTTATTTACTTGAAAAAAATGTGGGAAAAAATAAAATTATTGTATATTTTGTGCTTGAATTCCTAACCATTGTCAAGATCAATGCTTGCTGTCAGCTGAAAACCTGTGCAGATCTAATACTTCTCACAGCTAAGCGTTTGTTACAATAGTATCCAGTCTAGAAAAAACACAATGAGCTAAACAGCGAGGAATCCAGGCTGATACATTTTACTTGCACTGATGCATTGTAACAAACAATCAGGGCAGGAGAGCGGTTCGTGCTACTGATGTATTTACTGGAGATGATAACATCTTGGGTCAGTCATCCTATTTCTCATAGCAACCAATCAGAGTTCAGAAAATAATGTTAGAATTTAGAATGTCTCCTCTTTACGCAGGATATTCGATCACATGATGCAGGAGACGCGGAACTTACTTGAAATTGAATTGGTAAGTATGCAGAATAGTGGTTTGGAATTCTACACCTGTTTTTATGTGTTTGTAAAGGGATCCCAATCCTCATTCTTTTGCTCCATGTGGAAATCCTTTTACTTTAATGGTCCCAAAGACGGTCCTAATTATTAAATTGAATTGCCCCATAATCCAGAGCAAAAATCCCAGTGTTTGAAACTGGGATAGTCATAATTTTATAGTGTAAATATTATCCTTGCAATAGGGATAACCATGGAGACACATAGGCCTGCATAGGTGCTGTATACATGAAACTAGATTTTTACACTGAAGCAATAACAAATACTTACAAAAGTGTACATACCATTTAAGGGGGTCTTGCAACAAGCGGGCATAATTCTTCTCTGGTAACTGGGACCCCCACTGATCCATATTTCAGTAGCTTTACACGTGGTCACCTCTCATGAAAACGTATTAGAGCACTATATATAAGACATGTCATTGGTAAGAATAATTTTCAGTAGGTGGCTCTACTGTGCCCACTATAAGCGCTTGTCCACACGTAACGGATTTGCTGCAGAAAATTTCCGAAGCATTTACGCATCAGTTAGCAGACAATCCGCTGTGGAAAACCTGCGCCATTTTATTTTATGCATGTTTTTACTGCAGAAAATAGTGAGTTTTTTTGGTGCGTGTCTTTCAAGGGCTGTGTGATGGGGATATTTCTTCTTCCTGTGGTGTAATTTCGACCCCCTGAACAAATTCTGCAGCTTTTCTGCTGAAAATTACGCAGTACATCAGGAAATCTGTCCACTCTCCACAGCAATAATTGAAATGCTGCGGAACTAACATTATGCACCGCAGATGAATTTCTGGACTGATTTTTTCCGCAGGGTGTGGATGCCATTTGTTAAATCATACCCACTTTGCTGCTACTGTATTCCGCCGCGTTTTTTTACGTATGAAATTCTGGATAGAAAATATGCAGCAATTCTGTTACGGGTGGACAAGTCCTAAGAGTACAAGCCCAAGATGCGGCAAACCCGGCTCACATTCGGTCGCCAATGTCAACACAATTTTTCCGGGTATCACTGGCAAAATCATGCGGCCACTTGCCACTGCATGTAGGCATGGTTTTGGACAAATGCGGCTGTCGCTACGTGTGGCCCATTGAACTGCTGATTAAAGAGGCTCTGTCACCAGATTTTGCAACCCCTATCTGCTATTGCAGCAAATAGGCGCTGCAATGTAGATTACAGTAACGTTTTTATTTTTAAAAAACGAGCATTTTTGGCCAAGTTATGACCATTTTTGTATTTATGCAAATGAGGCTTGCAAAAGTACAACTGGGCGTGTTGAAAAGTAAAAGTACAAGTGGGCGTGTATTATGTGCGTACATCGGGGCGTGTTTACTACTTTTACTAGCTGGGCGTTCTGATGAGAAGTATCATCCACTTCTCTTCACAACGCCCAGCTTCTGGCAGTGCAGATCTGTGACGTCACTCACAGGTCCTGCATCGTGTCGGCACCAGAGGCTACAGTTGATTCTGCAGCAGCATCAGCGTTTGCTGGTAAGTAGCTACATCGATTTACCTGCAAACGCCGATGCTGCTGCAGAATCATCTGTAGCCTCTGGTGCCGATGTGTCCTCGCTCGTCTGACACGATGCAGGACCTGGGGAAGTGACGTCACAGCGTGATCTCTCGAGAACACGGCTGTGTCTGCACTGCCAGAAGCTGGGCGTTCTGAAGAGAAGTGGATGATACTTCTCATCAGAACGCCCAGCTAGTAAAAGTAGTAAACACGCCACGATGTACGCACATAATACACGCCCAGTTGTACTTTTACTTTTAAACACGCCCAGTTGTACTTTTACTTTAAACACGCCCACTTGGACTTTTGCAAGCCTCATTTGCATAAATACAAAAATGGTCATAACTTGGCCAAAAATGCTCGTTTTTTAAAAATAAAAACGTTACTGTAATCTACATTGCAGCGCCGATCTGCTGCAATAGCAGATAGGGGTTGCAAAATCTGGTGACAGAGCCTCTAAGTATTATTAACCCAATACAAAAGATTGAGTGTGTTGTCAATACAATTGCCCACTTGGACAGTCGAGTTTGTAAAATATGAAGAAGAGTAATGGCACATTTGTAATTTGTTCAAGTGGGTCAAATAAAACTGACTGCGTTAATGTCATGTACATTTTTTATTTTTAACATGTGGACGTGTCAATATTTAATCTTCATTCAAACAATATATAGCGAAAGGATTAGGGTGCCCATAATTGTAACAGTAGAGTGGCGCATGGCCAAGAACCGTGCAGCAAAACCACACTTTTGCAATGTAGTTCTTGGCCGTTTGCCACCGTTCCCTGTATGGGTACCCTTAGAATATTGCTAAAGATAATCTTGGTGGTTCCCATCTTATTTAAACCTCAGCCATTTAGTTTGGTTTGCTCTTTTTTGGTGAAATGTGTGGTGTCACCATGTCTAGATCCAAAGACATGGCCTTCAGAAAGAAGGTTATAGATGTCTGAGGGGTTTAAAAAGATCGCCAAACTATTGGACATAAATCATTCCACTGTCTGGAATTTCATCTATAAGTGGAGAAGATTTAAAACTACTTGTACAGGCCCAGTCGTCCCAGTAAGTTCAACCCAAGAGCAGAACACAAGATGCTGAAAGAAGTCTCTAATAACTCCATTAGAAAAAGGCTGCAGACATTAGATCTACGTGTGAAGAGTTACAAAAAGAGGAAACTGTGCTGCTAAGAAAGAAGAGAAAGACTAAGGTTTGTCCATGAACACCAAGGCAAACACCAGGACTTCTAGAACAATGTGATCAGGACGGACTGGGTAAAGATAGTTATTTGGCCCATACCAGAAGACATGTTTGGGGAAAACCAATTACAGCATTTCACCTAAGGAACCTGATACCAACTATAATGCATGGTGGTGGAAATGTTATGGTTTGGGGCTGCTTTGCTGCATCAGAACCTGGGCAGTTCACCATCATGGAATCCACTATGAATTCTTCATTGTACCAGACGGTGCTTGAGGATAATGTGAGATCATCTGTCAGAAGATTGAAGCTCAGCAGAAAGTGGACCTGGTTACATGATAATGAGTCTTACCATACCAGTAAATTTACCAAGGCATGGCTGAGAAATGGAGGGTTCTTGAATGGCCAAGTCACAGTCCGGATCTAGGTCCCATTGAGTTGGTATGGGGGGTTTGGAATGGGCTGAGCATGCAAGAAACCCCTCAAACATCTCGTGACTGAAATTTTTTTCCATGGAGGAGTGGAAAAAAATGTCCTTTAATCGATATCAGAGACTGGTGGACCGTTATAAGAAATGCAAATTGCAAAGCTGAATTATTATTTTTTTGTACAATTCCTCATATATATATATATTATACTGTTTAAAGAAGATCAAATATTTATATGTTCACATTTGTTAAGAACATACATGCAGCGTCCTTACTTTTGGTGCTCCACTTTAGTGATGACAGATGATGCCCCTGTTCGACTTTACAGGTTGCACACGTCTAAGGCCGACCCTGAGTCCAAACCTGACGTTCTGGAACACCTTAACCTGTCCATTCTTGTAAAGGAGAAAAGGTAGAGGTTGACAGATTAGTTAAATGATGCTCCCCTAGAAAGATTCATTCAATTCCAAGGAAATGAAGTATTTGCATCTTGTCTTGTTATCTTGTTATAGTGAGCCACAACCTTGGTCTCATATCTGTAAAATAAAGTACAACCACAAAGCATTGTGTTGTCTTATGTTATTCTTCTGTATCTCTACACTTAAGAATTTATTCCCCTCAGGATTATACAGTGACAAATTACACCGTGGGGGCAGGGCTACTCGTGGGTGGAGTCTGCTTACTGTGGCTGATCCAGTGGTTATCACAAGGACATCAGTCAGGTGAGTCATATATTGTTTCATCCCCACCCTTGAGGAACATAAGTTTTTCCTGTACTATTAGGCTGTGTTCACATCTGCATAGAAGGTTCAGCATGCTGCACATTTTATCCGGTACAACGATGAATACCATGATGGAACCTGACAGGACCCATTAAAGTCAGTGGGCTCTTTCGGGTGCCGATGGTATCCATCATGTTGTTCTGCTCCTATAACAGAGCAGAACAACAGAAAACAAAAATGCAGATGCGTAACTCTTTTATATATCCACCACAACCATTTCCAGGTTCTTCAAGAACAAGCAGTTCTATACTTCTTAATCATCTGAAGACCACACAATGTCTTACAGGATGCCTACTTGGGCAATGTCATCTCAAGAGATTTATTAAATAAAGTTCTGCCTCTTGTGATTATTAAAGGGGTATTCCAGCCAATAACATTTATCACCTCTCACCTCTCCATTACTCCATCACCCCCCACCAGAATGACTGCGGCGAGGATGAATTAGTATTGAGCTGTGATCGAGCATGCTTCTTCTCTATACAATGTGAGGTACAGAAACAGCAGAGCGTTCCCTATTTTCTTTTTTTAAGGTTTAAAATGTTTGGCTTTATCCCTTCACAGCAGTGTACCCATTCCAAGTGAATTGGGCTGCATTACTATTACCTGCCAGAGGACAGGAGCACAGCTCTGCAGGAAAAACTGTGAAGAAGCTGCAGCACTGAACTAGTGCTGTGAATAAGAACTCTAAGGTCCCAGCAGTCGGACTCCCACCAATCAGCAAGGGGTGGCAAATCCTAGTGATATGCCATCACTACTAGTGAGGTGTATACCCCTTTAATTCAGTTAGTTTCATAAAAACCACAATGGTAATCACAATGAGTAAATGTATCCTACATGTGGTTTGCCACTAGAGGGCGCTATAGTATTGTACACTGTTTGTTACTTTTCTTATCTTCCCGGGGTTTTATTTACATGAAATGCTGTTGTTTTAGTGCTTCTTATTTTTGTAAGTCTATGTCATCCCCATTAGCAATTTTGGGTTTATAAAATTTCCAACACAATTTTTGGTAATCATTTTGCATGTATTATGTGATTGTCCGCAGAACCGTTGTTAACAGAAACTCCACAACGGCCAGCAAAGAAGATTTCTCTAAAGGTAATAATAATTGCATTTTAATGTGTTACTTTCTTTTTATATTTGTGCAAACTACGCCGCCTATTCTACACCGTTCTATTATTTGATAGATAACGGCCGATAATACTCACCTCTCCTCGCTCCCGGCTTATCTTTTGCAGGCCCATCTCCTCTTTGGCTCTGGGCGTTGCCACTCATGAGTTTCTGAGGCTGACTGGCATAATTGGGGCAGAATTTACGCTTAATCCCTTCCTGCACCGTGTGGTGCTCGCAGGATGTTCTGCCCATAGATCGTGCCAGCTCCGTCAGCAGCAGGTGTCAACTGTGACGTCCTGCTGCAACAAATAATTCTGATCCCTGCCATTTAACTCCTTAGATGCCATGGTCAATAGCAATTGCAGCATATAAGTGCTTTTACAGGGGGAGCGGGTGATCGCGTTGTGCCAATGGGCAATTATGGGAGCTGAGGGCCTACTAGGTGCTGGTGTAACACAACTGAACCAGGGTGTTGTAGACGAGGGGTCTGATGGTGACCATCCCACAGGAGGGATGGCGCAGAAATTAAAGCACAAGCGTAACACAGTTCTAGCAGCTCAACTCACATTTACTCCGAAGAAGCACTTTAAACATGGTGGTTATCACAAAGGCACAATATGCTTGCTGGTTCCATATGGGCACTAATCTTCATTAGTCTTTTCCAAACAGCTATGTACAGTGGTTGGCTTTGGTGGCTTCCCCTTTAAATGCTGTCTAACAGAGAAAGCACTTTTACTAAGTAGGGGGCACCAAGCAGGCACTATTACTGTGTAGGAGCAGAAAGGGGTAATTATGTGGTCACGGTGTGGGGGTATTATTCACTAACAGTATGGTGGTATTATTCATTCACTATGTGGGGGTAATATGTGGTCATGGTGTGGGGGTATTATTCAGTCACTATGTGGTTATGGTGTGGTGGTATTATTCAGTAACTGTATGGTGGTATTATTCAGTCACTATGTGGTGGTGGTAATATGTGACCATGGTGTGGCGGTATTATTCAGTAACAGTATGGTGGTATTATTCAGTCACTGTGGTGGTAATATGTGGTCATGGTGTGGTGGTATTATTCAGTAGCAGCATGGTGGTATTATTCAGTTACTATGTGGTTGTAATATGTGGTCATGATGTGGTAGCATTATTCAGTAACAGTATGGTGGTATCATTCAGTAACAGTATGGTGGTATTATTCAGTCACTATGTGGTAATATGTGGTCATGATGTGGTAGCATTATTCAGTAACAGTATGGTGGTATTATTCAGTAACAGTATGGTGGTATTATTTAGTCAGTATGTGGTCATGATGTGGCAGCACTATTCAGTAACAGTATGGTGGTAATATTCAGTAACCGTATGGTGGTATTATTCAGTCACTGTGGTGGTAATATGTGGTCATAGTGTGGTGGTATTATTCAGTAACAGTATGGTGGTTTTATTCAGTCACTATGTGGTAATATGTGGTCATGATGTGGCCGTATTATTCAGTAACAGTGTGGTGGTATTATTCAGTAACAGTATAGTGGTATTATTCAGTCACTATGTGGTGGCAATATCTTGTCATGGTTTGGAGGTATTATTCAGTAACAGTATGGTGGTATTATTCATTCACTATGTGGTGGTAATATGTGGTCATGGTGTGGCGGTATTATTCAGTTACCGTATGGTGGTATTATTCAGTAACTGTATGGTGGTATTATTCATTCACTATGTGGTGGTAATATGTTGTCCTGGTGTGGAGGTATTATTCAGCCATTATGAAGTAGTAATATGTGGTCATGGTGTATTATTCAGTCACTATGTAATTATGGTGTGGGGGTATTATTCATTCACTATGTGGTTATGGTGTGGTGGTGGTATTATTCAGTAACCGTATGGTGGTATTATTCAGCCACTATGGGGTGTTGGTGATATGTGATCATGGTGTGGCATTCAGTAACAGTATGGTGGTATTATTCAGTCACTGTAGTGGTAATATGTTTTCATATTTTGGAGGTATTATTCAGTATCTGTATGGGGGTATTATTCAGTCACTATGTGGTCACGGTGTGGGGGTATGATTCAGTAACAGTATGGTGGTATTATTCAGTCACTATGTGGTAATATGTGGTCATGATGTGGTAGCATTATTCAGTAACCGTATGGTGATATCATTCAGCAACAGTATGGTGGTATTATTCAGTCACTATGTGGTCATGATGTGGCAGCACTATTCAGTAACAGTATGGTGGTATTATTCAGTAACCGTATGGTGGTATTATTCAGTAACTATGTGGTGGTAATATGTGTTCATAGTGTGGTGGTATTATTCAGTTACAGTATGGTGGTATTATTCAGTTACTATGTGGTAATATGTGGTCATGATGTGGCAGTATTATTCAGTAACAGTGTGGTGGTATTATTCAGTAACAGTATAGTGGTATTATTCAGTCACTATGTGGTGGCAATATGTTGTCATGGTTTGGAGGTATTATTCAGTAACAGTATGGTGGTATTATTCATTCACTACTTGGTGGTAATATGTGGTCATGGTGTGGCGATATTATTCATTAACCGTATGGTGGTGGTATTCAGTCACTATGTGGTGGTATTATTCAGTCACAGTATGGTGGTATTATTCAGTCACTGTATGGTGGTGGTGGTGATATGTGATCATGGTGAGGCATTCAGTAACAGTATGGTGGTATTATTCAGTCACTGTAGTGGTAATATGTTGTCATATTTTGGAAGTATTATTCAGTATCTGTATGGGGGTATTATTCAGTCACTATGTGGTCACGATGTGGGGGTATTATTCAGTAACTGTATGGTGGTATTATTCATTCACTATGTGGTGGTAATATGTTGTCCTGTGTGGGGGTATTATTCAGTAACAGTATGGTGCCATTATTCAGTCACTATGTGGTGGCAATATGTGGTCATGATGTGGTGGTTTGTGCCCCTGATCCTTATCTTTTAAGACCCTAGCAACGCCCCCGGTAAATATACAATTAGTATATGATAACTATTACTGATTTGTCATATTGAAGGTCAGTCCTGGGGTGAATAGATGTAACATAAATACGTAAAAACATAATATAGTTTCATTTTTTAATGACCTATTTGCAATCAGCACCTCAATTTTCATTTTTCATTTAGCGTGAACGTGCAAGCCTGGAAATGATGTAAGACCTTACCACAGTTCCTATTTGCATAACAACGCCCTTTATTTTAATCATGACACTCTAGAATTCTGCGCTAATAGGACAGCTCCGCTGCTTACTACCTCTTCAGATAGTTGCTATAATAAGACCATATTCATCAATATGATAAACAAGAGAAAAAAAGAGTCCATATATATCAACATATGAAGGAATAAAACATCTTTATTGATACCATAAAAATACACTGAATGACAAAGACAGAGAATCCAAAATAAATCCTAATACGGATCACAGATATGTACATTGATAGCAGTATATACAGTACATTGAATGGTATGCACAGTTATTGTAGCTCAATGTAGCTCCAACACAGGGTGCATCAAATAGGGGTAATTTAAAGTGCAAACAGTGCAAGGATGGACAAAAATGCCTAATTCAAAAAGGTCTGTAACTAATCTAAGTGACTAGTGCCTTGGAAGAACGGCATAAAGCCAAGTTAAGTCCGAAAGATGCACTTACCCATGTATGGGAGGTTGAAAAAGTACAAAATCTTTATTAACCCCTTTACGACGAAGGACGGATATATCCATCCTGTGCAGGAGTTAGTTCCCGCAAAAGGACGGATATATCCGTTCTCTGATCGCGCGGATACTGCCAGTGTACCCATGCGATCAGCGGCAGGAGCACGGATGTTATACACAGCCTGGCTCCTGCCGCAACTGCCGGAATCGAAGTGCGCTCCGATTCCAGCAGTTTATCCCATTAAATGCCACTGTCAATAGCGACAACGACATCTAATGTGTTTGGCAGAGGGAGAGAGCTCCCTCTGTCACCCCATCGGCGCCCCCGCAAAGAAATCGCGAGGCGCCGTCGAGTTTCCATGGCAGCCGGGGGCCTAACAAAGTCCAAAAAGTGGTTTTATTTAGTAAAAGTGTCAAAACAAATAACACATGCACATATATTGTATCCCCACGTTTGTAACGACTTGAACAATAAAATGAACACATTAATTCAACCGGCGGATAAACGGCGTCCAAAAAAACTGCAAAAAACAGCAGCAACATTTTCTCTTTTCTCCCATTCCCCCCATAAAAAATTAAATAAAAGTTAATCTATAAGTCCTATGTACCCCAAAATAGTACTAATGAAAACTACATCTTGGCCCGCAAAAATCAAGCCCACATACGGCCACATTGACGGATGAACGAATGCGGCGATGCAAAAACAAGTAATTTTTTTCTAAAAGGGTTTTTATTGCGCAAACGTCGGAAAACATATAAAACCTTTACATATTTGGTATCCCCGTAATCGTGCCGACCCATAGAATAAAGTTAACATGTTATTTATGCTGCATAGTAAACAACGTAAATCTTTAACGTGAAAATCAATGCTGGAATAGCTGCTTATTTTCAATTCTCTCCTAAAATAAAGTTAATAAAAGTTAATCGATATATTGTAAGCATCTAAAAATGGTGCAATTACAAAATACAACGCGTCCCGCAAAAAAACAAGCCCTTATACGGCTATGTCGACGGAATAAAAAAAAAGTTACGACTCTTGGAATGCGACCGTGAAAAAACAAAAAATAATCCTTGGTCATTAACACGCAAAATGGCCCGGTCATTAAGGGTTTACGACCCACAAAACACAGTTGTACATAACATTTTAAAAACACCCATAAATATATATGTACATAAAGTACAACAAAAGGACAATGTATGTCATAGGGCAGGGCATAACTGGTGGTACCACAGGTCAATGTTTGCAAATGTCAGAACATACTATATATTCAACCTCTCTGTATAAAATAATGATTCCAGTAGTTAAACCACAGTTACACCATAACAAAGTCAGTACAGGTGGTAATCAAAAAGAATCTAGGACCATATGTCACAGAAGACCTCACCCACCATAAGCCATATTAACTGCCGATACACTATCCAACACCCCATGGACAGTGTTAGGGTATGTACACACAACCTCTTTTCAGGCGTAATGGAGGCGTTTTACGCCTCGAATTGCGCCTGAAAAGACGGCTCCAATACGTCGGCAAACATCTGCCCATTGCTTGCAATGGGTCTTACGATGTTCTGTGCAGACGAGCTGTCATTTTACGCGGCGCTGTCAAAAGACGGCACGTAAAATTACGGCCGCCTCAGAAGTGCAGGACACTTCTTGGGATGTAATTAGAGCCGTTTTTCATTGACTCCAATGAAAATCCGCTCAAATTACGTCCGTAAAAGACGCCGAAAAACGCATGCACTTGTAAAAACGTCTGAAATTCAGGAGCCCCTGATTTTCAGACGTATTTTGAGCAACTTGCGTATTTAGCAGCGTTTTTCGCAGCAATTTTTACGGACGTTTTTTGGAGCAGTTTTCAATAGAGTCTATGAGAAAACGGCTCCAAAAACGTCCCAAGAATTGTCCTGCATTTCTTTGACGCGGCCGTAATTTTACGCGCCGTCTTTTGACAGCGACGTGTAAAATGACAGCTCGTTTGCACAGAACATCGTAAGACCCATTGCAAGCAATGGGCAGATGTTTGCCGACGTATTGGAGCCGTCTTTTCAGGCGTAATTCGAGGCGTAAAACGCCTCCATTACTTCTTAAAAGAGGTCGTGTGCACATACCCTTACTGACATCCCTGCCCAGGACCCCAGTTCTGCAATTTCTCTTTCTTCTATTTCTGCTTAGTTTTATCATGTATTGTTGATTGTTTTAGGCTTTTACACTGGTCAGTTCTCGTTCTTAATCCTTCAGTCGTATCGTAATGATAATTGATACGTGGATATGGATCTTTACAAAGAATTACCAGCCGGATCCCATGATGTTCTCTCTATTTATTGGCAGAGTAAGAAGAGAAAGAAGGTGCTGAGTGTACGACAAAGGTGAAGAATGCTAGAAATGATCTGCCATGTCACAGTATATGAATGAAATGATAGTCTATAGGGTTCTTTATTGCAGGATTCGGAGGGGAAGATGGGAACAGCCTCCCTCCATACCACATCACCAAGAGACCATGCCCAATCCGCTCCTTAGCCACCCTTCTGAATCAGAGATCCCAGCTTTGCCCCCTGAAGTGCTTTACATGCTCAAAAGCGTTCGGTGAGATGCTGAGTGACCATCATTGATGCATATTCTGGAGCCGGCTCTACGTGTTCCTCCTGTGTTTTGTGTAGACGTTATCTCTATGCACAGAGACAGTGGAAAGTTAATAATACTTTTGCCTGTGTAACCATCGCTCATATCGTCTTTCCCTCCTGCTTCCCTTGTCTTGTCTAGCGTGCTGGGACACTTTGAGCATCCTCTCTTCCTATCGTTATGTCAGCACGTGGTGTTTGAGTATTATGAACCTGGACATTTGGTCTTCTGCCCCGGTCAGCCTGACTCCAGCATTTACATTGTCCTGGAAGGAAGACTGGAGCTTTCACTCACTGATCCTGTAAGGTTTCACATATTCTCAGCAAGGTGGCAACCATCTTATCTGGCCATACGCTGTGCAATGTATTCTATATAATTTCAGGAAAGTTCAATTAACATTATAGGGAACTTCTACTTTGGCTAGGCTTTCCTTCACCCAACTGGCACCCTGCATGGTACATGCCCCACTTACCTCTTCCTAGCTACACCCCTAGCTCTGCCTCAACTGCTTTTGCCCTGTCGTAGAGTGAATGTCCACCCTAACTAGGACCTATTAATTTCATAATATATATGTAAAGGATTTGCCAGACACAACTTCTGTGTCGACGCCCGTGGGCAATCAGTCTGCACCTGCTCCTATGTCTGTGAGACTGACTCCATCTTCCACCACTCAGGATGGCAGGCTTAGGAGTGGGAGAGCCTATCACAGCCTGGCCAGACGGAGCTAGCTCCCGCCCACTGTCTATTTATATCTGCCTTTCCTGTTCCTCCTTTGCCTGTGATTCTTCTATGCTTGTTTCCTGGCTTGCTGCTGCTGCTTGTACTACTCATCATCTGCTTGTTATTGACCTTGGCTTTCTGACCACTCTCCTGCTCAGCGTTTTGTACCTCGTTCTCTCCTGGTTTGACTCGGCTCGTACACTACTCTTGTTGCTCATGGTGTCTCCGTGGGCAGCTGCCCCGTTTCCCTCACTTCTGTGTACCCTTGTCTGTTTGTCTGTCTTGCACTTACTGAGCGTAGGGACCGTCGCCCAGTTGTACCCCGTCGCTCAGGACGGGTCGTTGCAAGTAGGCAGGGACTGAGTGGCGGGTAGATTAGGGCTAACCGGTCTGTCTCCCTACCCTGTCATTACAATATATTTATATATTTTTCTGATACAAAGCTCCAAATCCCCTGCGTAGATATTGAGGGAAACGGTCCACTTTTGTCTGCCTGAACCACCACTAGGGGGAGCTTAGAAGGATACTTCATACAATTTATACATAAATTAAGCTCAGTAATAAACAGTATGAAGTTCGCTCCCACTAGTGGTGACTGGAATCAGCCAAATTTTTTGTATATAACTCTATATCCGTGCGAAGTGCAGCAGGTGATTTGGAGCTCTGTATCAGAAAAACAGATAGCATCTAGTACATCCGTGAGGTTTTGACAGTAGGACCTTACCATGTTCTCATGTACTAGCCCAGCACACTCATAATGGCATTATAAAGTACATTATATGGTATAATCTAAGACATATTTATCTTCTTCAAAGGATGGTACCAGACATTACATGAAGTCTGTGGCTCCTGGTGACAATGTGCACAGCCTTCTTAGTATTCTGGATGTTCTTACGGTAAGAAGGTGAAGAAATATCTTATTGGAGAAAAATATATTTCTATAGACTATATGTGGTTATCCTATACTATCCTATACCGCTGGGTCACACTCCACCTTCCATACATGGGTAAGTGCACACTCTGGATTTACTTTTTTGCCATTTTTTAGGCAATAAGTACCTACTTTTCGGTCACTATAGACCCTTTCAGAGTTAGGCACTTTGCCTGTTTTTCACATAAATCATACTATGTTAATGCACCCCATGTTGGAGTCACATTGAGTCATAGTAACTGTGCATACTATCTGTGTTTTCCAATATATACAGTGACTCAATGTACACTTCTGTGATCCATTTAAGGATAATTTTTGGATTCTCTGTCTATGTTATTTTATGTATTTTATTCTTGTTTCTTAATAAAGATATTTAGTTGTTTCACACATTGATATATATGGACTCTGTTCCTCCGGTTTATCATATATTGTTAGAGTCCTTATCTCTAATTTTTCATATGGGTGGTTGAGTGTTTTTCCCACCTCTATATGCACTTGTCCTGTGAGACTCTTGTTTAATCAATAAACTATATGTGGTTATGTATAACATGCTGAATAATTTCTTAATATGTCTTGATTGGGGCAGGTGCTCCATTTTTCTGATACAGAGCTCCATATCCCCTGCATAGATATGAGTTTGATTACATTCTGCCTGCAACCACCACTAGAGGGAGCTCACTGTATACAGTCTTAGGCCCCATGCACACGACAGCAAAAAACCTCAGTTTTTGCGGACCGCAATTGCGGTCCGCAAAAACGGAGCCATTCACTTTCATTGAACACTGACACCTTTCCGTAGCACTACGGAAGGGTGTCAGTGCCGTGGAAATGTTCCGGGAATTATGGAACATGTCCGTTCTTTCGCATTTTGCGGGCCGTGCTCCCATACTTTGTATGGGAGCACGGCCCGAAAATGCGGCTGTCAGTCAGCGGCCGGCCGTGCCCGCAATCGCGGGCCGTGATTGCGGGCACGGTCGTGTGCATGGGGCCTTACAGTATTATTGTGTTCTATGATTAAACAATCTGAAGTAAGTTCCCCCTAGTGGTGTCTGCAGGCAGCCAGAATGTTATATTTCATTTCTATGCCTAGGTAGGGGTTTTGGAGCTCTATCAGAAAAACAGAGCTCCCATAACTATAAAGATACATTAAAGGGGTTATCCTGCGAATAATATTATATCAAATCAAATAGAACAGGTGAATTTTTTAGTTTAAACCATGCTACAATTTTATTTTTCTGAAACAATATTGTAAATCAAAGTTTGTAATAACATGCCCTAGCATTTTAACTCACCCCTCAGTCTGTGTCCATCTTCCTATGTGTTCAACGGTGGACATGCAGGTGTTGTTGCTGCTCTCGGTCACGTAGTCCTCAGCCGTGCGTTGGTATCTCTCCTGATGGGGATGATTTTCCGTAATCCGCAGCGTCTTCTTTGCTTGTTAAATGAGGAGAAAGTGAGCATGCGTGACGAAATTCTCCTCCGCTGCCAAGTAGTGAAGGTACCACATAGGCATATATTTAGGGACAGTGGGATGGATGTGCGAAAGGATGCACTACATTTGGGGGAGGGAGACTATTGAACAATAACTGGGAAATACAGCTTGCATTGGATCATGTAATGTGGCGCTGCTGCTCCTATCAAGGGTCAGCTACAGATAGGATAAATTACTGTTGGGTGATTTCAAAATCACTGGGGTGATCAAAATGTTGTTCCTATTTTTTTTCATACCTTCTCACCCCAGAGATTCTTTTTAAAAAATATTATTTCGTAATTTATACAGTTGTAGATCTAGCTTATGTAAATGCTGGTCCTTGCGTTAGTAAAAGGGTTCGTAGTATAACCCCTGAGCACATTTAGATCAAAAGAACAAAATGTTGTTTAAGGGGGCATTTGGGCTGACACAAATAATAATAATATTAACATCAAGAGACGCCAGTTGATATTTCTGGATGCCCTGCAATCCTTCCTGTTCTTCTAGAGATGATTGTGCAGTATAACAGCTATAAGACTCCTGTGGAATCCACAAAATGAAAAGTGGTTGCCCAAGATATTCCAAATCGTTTTATTTACTTAAAAGGGAAAACGAAAAAAACTTTGTGATATACTGCTCCGGTCCCACTCCATCAGCTTCTGTAAGTCCACGCCACTGTACAATGATTGTGGCTGTCCTATAATGTGACATCACTATAGACAGCATGACATCATTCCAGATTCAAAACACACTGGAGTCGCAGGGAATTACGGAGACTGTCTGCAGGTACCGTAGCAGAATTTCATTACAATATCACTATGTTACTTTTTTAAGTGCATGCAACAGTTTTTAGACATCTCTGGAAACACCTTTAGGGCAATGTTTCTTCTATCTGTCTGATAATTTGATAAAATATTTAACAATCCCGTTCCTTTTTGGTCCTGTAGATGCTGCATTAAATGTAAATTTTTGAACTACATAAAATTGATAATTTATGTTACAATACCTCACAATTATCTGTTTTGTGAATGGTCGGTACCTTTTTAGCATCAGAGGTCTATTGTTTTTCTTTTTGCAATATTATTCATCGGTATCTTTTTACAACATTTTTTGGGTCATGCAGGGTCACCAGAGACCTTACCGCACAGTGACGGCAAAGGCCGTAGAGAAGAGCACAGTATTGCGTCTTCCCGTTGAAGCATTTTGTGCTGTCTTCAAGGTCTATCCTCAAAGCCTCATCCGAACTGTTCAGGTTGGTAGATGCATTGCCCACATCCTATTTAACATCTGGTTATGTATAAGAGTGTATCCTACCAAAGCAGTGGTCTCTAACTTTTTGTCAGGACATACTGGAAATTGTAGTCTTTTTTTCAAACTATGGCCCACGGTTTAGATGTGTTCACCTTTTGTGATCCCAATTATATTTAAAGGGGTTGTCGGGATTAGAAAAACGTGGCTGCTTTCTTATAAATAGTGCCACACCTGTCTACGGGCATACCTTCCAAATGTCTTGTTTTTCGTGGGATTGTCTTGGGAAACTGACCTTAAAGGGAGTGTTGTTTATGCAAGTGTATCCAATAATGGGCTTTACTGGGAGGTTTCCTGGGTAGATAAGGGGTGGCACTTACAAATGTCCCGCGAACGGGGATATAAATGTTGAGAAGTATGCACAGGTTGTATGTGGTATTGCCGCTCAGCCTCGATCGCTTCAATGGAGCTGAGCCATGTTTTTCTAATCCTGAACAACCACTTTAACATCCTTTTAAATGTTTTATAACCTCCATTTATTATAAATAACATCTAATAACTTTTTTCTAACCCTTGGGAACAGGGCCGCAACGTCCATGAGGCGAGATGAGCTTCTCCCTTCAGGCGGCGGCCTGCTGCGTCTCTGAGGCGGCGGCGGCACCACTGAAACAAGCCTCCGCCACCCCCTCTTGCACTAATTGTACCTGTGTCTATAGCACGCAGATACAATTACATGCATTAGCGCTAAATCGACGGGCACGTTCTTTGCCTGACCATTCAGCGCCTTACAATGGAGGTAATTGGAAGGGCAAAATGACTTGCCTCACCAATCAGCACCTGTCAACGACGCTTGCGGCGTGATGACCTCATCGCGGCGCTTGCGTGGTTCAGCCCCAGCAGACATGCTCAGAAGAGAGCAGTTCTGCATTTCCAACGGATGGCGCGGGAACGGGATCATGTCAGTATGTAATAAAACTGTGAGTAGCATTATCTACAGGGGGCTTTATCTACAGGAGGGATCTACATGTGGGGATATGGATCACTATCTACAGGGGGAGCTATATGTGAGGCACTATCTACAGGGGTGGGCTATATGTGGAGCACTATATACAGGGGTGGGGTACCTGTGGGGCACTGTCTACAGGGGTGGGCTATATGTGGGGCACTATCTACAGGGGTGGGCTATATGTGGGACACTATATACAGGGGGAGCTATATGTGAGGCACTATCCACAGAGGTGGGCTATATGTGGAGCACAATCTATAGGGGGAGCTATATGTAGGGCAGCACGGTGGCTGAGTTCTTACCACTATTGCCTTTCTACTCTGGAGTCCATATGTGGGCACTATCTACAGGGGGTTGTGTGTGGGGCACTATCTACAGGGCTTCTATGTAGGGCACTATCTACAGAGGCCCTATGGTGGGTCACTATTCTACAGGGGGGTTATTGGGGCACTATCTACAGGGGGCATGGTGTGTGTGTGGGACACAGTGTAATCTACTATTATAATCCGGTCCGACTTGGCAATGAATTTATTTTATTCAGGATCTTGGTCTAAATGATGCGGAGTAAGCCTACAGCCGTTTCGCATGCAGACATGCTCTGTCAAGGCCCTTGAGGCGATGAGCACCCCATGGGCATATTGACTGCCGTAATCCATTAGTGTGAATAGTGCCAATGTGAGCCTCCATTCAACTATTAATCTCTGGTTCAACAGTGCCAGCCCCTTTCCTTCTTTCTTTAACTATTATAATCAGGGACACCGTGTATGGCGCAATTATAATTAGAGGTGCAGTGTATGGCGCTATTATATTTAGGAGCGATGAGAATTTTATCTTCGTTTATAGGTGCAGAAATGTTTTAAACGTGAGAAGCTGAAGACATCAGAGCGGAAAACTGCAGAAATGGGTTGTGGCCGGGAGAAGTCATCATAGAGGTCTGGACCGGATGGAGAAGAAAAGAGAAAGAACTAGAATCTGATTATGATATGATTTATTTTTTGTGAAACATCTCCCATAATATCCTTACCATTTTTCGGGCCATGCTGGGAGCTGTATATATGTACTGAGCTTTGTTCCGGTGCGCGTGTGTGTGTGTGTGTGTGTGTATGTATGTATATATATATATATATATATATATATATATATATATATATACACACACACACACACACACACACACACACACACACACACACACACACACACACTGAGCTTTGTTCTGGTGCTGTATATATGTACTGAGCTTTGTTCTGGTGCTGTATATATGTACTGACCTTGGTTCTGGTGCTGTATATATGTACTGAGCTTTGTTCTGGTATTGTATATATCTAATGAGCTTTTTTCTGGTGCTGTATATACGTACTTAGCTTTGTTCTGGTACTGTATATATGTACTGAGGTTGGTTCTGGTTGTAAAGGATCTGCCAGGCACAGCTTCGGGGTTAACTTCCATAGGTAATTAGTCTTCACCTGAGTCTATCTCTCTGAGACTGACTCCAGCTTCCACCACTCAGGCTGGCAGGCTTAGGAGTGGGAGAGCCTATCGCAGCCTGGCCAGACTCAGCTAGCTCCCGCCCTCTGTCTATTTATACCTGCCTTTCCTGTTCCTCCTTGCTTGTGATTCTTTCCGTGTGGTTTCCTGGCCCAGCTACAGCTCCTAAATATTTGATCCTGCTCCATACTGACCCTGGCTTTCTGACTACTCTTCTGCTCTGCGTTTGGTACCTCGTGCTCTCCTGGTTTGACTTGGCTCGTTCACCACTCTGTTGCTCACGGTGTTGCCGTGGGCAACTGCCCCTTTCCCTTTGCTTTATATTCCCTTGTATGTTTGTCTCGTGCACTTACTGAGCGTAGGGACCGCCGCCCAGTTGTACCCCGTCGCCTAGGGCGGGTCTTTGCAAGTAGGCAGGGACAGAGTGGTGGGTAGATTAGGGCTCACTTGTCCGTTTCCCCACCCCTATCATTACATAATCACAAGCCCATATACCTAGTCTACCCTGGTCCCTGACACTACTATGGACCCCCTTGAGACCCTGGCTCAGCAAATGCAGGGTCTCTCCCTACAGGTCCAGGCCCTGGCTCAGAAGGTCAACCAACCTGATGCTACCTTGGTAGTTCCCCTCACCTCAACTCCTGAACCCCACCTCAAGTTGCCCGACCGGTTCTCAGGGGACCGGAGGGCTTTTCTCTCCTTTCGGGAGAGTTGCAGGCTTTACTTTCGCTTAAAGCCCCACTCCTCAGGTTCTGAGAGCCAGCGAGTGGGTATAATTATGTCCCGGCTCCAGGACTGGCCCCAAGAATGGGCCTTCTCCTTGGATCCTGACGCCCCTGAACTTTCCTCCGTTGATCTTTTCTTTTCTGCTCTCTGACTCATTTATGACGAGACTGACAAGACTGCCTTTGCCGAGAGTCAGCTGGTGACCTTACGTCAGGGTAAGAGACCTGTTGAGGAGTATTGTTCTGACTTTAGGAAGTGGTGCGTAGCTTCTCGGTGGAATGACCCTGCCTTAAGGTGCCAGTTAAGGTTGGGTCTGTCAAATGCCCTGAAAGACCTGCTAGTGAGCTATCCCTCTTCTGACTCCCTAGACCAGGTTATGGCTTTAGCGGTACGACTTGACCGACGTCTCAGGCAACGACAACGCGAACGTTTGTGTTTTCTCCTCCGACTCCCCCATGATGCCTCCCGAGGTTCCGTTGCTTCGTTCTTCCCCGGAAGACTCAGAGGTACCTATGCAACTCGGGGCCTTCGTGTCCCCCCAACAACGTAGAGATTTCCGCAGGAAGAATGGTCTCTGCTTCTACTGTGGGGATGACAAGCATCAAGTGAACAACTGTCCTAAGCGTAAGAATGCAGCCGGAGAACTTCCGCGCCTAAGTGATCATCGGGGAGGTCACTTGGGCGCACAGGTATTTCCGGTAAATATGAAACGTAATAAGATCTTGCTTCCCTTTCAGGTCTCTTTTGGTGGTGGGTCTGCTACCGGCAGTGCCTTCGTGGATTCAGGGTCCTCTGCTAATATCATGTCTGTGGAATTTGCTATGTCTCTTGCTATGCCTTTGATTGATTTGCCTAAACCTGTCCCGGTAGTGGGTATCGACTCCACTCCTCTTGCTAATGGTTATTTTACACAGCATACCCCTGTTTTTGAACTCCTTGTTGGCTCCATGCATTTGGAGCAGTGCTCTGTACTGTTGATGCAGAGATTATCGTCCGATTTGGTTTTGGGCCTGCCCTGGTTGCAGTTGCATAATCCCATGTTTGACTGGAATACTGGGGAGCTTACCAAATGGGGTAATGAATGTTTGACGTCATGTTTTTCTGTTAATTCTATTTCTCCCCCTGAGGAGGTGAACACGCTACCTGAGTTTGTTCGGGACTTCGCTGATGTTTTCTCTAAGGAGGCCTCCGAAGTGTTACCTGCTCATAGAGAATACGATTGCGCTATCGAATTGGTACCAGGAGCTAAGCTTCCTAAGGGTAGGATATTTAATCTTTCTTGTCCCGAACGTGAAGCCATGAGAGAGTATATCCAGGAATGCCTGGCCAAGGGTTACATTCGCCCCTCTACTTCTCCGGTAGGTGCTGGCTTCTTCTTCGTAGGGAAGAAGGATGGTGGTCTTAGGCCATGCATTGACTACCGTAACCTGAATAAGGTCACTGTAAGGAACCAGTATCCCCTTCCTTTGATTCCTGATCTCTTTAATCAGGTTCAGGGGGCCCAATGGTTCTCTAAGTTTGATCTACGGGGGGCGTATAACCTTATCCGCATCAAAGAGGAGGATGAGTGGAAGACTGCGTTTAACACGCCCGAAGGTCATTTCGAATACCTCGTCATGCCTATTGGGTTGTGTAATGCGCTGGCGGTCTTCCAGAATTTCATAAATGAGATTTTGAGAGATTACCTGGGGATATTTCTTGTAGTGTACCTTGATGACATACTGGTGTTTTCCAAGGACTGGCCCTCCCACATTGAGCATGTCAGGAAGGTGCTCCAGGTCCTTCGGGAAAACAAACTGTTTGCAAAAACCGAAAAATGTGTGTTTGGGGTACAGGAGATACCATTTTTGGGTCAAATCCTCACTCCTCATGAATTCTGCATGGACCCCGCCAAGGTTCAGGCTGTGGCGGAATGGGTCCAACCTGCCTCCCTGAAGGCGTTACAGTGTTTTTTGGGGTTCGCTAATTATTACAGGAGATTCATTGCTAACTTTTCGGTCATCGCTAAGCCTCTTACGGACCTCACTCGCAAAGGTGCTGATCTCCTCCACTGGTCTCCAGAGGCTGTCCAGGCTTTTGAGGTCCTTAAGAAGTGCTTTATCTCGGCCCCGGTGCTGGTTCAGCCCAACCAAATGGAGCCATTTATCGTGGAAGTTGACGCATCCGAGGTGGGAGTGGGGGCTGTCTTGTCCCAGGGTACCAGGTCCCTCACCCATCTCCGCCCCTGTGCCTACTTCTCCAGGAAGTTTTCGCCCACTGAGAGTAACTATGATATTGGCAACCGCGAACTCTTAGCCATTAAATGGGCATTTGAAGAGTGGCGCCACTTCCTGGAGGGGGCTAGGCACCAGGTAACGGTCCTTACCGACCACAAGAATCTGGTTTTCCTAGAATCTGCCCGGAGGCTAAACCCGAGACAAGCTCTATGGGCGCTATTTTTTTACCAGATTCAACTTTTTGGTTACCTATAGGGCTGGGTCTAAAAATATTAAGGCCGATGCACTGTCGCATAGCTTCATGGCCAGCCCTCCTTCGGAGGAAGATCCTGCTTGTATTTTGCCTCCCGGTATAATAATTTCTTCTATTGATTCTGATTTAGTCTCTGAAATTGCAGCTGATCAACGTTCAGCTCCCGGGAACCTTCCTGAGGACAAGCTGTTTGTTCCCCTGCAATACCGGCTAAGGGTACTTAGTGCGGAGTCATGATTTTCCCTATCTGGTCATCCAGGCATCCTGGGTACCAAACACCTCATTGCCAGAAACTATTGGTGGCCTGGGTTGCCTAGAAACAATGAGGCCTACGTTGCCGCTTGTGAGGTTTGTGCTAGGTCCAAGACTCCCAGGTCCCGACCAGCGGGCTTACTACGTTCGTTGCCCATTCCCCAGAGACCTTGGACACATATCTCCATGGATTTTATCACCGATTTTCCTCCATCCCAAGGCAAGTCGGTGGTGTGGGTGGTGGTGGACCGCTTCAGTAAGATGTGCCACTTTGTGGCCCTCAAGAAACTACCCAACGCCAAGACGTTAGCTACCTTGTTTGTCAAACACATCCTGCGTCTCCATGGGGTCCCTGTCAATATTGTTTCGGACAGAGGGATGCAGTTTGTTTCTTTGTTTTGGAGAGCCTTCTGTAAGAAGTTGGAGATTTATCTGTCCTTCTCCTCTGCTTTCCATCCTGAAACCAATGGCCAAACTGAGAGGACTAATCAATCTCTAGAACAATATTTAAGGTGTTTTATCTCTGACTGTCAATATGATTGGGTCTCATTCATTCCCCTCGCCGAATTTTCCCTTAATAACCGGGTCAGTAACTCGTCAGGGGTCTCCCCCTTTTTCTGTAATTTTTGGTTTAATCCACGGTTCTCCTCCGTTTCACCTGGTAGTTCCAACAATCCCGAGGTAGAGGTCGTTCATCGGGAACTGTGCACAGTCTGGGCCCAGGTTCAGAAGAACCTAGAGGCGTCCCAGAGTGTACAAAAAACTCAGGCTGATAGAAAACGTTCTGCTAACCCCTTGTTTATGGTCGGGGATCTGGTGTGGTTATCGTCTAGGAACTTGCGTCTTAAGGTCCCGTCCAAGAAGTTTGCTCCCCGGTTTATTGGGCCGTATAAGGTCATTGAAGTCCTCAATCCTGTCTCCTTCCGGCTGGAGTTACCCCCATCTTTTCGTATACACGACGTGTTTCATGCCTTCCTCCTTAAACGCTCCTCCCCGTCCTTGGCTCCCTCGAGGAAACCTCCTGTTCCCATTCTCACCCCTGAGGGGGTGGAATTCGAGGTGGCCAAGATTGTGGACAGCAAGATGGTCCAAGGCTCCCTCCAGTACCTGGTCCATTGGAGAGGATACGGGCCTGAGGAGAGGACTTGGGTACCCGCCCGGGATGTTCACGCTGGGGTATTGGTCAGGAAGTTCCACCTTCGTTTCCCCAGTAAACCAGGTCCACTTAGAAAGGGTCCGGTGGCCCCTCATAAAAGGGGGGGTACTGTAAAGGATCTGCCAGGCACAGCTTCGGGGTTAACTTCCATCGGTAATCAGTCTTCACCTGAGTCTATCTCTCTGAGACTGACTCCAGCTTCCACCACTCAGGCTGGCAGGCTTAGGAGTGGGAGAGCCTATCGCAGCCTGGCCAGACTCCGCTAGCTCCCGCCCTCTGTCTATTTATACCTGCCTTTCCTGTTCCTCCTTGCTTGTGATTCTTTCCGTGTGGTTTCCTGGCCCAGCTACAGCTCCTAACTATTTAATCCTGCTCCATACTGACCCTGGCTTTCTGACTAGTCTTCTGCTCTGCGTTTGGTACCTCGTGCTCTCCTGGTTTGACTTGGCTCGTTCACCACTCTGTTGCTCACAGTGTTGCCGTGGGCAACTGCCCCTTTCCCTTTGCTTTATATTCCCTTGCATGTTTGTCTCGTGCACTTACTGAGCGTAGGGACCGCCGCCCAGTTGTACCCCGTCGCCTAGGGCGGGTCGTTGCAAGTAGGCAGGGACAGAGTGGCGGGTAGATTAGGGCTCACTTGTCCGTTTCCCCACCCCTATCATTACACTGGTACTGTATATATGTAGTGATCTTGGTTCTGGTGTTGTATGTATGTGTGTGTACATATATATATATATATATATGTGTGTGTGTGTATATATATATATATATATATATATATATATATATACTGAGCTTTGTTCTGGTGCTGTATATATGTACTGAGCTCGGTTCTGAATCCGTATATGTCAGGGCTTGGTTCTGATGCTGTAATTATATTGCAGGGCAAATGGAGTTGTTTTCAATTCATTGAATATTTAATGGGAACCTGTCTGGTAGTTTTAACCCCTTGAACCGCCACCATGCGATAATACATGACCTGACAATATTTCCAAATGTATGTTTTTTTCAGATGCAGCAAAATCTATAAAATAAACTTTTGAAATGGCACACACTATATGCAAATTACTCATTAAAGGGTCATGGGGCGGTGCCGCTATCCTGAAGGGTCACATAGTCCAGAATCCAAACCCACCTTTCCATATTTTATTGACATCCCCCTGGCTGATACAACTTTGTCGCATGGCCATTGCTTTGCACTACTTGGGCACGCACCGTGCAGCGATGTGTACTCTGCCCGGCTTCATCGCTGCACCGCGCATGCCAGGGGAGTTTAAGGCAACGGCGCATATACAGGAGTTTGAAGAGGCTGGTAGTGATGTAGAACAGCCAGGGGGATGTCAATCAAAATCTGGGGGGCACCATTTAAATTTTTGCCCCAGGCAGCAGAAAATCTAGAATGGCCCTTTTGAGAACCATATGAAGACATCATATACTTAAAAGATGATCAACCTGTTTAGCATTGGTGCTCCCAGTATCTTTTTTTGGTGTCCCATAGAAATCAGAAAAGTCCAATAAATATATATATATATTTTTTAAAATATGTTTTTACCATACAAAAGGCAGATGTTAGAATGCTGAATACTGCGTATCAACTACATGTTTGGTTTCAACAAAGGAAAAGTCTTCGCTTTTTACATGTTGAGAGTATTTGGCTGCAGATGGTCACAAATGGTGTCATATCATGACGGTCATAGTGAGTTAAGGATGGAAACACATCCCAGTGAAAGTTCTCTGTATTCCTTGATTTTATGTTAACAACATCCATACCCATAATGAAAAATTATAGAATGCCCACAACATCTTTGGTGTTTTTGGTCAACATGACGGTCTACAGCATACAACTTAATAATGACTTGTTTCCTTATAACCAATTGTCCCTTTCTTTCTCTACAGATCATTGCCCTTCGCCTGCAAAGAGTCACGTTCCTTGCTCTACATCATTATCTCGGACTGACTATTGAGCTATTCCAGCATGTGAGAACCATCATCTTTCATTAATATGACTTGGAGAACAGATTTCTGTGGTTGTGGACAGTGGCAGATTAAGTAGACCATAGGTCCTGGGCTGTTACCCAAACTTGCGTCCCCTTATCCACCGTTGCCCTACCTTTTTGTGCAAGCATCAACAAATGGGTGTTACGATTCACCTTGTCAAAGGGCTGTGTCCCTACACACTGTGCAGGGACACATCCTCCTGACAAGGGGAATGGTAACACCCATTTGTCTATTAGTCCTGGACTGCACAAAGACTTTTTGGGAAATACAAGGATTTCCTATAATAAACAAGTCAGGAGAGGTGACGGATTCTCTATAAATCCAGTGACTCACAGGTGACAACTTCTCAGATCCTAGTATTTTTTTTCCTCCTTTCTTCTCCATCCGGTCCAGACTTCATGACGACTTCTCCCGGCCATTACCTATTTCTGCAGAATTTGCCACTCAGATGTCCTCAGCTCCTCACATTTTCAACATTTCGACATCTATAAACAAATATATAATTATCATGGTGCCACACATTGTGCCCCTAAATATAATAGCACCATAGACTGCGCCCCTGAATAAAATTGTGTCAAACATTGTAAAGTAAAGCACCACATACACACAGACCCCTGTAGATAGCGCCACACGCAGCCCCCTGTAGATAACTCCACACACAGCCCTGGAACATAGCAACACAAACACCCCCCATAGATAGCGCCACACCCCCCCATAGATAGCGCCACACCCCCCCATAGATAGCGCCACACACCCCCTGTAGATAGAGCGCCACACACCCCCTGTAGATAGCGCCACACACAGCCCCTGTAGATAGCGCCACACACAGCCCCTGTAGATAGCGCCACACACAGCCCCTGTAGATAGCGCCACACACAGCCCCTGTAGATAGCATCACACACACCCCTATAGACAGCATCACACAAAGCCCTACCT
Organism: Rhinoderma darwinii; assembly: GCF_050947455.1. Classification (NCBI taxonomy): domain Eukaryota; kingdom Metazoa; phylum Chordata; class Amphibia; order Anura; family Rhinodermatidae; genus Rhinoderma; species Rhinoderma darwinii. Next base: position 375,770,532 of record NC_134689.1, on the reverse strand, counting down.
ATAGATAGCACCACACAGCTCCCCCTGTGGAGAGTGCCACACACACCTCCCTTTGGATAGTGCCACACACACATATTGCCACATAGCCCTCCCCAAAAAAAAATATTGTACTTACCTTGCTTCATTCCCGCGGAGTGCTACATAGAGCAGCTGCGCAGACCAGCGTGATGCAGTGACGTCATCGTGCCAGCCTGCGCAGGGAGTCTTCCCAGCACCTTATAGGCTTCAGGCCTAACGTGGCCTGTAGTATTCATTTGTATCTGCGTCCTGAGGATGCAGATACAAGTGAATGTGGCTATCGCTAGCACCGGGGCCCCCTCCAGTGCTAGCGACGCCACCGGGCATGAGGGGGCCCATGCCACCGGCCCATAAATGTTATGGGCCGGGCGGCCATGGGAGCCTTGGGCCCTGGGCGGCCGCCTGAACCGCCTTTATGATGATCCGCCACTGGTCTACATAGTAGTAATGCACGGACACACACAAGTATATCAATGCTCCACTTTTTTATATATAATAAGTGCAAATATTACGATACATATGCAATAATACTCAAAGCTAGTAGTATATAACACTTTTTGGTCATACAGCATGGTATTTTACTACAGCAAAAACAGAAATACATTCTCTCGAAGTATCATTCTTATATTGAAGTTAAAATGGAAGTATAGAATACAAGACAAAATGGTGGAATTAGTTAATTTCTTTCACATAGCACACCTATGCGATGTTTTGGGGTACCTCCCCCTTTTTCAAGCATGCGCACTGTATCCCAATTGCAAGTGAAAGAGCCAAAATCATCTGACCCTCTATAACCTATTGAATAAAATCTATTATAGAAGTACATAACACATTGTATCTGGAAACCTTTACCGCTCAAAAGGTAATGGGTTCAAAAATTACCCATCTAATATGAAAACTTATTCCAAAAATATGCATAAATTACAAGCTTCATTTAACTACTCTGGGGTGAATCAATTAAGGGAATTGATCCAGTAAAATCCCCGTTGTAGTAAATTGACTTGAAGTTGCTCGTCATCTGATGCCTCGAAATTCTCACCACTTGAGTTCGCATACGATAGGCAACCATCGTTTCTCCAAACGGCCTGAAAGTCAAAAACAAGAATCCGAAAATACATGAGTTGAGTTGAGTCTTAATATTTCTTCTAAAACTCTTTCAAATAATCAGCCAGCTATTATTGATAAAGAACTTGTTTTTTTTCCCGCACACAGCCTACAAAAGTTTAAAGAGAACCTTTCACTGAGTGCAGCATGTAATGGGCAGGGCTGCACAAACCTTGTCTCACTATAAAAAAAACATCCAAACCTCTTCCGTTATTTAGATATCGGTGCCGTTATATTTGGTGCCCTATATGTAAATAACCCCCTGAACTGTCAATGGGGCATGTAATTGGCAAGGGGGCATGTAACATCGCTGTGACACTGTCCAATCCGCTACGGACAGTGTCACAGCAAGAGCTGGAGAGAGGAGAGAGTGCGGACGATCTCACTCTTCAGCTCTCGGCATACAAGGATGACAAGACTGTGTGTTTTGTCATCCTTGTATGCCTTGTATACAAAGAGCTGAAGAGTGAGAGCACTGCTGCACAGCGCGTTGGAGCTGTGCCACATGCGTGCACGTGCTCTCACTCTTCAGCTATGTCGAGAGCTGAAGAGTTGGGAGCGCGCACCCACACGCATGCACACAGTTCCGACCACGCTGTGCAGCAGTGCTCTCACTCTTCACCTATGACGAGAGCTGAAGAGTGAGAGCGCGTGCCCGCACGCATGGGCACATCTCCGCCACTGTGCAGCAGTGCTCTCACTCTTCAGCTCTCTGTAAACAAGGCATACAAGGACGACAAGACACACAGTCTTGTCCTTGTATGCCGAGAGCTGAAGAGTGAGAGCGCGTGCGCGCTCTCCTCTCTCCAGCTCTTGCTGTGACACTGACCGTAGCTGATTGGACAGTGTCTCAGCGATAAGTTGCCAATTACATCATTGACAGTCCAGGGGGTTATTTACATATCGGGCGTCACATATAACGGCACCGATATCTAAATAATTATTTTTTTTAGTGAGACAGGGTTTGTGCAGGCCTGCCTATTACATGCTGCACTCGGCTGCACATGTATGGGCAGGTGAAAGGTTCTCTTTAACATGGCTATCGATTTTTATACGTTTTCTAGAAATCTAAATTTGAGGATCCATTTTTTGGATTCTAATAAATTGAAAAAGGATTATATTTAATGAAATACGGCAAGTCTTCATATGCATAGTCAATTTGACCGAGAGGTCAAGTAAACGTTACTAGACTGGTTTCAGCAATTGGTTATTACTAAAGTCACAGAAAAGTGGGACAATTGTACTAAACTCTCTAAGTCTAATATTGTTACATCGGTGTCCATATACTCATTCCACGCTACTAGACGCTACTGGATTATTGGTAAACCACCATATGGACTATTGCTAAAATACCATGCTGAATAACCAAAAAGTGATATATACTGATGGATTTGAGTATCATTGCATATGTATTGTAATACTTGCACTTATTATTTATATATATATATATATATATATATACAGTGAAGGAAAGAAGTATTTGATCCCTTGCTGATTTTGTAAGTTTGCCCACTGTCAAAGACATGAACAGTCTAGAATTTTTAGGCTAGGTTAATTTTACCAGTGAGAGATAGATTGTATAAAAAAAAAGAAAAGAAAATCACATTGTCAAAATTATATATATTTATTTGCATTGTACACAGAGAAATAAGTATTTGAGCCCATTGGCAAACAAGACTTAATACTTGGTGGCAAAACCCTTGTTGGCAAGCACAGCAGTCAGACGTTTTTTGTAGTTGATGATGAGGTTTCCACACATGTTAGATGGAATTTTGGCCCACTCCTCTTTGCAGATCATCTGTAAATCATTAAGATTTCGAGGCTGTCGCTTGGCAACTCGGATCTTCAGCTCCCTCCATAAATTTTCGATGGGATTAAGTTCTGGAGACTGGCTAGGCCACTCCATGACCTTAATGTGCTTCTTTTTGAGCCACTCCTTTGTTGCCTTGGCTGTATGTTTCGGGTCATTGTCGTGCTGGAAGACCCAGCCACGAGCCATTTTTAATGTCCTGGTGGAGGGAAGGAGGTTGTCACTCAGGATTTGACGGTACATGGCTCCATCGATTCTCCCATTGATACGGTGAGGTAGTCCTGTGCCCTTAGCAGAGAAACACAGCCAAAACATAATGTTTCCACCTCCATGCTTGACAGTGGGGACGAAGTTCTTTGGGTCATAGGCAGCATTTCTCTTCCTCCAAAAATGGCGAGTTGAGTTAATGCCAAAGAGCTCAATTTTAGTCTCATCTGACCACAGCACCTTCTCCCAATCACTGTCAGAATCATCCAGATGTTCATTTGCAAACTTCAGACGGGCCTGTACATGTGCCTTCTTGAGCAGGAGGACCTTGCGGGCACTGCAGGATTTTAATCCATTACGGCGTAATGTGTTACCAAGGGTTTTCTTTGTGACTGTGGTCCCAGCTGCCTTGAGATCATTAACAAGTTCCCCCCGTGTAGTTTTCGGCTGAGCTCTCACCTTCCTCAGGATCAAGGATACCCCACGAGGTGAGATTTTGCATGGAGCCCCAGATCGATGTCGATTGACAGTCATTTTGTATGTCTTCCATTTTCTTACTATTGCACCAACAGTTGTCTCCTTCTCACCCAGCGTCTTACTTATGGTTTTGTAGCCCATTCCAGCCTTGTGCAGATCTATGATCTTGTCCCTGACATCCTTAGAAAGCTCTTTGGTCTTGCCCATGTTGTAGAGGTTAGAGTCAGACTGATTAATTGAGTCTGTGGACGGGAGTCTTTTATACAGGTGACCATTTAAGACAGCTGTCTTTAATGCAGGCACCAAGTTGATTTGGAGCGTGTAACTGGTCTGGAGGAGGCTGAACTCTTAATGGTTGGTAGGGGATCAAATACTTATTTCTCTGTGCACAATGCAAATAAATATATATAATTTTGACTATGTGATTTTCTTTTTTTTAAAATATATAATCTATCTCTCACTGGTAAAATTAACCTAGCCTAAAAATTCTAGACTGTTCATGACTCTGACAGTGGGCAAACATACAAAATCAGCAAGGGATCAAATACTTATTTCCTTCACTGTATATATATATATATATATATATATATATATATATACTGTGTATGTGTATATATATATATATATATATATATATATATATATATATATATATATATATATAAAGAAGTGGAAATAGTTGTGTGTGAGCCGTGCATTACTACTACTGTGTGGATATCGTTTGGAGGTTTAATTGGAGTTACCTCAGCTTTTTGCCGAAAACTACTGGGGATTTACCTTATCGTTGGTTATTGACATTTGAATTCTACAAAGTTGTCTTTCTCTATACATTCCTACAAGCCTGGTGCCGATACCGTATATTACTGCATTTTTTATCAGTCCTCTTCTTTCTCTGTACAGGACCTGCATTCTGAATCGGGCAGTGGTGCTCGAGCGGCACGGCCTCGTCTTGCTAGAAGTATGACGCATGTTGAAGGTAAGATTAGGGTTACACATTGAGATTGGAGGAAAATATCTTCACATTATGGTAATAATTATGGGCTTCATATGTTGTGATTGGTCAAGATATCTTTTAGATCTGGACTATCCACTGATTATCATGGAAACCAACATATTGGAGAATTATTTCCTCTTGCACCTAATATTGGCTGAAAATTGTACAATTATTGATAATATTTGTTGAGTCCAATCTTCCAAGAGATCCAGCTGGTAGGTTCTCTTTAAAGGGTAACTAAACTGTTAAAAAAATCTTCTGAGGAGTTATAGTGAAATGTCAAAAGTTTAAGTTTTGATTGGTGGCCGAACACTGAGACCCCCACCAATCGCTAAAGCAAAGCGGCAGAAGCGTTGAGGTGAGCGCTGTGCCGCTTAGTTTCCGATGGGCTTTTCTTGGAAAGCGGAAGAAGAGGTGTATGGGCTCAATAGACAGTCTATAAGTCCGTACACCATTTTCACCAAGAGAAGCCCATCAGAAATTAAGTGGCACAGCGCTCACCCAAGCTTTCTGCCAGTTCGTTTTATTGATCGGTGGGGGTCTCAGTGCTCGGATGCACACCAATGAAAACTTCTGACATGTCATTATAACACGTCAGAAGTTTGTTAAAAGTTTAGTTACCCTATAAGGCAATGCTCCCTGGGAAAAATAATGCAAATGATCTCTTCTCCTAGAGGAAAACTGTCTCTAGTGCCACCTAAAGGTGACTAACCTATAAGTCTATCTGACCCTCCTATAGAGCCCTGACACATTATTTTAAGTTATCAACTAAACTAGAAACACCCATCTGAGTAATAATTTTACAGGGTAGTCATCTATAGGCAGCACAAGAGAGTTCTCTTCCTTCTGGAGGAGAGATATTTTTCATAAGTTTTCCCAAGGAGCATTGCCTTTAAGACTCCCTAACATCTGGATCTCTGCAAGGAGAATCAGTACCTTCCAAGAACTGTTACAAAGCCAACCAGATCCTTACTCTGTACTGATGAGGAGAAACAGCCCCGCAACAGTTCTCTCTACAGATGGGTGTCTCTGGTTTGGCGGATTACTTCTAATCTTACAAAATATGCAAAAATGTGGGGCCAGGTATCTACTTCATAAAATATTTTCTTTTCTTTATATTTTCATATATAAAATGACTTTTTTTTTTTTCAGGAGATCAGGAAAATGTCTCTTTGGCATCTCCATCTCGCATAAGACCTCCACCATTGGGAAGTTATAAATCTACTTCTTCAGGAAGACCAGGTGGGAACTGTACAGTTAGTATGTGACTATTGACTGCTCAGCATTATTTTAACAGTGAAATCTTTCCAAAAGTCCACCTCTTTGGGAAGACCATGCATAATCTCTACCAGAATTTTCGATTCCCATTGATCCTCTTCATTGAGAGGGCCAACATTTTCGGTAATTGTCTTCTTAAAGGGGTTTCTGTAATGGCAGGAAGGAGGTGAAGGGAAAGTGAGCCCTAATCTACCCACCGCCCTGTCCCTGCCTACTTGCAACGACCCGCCCTAGGCGACGGGGTACAACTGGGCGGCGGTCCCTGCGCTGTCTAAGTGCACGGGAGAACAAACAGGGAACACGCAAGGGAAGGGGCAGTAGCCCACAGAACGCCGCGAGGAAACGGAGCGGTGAATGAGTGGTCAGGACCAGGATGAAGTGGAGTATACGAAAGTGAGCACGGAGAAGGAAGCAAGCCAGGGGCAAAGCGAAGCAGGTTAAGCGGAACTGCAGCAAGGCAGAAGCACGGCAGAAGCAGGCTAGAGCAAGCAGCAGTGGGGCCAGGAATCCAGAAGAATTACAAGCACTGAGGAAGAGAACACGGCAGGTAATAAAGGACAGGGGGCGGAGCTAACTCCGACTGACCAGGCCGCGATAGGCTCTCTCACTCCTGAGCCTGCCACCCTGGTTGGTGGGAGCCGTTGTCAGTCTAAGAGGTCTGGCCTCAGGTGTGGATTGATTAATCCCAGGAGTATACCTAGACGTAGTACCTGGCAGATCCCTAACAGTACTCCCCCTTTTATGAGGGGCCACCGGACCCTTACTAAGAGGACCCGGTTTAGTAGGGAAGAGAAGGTGGAACCTCCTGATCAATACCCCAGCGTGAACATCACGAGCAGGTACCCAAGTCCTCTCCTCCGGCCCGTATCCTCTCCAATGGACCAGGTACTGGAGGGAGCCCTGGACCATCCTACTGTCCATAATCTTGGCCACCTCGAATTCCACCCCCTCAGGGGTGAGAACGGGAACAGGAGGTTTCCGCGAGGGGGACCAGGACGGGGAGTAGCGTTTAAGGAGGGAGGCATGGAAGACGTCATGTATACGAAAGGATGGGGGCAGCTCCAGACGGAAGGATACAGGGTTGAGGACTTCAATGATCTTATAAGGTCCAATAAATCGGGGAGCAAACTTCCTGGACGGGACCTTAAGGCGCAAGTTCCTGGATGACAACCAGACCAAATCCCCGACGACAAACCGGGGGTTAGCAGAACGTCTACTATCAGCCTGAATCTTTTGTGCGCTCTGGGACGCCTCTAGGTTCTTCTGAACCTGGGCCCAGACAGTGCACAGTTCCCGATGAACATCCTCTACCTCAGGATTATTGGAACTACCGTGTTTCCCCGATAGTAAGACACCCCCGATTGTAAGACGTATCGGGGGTTTCAGGGGGGTCGGCTAATATAAGCCGTACCCCGAAAGTAAGACATATGTCTTACTTTCGGGGAAACACGGGGTATTGCCGCCTCCTGCCCACTTCCGCGCCGCCCCCCTCTCCATACGTCACCCCCAGCACTTGTCAATGCCGCCTCCTCCTTAAAACCCGAGCCATAGACTTTTTACGGCTCGGGTTTTAACTTGCTGCCCGCGCGATCGGGCAGCTGAATGTCGGGTCTCCGGCTGTCAGTGACTGCCGGGGACCCGGAGGAGAAGATAGAAGCAGCTTTAGCTGCTTCTGTCTTCTCCGATGTGTTTTTACACAGCGTTCAATGAACGCTGTGTATAGGAATAGAGACAGCAGCAGCGGCGCTGTCTCTATTCCTCCCGATGATCATGTGACAGGTCACATGATCGCCGGGTCCCGTTAGTGGCAGGCTGCTGCTGTGTCTAACAAGACCCAGCACAGCCCTATTAGTGACAATCGTCACTATGAGAGGGCTGATTTCCCCTGTAACTGGGGCTGCTGTGCAGCTCCAGTTACAGGGGAAAAGATGGTGTAAAAGAAAGAAAAAAATATATATAAAGTTCCCCAAAGGTCTTTTTTGACCTTTGAGGGACAGACCATAGTAATAAAAAAATAATAAAGTAAAGTGCAAAAAATTCGACAATTTTTTTCTAATATAAGACATACCCCGAAAGTAAGACATAGTGGGGCTTTTGGGGATAAAAAGAAAGTAAGACACTGTCTTACTTTCGGGGAAACACGGTACCAGGGGAAACGGAGGAGAACCTTGGGTTAAACCTGAAATTACAGAAAAACGGGGAGACCCCTGACGAGTTACTGACCCGGTTATTCAGGGAAAATTCAGCAAGGGGAAGGAATGAGACCCAATCGAATTGACAGTCAGAGATGAAACACCTTAAATATTGTTCCAGGGATTGGTTAGTCCTTTCCGTTTGGCCATTAGTTTCGGGATGGAAGGCGGAGGAGAAGGACAGATCAATCTCCAACTTTTTACAAAAAGCTCTCCAAAATAAGGAAACAAATTGTACCCCTCTGTCAGAAACGATATTGACTGGGGCCCCATGGAGACGCAGGATGTGTTTCACAAACAAAGAAGCGAACGTCTTGGCGTTAGGTAGCTTCTTAAGGGGCACAAAGTGGCACATCTTGCTGAAGCGGTCTACTACCACCCACACCACCGACTTGCCCTGAGATGGGGGCAAATCGGTGATAAAATCCATGGAGATATGGGTCCAAGGTCTCTGGGGAATGGGCAAGGAACGTAGTAGGCCCGCAGGTCGGGACCTAGGGGTTTTGGACCTAGCGCAAACCTCACAAGCGGCGACGTAAGCCCTAACGTCTTTAGGCAACCCAGGCCACCAATAGTTTCTGGTAATGAGGTGTTTGGTGCCCAAGATGCCAGGATGACCAGATAGAGCGGAGTCATGGTTTTCCCTCAGTACCCTTAGCCGGTATTGCAGGGGAACAAACAGTTTGTCCCCAGGGACATTCCCGGGAGCTGAACCCTGATCAGCCGCGATATCAGAAGCTAAATCAGAATCCGTGGCAGAAACGATTATACCAGGGGGTAAAATACAAGCAGGATCCTTCTCGGCAGGAGGATTGGCTATGAAACTACGTGACAGAGCATCAGCCTTAATATTCTTGGACCCAGCCCTATAGGTAACCAAGAAATTAAATCTGGTAAAGAATAGTGCCCACCGAGCTTGTCTAGGATTAAGCCTCCGGGCCGATTCTAGGAAAACCAGATTCTTGTGATCAGTACGGACCGTTACCTGGTGTCTGGCCCCCTCCAGGAAGTGCCGCCACTCTTCAAAAGCCCATTTAATGGCTAGAAGTTCGCGGTTGCCAATATCATAGTTACTCTCCGTGGGCGAAAACTTCCTAGAGAAGTAAGCACAGGGGCGGAGATGGGTGAGGGAGCTGGTACCCTGGGACAAGACGGCCCCCACTCCCACCTCGGATGCGTCAACCTCCACAATAAATGGCTCCTCTTGGTTGGGCTGAATCAGCACGGGGGCCGAGATAAAGCACTTCTTGAGGGTCTCAAAGGCCTGGACGGCCTCAGGGGGCCAATGGAGGACATCAGCACCCTTGCGAGTAAGGTCCGTAAGAGGCTTAGCGACGACCGAGAAGTTGGCAATAAATCTCCTGTAATAGTTGGCGAACCCTAAAAAACACTGTAACGCCTTAAGGGAGGCAGGTTGGACCCATTCCGCCACAGCCTGAACCTTGGCAGGGTCCATGCGGAATTCATGAGGAGTGAGGATTTGACCCAAAAATGGTATCACCTGTACCCCAAAGACACATTTTTCAGTCTTAGCAAACAGATTATTCTCCCGAAGGACCTGGAGCACCTTCCTGACATGCTCCACGTGGGAGGACCAGTCCTTGGAAAACACTAGTATGTCATCAAGGTACACAACAAGAAAATTACCCAGGTAATATCTCAGGATTTCATTAATAAAATTCTGGAAGACAGCAGGGGCATTACACAACCCAAAGGGCATGACCAGGTATTCGAAATGACCCTCGGGTGTGTTGAACGCAGTTTTCCACTCATCCCCCTCTTTGATGTGGATAAGGTTATATGCCCCCCGTAGATCGAACTTAGAAAACCATTGGGCTCCCTGAACCTGATTAAAAAGATCCGGAATCAAAGGAAGAGGGTACAGGTTCCTTACGGTGACCTTATTCAGGTTACGATAATCAATGCACGGCCTAAGACCACCATCCTTCTTCCCCACGAAGAAGAAGCCGGCACCTACAGGAGAAGTCGAGGGGCGAATGAAACCCTTGGCCAGGCATTCTTGGATATACACCCTCATAGCTTCACGTTCAGGACATGAAAGATTAAATATCCTACCCTTAGGAAGCTTGGCACCAGGCACCAAATCGATGGTGCAATCGTAATCTCTATGGGGGGGGCAACACCTCGGAGGCCTCCTTAGAAAACACATCGGCGAAGTCCTGAACAAACTCAGGAAGCGTGTTTACCTCCTCCCGGGGAGAAATAGAGTTAACAGAAAGACATGACATCAGACATTCACTACCCCATTTGGTGAGATCCCCAGTATTCCAATCAAACGTGGGATTATGCAACTGCAACCAGGGAAGACCTAATACCAGATCAGACACTAATCCCTTCATCACCAGTACAGAGAACTGCTCCAAATGCATGGAGCCAACCAGGAGTTCAAAAACAGGAGTATGCTGAGTAAAATAACCATTAGCAAGGGGAGTGGAGTCTATACCTACTACAGGGATAGGATAAGGTAAATCAATAAAAGGCATTTTTAGAGACATAGCAAATTCCACAGACATGATATTAGCAGATGAGCCAGAATCCACGAAAGCACTGCCCGTGGCAGACCGGCCAGCAAACGAGACCTGAAAGGGAAGCAAAATTTTATTGCGTTTCACATTAACGGGAAATACCTGTGCGCCCAAGTGACCTCCCCGATGATCACTTAGGCGCGGAAGTTTTCCGGCTTTTTATTCTTGCGCCTGGGACAGGTGTTCAATAGATGCTTGTCGTCCCCACAGTAGAAGCAGAGACCATTCATTCTGCGAAACTCCCTACATTGTCGAGGGGACATGGAGGCCCCGAGTTGCATAGGTACCTCCGAGTCCTCCGTGGAGGGGCGAGGAGACGGGACCTCGGGGGGGATCGCAGAAAAGTCAGAGGGGAGCACATTGAAACGTTCAAGCTGACGTTCCCTGAGACGTCGGTCAAGTCGTACTGCTAGGGCCATAACCTGGTCAAGGGAGTCAGAAGAGGGGTAGCTAACCAGCAGATCCTTCAGGGCGTCAGATAATCCTAACCTAAACTGGCACCTTAGGGCCGGGTCGTTCCACCGAGAAGCTATGCACCACTTTCTAAAATCAGAACAGTATTCCTCAACCGGTCTCCTACCCTGACGTAAGGTCACCAGCTGACTCTCGGCCAAAGCAGTCCTGTCAGTCTCGTCGTAAATGAGTCCGAGGGCAGAGAAAAAACGATCAACAGAGGAAAGTTCAGGGGCGTCAGGAGCCAAGGAGAAGGCCCACTCTTGGGGCCCTTCCTGGAGTCGGGATATGATGATACCCACCCACTGGTTCTCGGAACCTGAGGAGTGGGGTTTTAGGCGGAAATACAGTCTGCAACTCTCCCGGAAGGAGAGAAACGTCTTACGGTCCCCTGAGAACCGGTCAGGTAACTTGAGGTCGGGTTCTAGAGGTGAGGTGAGGTGAGGGGTACTACCAAGGCAGCGTCACCCTGGTTGACCCTCTGGGCCAGGGCCTGGACCTGTAGGGAGAGGCCCTGCATCTGCTGGGTCAGGGTCTCAAGGGGGTCCATGATAGCGTCAGCGTAGGAGAAATGGTAGACTAGGTATGGGCTTGTAATTATGTAATGGCAGGAAGGAGGTGAAGGGAAAGTGAGCCCTAATCTACCCACCGCCCTGTCCCTGCCTACTTGCAACGACCCGCCCTAGGCGACGGGGTACAACTGGGCGGCGGTCCCTGCGCTGTCTAAGTGCACGGGAGAACAAACAGGGAACACGCAAGGGAAGGGGCAGTAGCCCACGGAACGCCGCGAGGAAACGGAGCGGTGAATGAGTAGTCAGGACCAGGATGAAGTGGAGTATACCAACGTGAGCACGGAGAAGGAAGCAAGCCAGGGGCAAAGCGAAGCAGGTTAAGCGGAACTGCAGCAAGGCAGAAGCACGGCAGAAGCAGGCTGGAGCAAGCAGCAGTGGGGCCAGGAATCCAGAAGAATTACAAGCACTGAGGAAGAGAACACGGCAGGAAATAAAGGACAGGGGGCGGAGCTAACTCCGACTGAACAGGACGCGATAGGCTCTCCCACTCCTGAGCCTGCCACCCTGGTTGGTGGGAGCCGTTGTCAGTCTAAGAGGTCTGGCCTCAGGTGTGGATTGATTAATCCCAGGAGTATATCTAGACGTAGTACCTGGCAGATCCCTAACAGTTTCACTGTATTATTTATTTATCCTGTTATAAATAGGTAATATTGACCATTTAAAATTATCATCAGACGCAACATTTAGTAACTTTTGTATTAGTGAAGATACAAGTGGTGTTGCCATAACCCAACCTCTGAAGCTTTCAAGGTTCATCAGATTTCACCCACAATTGGCAAAGGCATATTCTTCATACAGTTGTCATACTAGCTGACCAGAAGAGACCGAAAAAAGCTCCTGGAGGAAAAGGATTTTCTCGATCTCTTCAATAGGGGACAGTAAAAAATATTTAAGTCCACTAATTTTTTATGGTCTTTCCTATAATTTGTAGGCACAATAGTTATTTTTCTTCTCTTGCAGTAACATCTTGTTTTTACCATTGATAGTTGAGTTTTGTAGGATTCACCTCCCATTTTTCTAATGCAAGGCTGATCTCTTGTACAGGCTTTTGGCGGTCTCTGGACTGTGAGCTGGAACAGAGTCATATGCTGCAGATGCCTTCACCTACACCTGATGTGGTAAAGGAACTGGGAAAAACTATAGTGGGTGGGTTATTAAAGAGGCTCTGTCACCAGATTTTGCAACCCCTATCTGCTATTGCAGCAGATAGGCGCTGCAATGTAGATTACAGTAACGTTTTTATTTTTAAAAAACGAGCATTTTTGGCCAAGTTATGACCATTTTCGTATTTATGCAAATGAGGCTCGCAAAAGTACAACTGGGCGTGTTGAAAAGTAAAAGTACAACTGGGCGTGTATTATGTGCGTACATCGGGGCGTGTTTACTACTTTTACTAGCTGGGCGTTCTGATGAGAAGTATCATCCACTTCTCTTCACAACGCCCAGCTTCTGGCAGTGCAGACACAGCCGTGTTCTCAAGAGATCACGCTGTGACGTCACTCACAGGTCCTGCATCGTGTCAGACGAGCGAGGACACATCGGCACCAGAAGCTACAGATGATTCTGCAGCAGCATCGGCGTTTGCAGGTAAGTCGATGTAGCTACTTACCTACAAATGCTGATGCTGCTGCAGAATCAACTGTAGCCTCTGGTGCCGACACGATGCAGGACCTGTGAGTGACGTCACAGATCTGCACTGCCAGAAGCTGGGCGTTCTGAAGAGAAGTGGATGATACTTCTCGTCAGAACGCCGAGCTAGTAAAAGTAGTAAACACGCCCCGATGTAACACACATAATACACGCCCAGTTGTACTTTTACTTTTCAACACGCCCAGTTGTACTTTTGCAAGCCTCATTTGCATAAATACGAAAATGGTCATAACTTGGCCAAAAATGCTCGTTTTTTAAAAATAAAAACGTTACTGTAATCTACATTGCAGCGCCTATCTGCTGCAATAGCAGATAGGGGTTGCAAAATCTGGTGACAGAGCCTCTTTAAGGTCTACTCCAGCATGGTGTCATCATATACAATGGTGTGTGCTTCTCTAGCTACCGGATCGGTGGACAACGACTTCACTAGAGCTTCAAGCTACACCTCTGTCTTTGACCCCTGTGGATTTACGTCAGTAAACCCATCCTCTCCTTTGCAACAAGTGTGATTGACTCTTTCGCCTGCATTGATGGTATTTCTGGGGATTCCACAAACAAAGTCTTTATATTTACTACAGTCTATGGATTTTGTAGGAGAATCCTGACTGGGAGTCCGACGAGAAGACAAAGCGACTATTAGAAAATGGACAGAGACAGTTGGCCAGATTGATGGACCTTGAGGTGAGATTAGTTCACATCATTCTATTTTTTCTTTTCCATATATTACTCACTATTACCCCTGATGTCCTGTTTTGCAGGATCCTTCTTTATTGGAAAATAAGGTGTCTCTTCATCATGTAAAGGCAGAGACTATTATTGCACGGAAAGGAGATCAGGTTGGTGTGGGAGAAATATGTAATTTTATTTTGCAAACAAAGGATCAACAAGATGTCCCATGGCAAAGGAACATTGGACACTACAAGCATTATTGGACTCATTGCACAGTATACATAAAATTATCATTGATAAAGTGATAATTGGGTCAGAGATTTTGCCCCAAAAACAAAATGAAGAAGTGGAGAGGTCTATTTTCAAACTGATGTACTATCGTGGATCTCTTCCTCTTGCCCTATTCATATCTCCCACATCCCATTTCTTTGTAGCCTATATTTCACAATCCTTAAAGAGGCTCTGTCACCAGATTTTGCTACCCCTATCTGCTATTGCAGCAGATAGGCGCTGCAATGTAGATTACAGTAACGTTTTTATTTTTAAAAAACGAGCATTTTTGGCCAAGTTATGACCATTTTTGTAGTTATGCAAATGAGGCTTGCAAAAGTCCAAGTGGGTGTGTTTAAAAGTAAAAGTCCAAGTGGGCGTGTATTATGTGCGTACATCGGGGCGTTTTTAATACTTTCACTAGCTGGGCGCTCTGAAGAGAAGTAACATCCTCTTCTCTTCAGAACGCCCAGCTTCTGACAGTGCAGATCTGTGACGTCACTCACAGGTCCTGCATCGTGACGGCCACATCGGCACCAGAGGCTACAGTTGATTCTGCAGCAGCATCAGCGTTTGCAGGTAAGTCGATCTTACCTGCAAACGCTGATGCTGCTGCAGAATCAACTGTAGCCTCTGGTGCCGATGTGGCCGTCACGATGCAGGACCTGTGAGTGACGTCACAGATCTGCACTGTCAGAAGCTGGGCGTTCTGAAGAGAAGAGGATGTTACTTCTCTTCAGAGCGCCCAGCTAGTAAAAGTATTAAAAACGCCCCGATGTACGCACATAATACACGCCCACTTGGACTTTTACTTTTAAACACACCCACTTGTACTTTTGCAAGCCTCATTTGCATAACTACAAAAATGGTCATAACTTGGCCAAAAATGCTCGTTTTTTAAAAATAAAAACGTTACTGTAATCTACATTGCAGCGCCTATCTGCTGCAATAGCAGATAGGGGTTGCAAAATCTGGTGACAGAGCCTCTTTAATGTGTTTGACATCTCAAGTTTTCTTACAACCTCCTCTTTCCTCTTCTCAGGATGTTGGGCTTCACTATGTCCTCTCAGGCCACCTCCATATTTATCAAGGGGTCACAGGCCGAGAGGACTCTTGTATCTTTGAGACGGCATCTGGTGAGATGATTGGGCAGCTGACTGTTCTTACCGGGGAACCTCTGATCTTCACGATTAGAGCCGTCCAAGACACCTCCTTCCTATGCCTGAGTCGTACTCACTTTTACCAGTCAGTTTCTTGGCAATCTCTTCTGATGTTTGCATGTCTTTTGTCTCTAACGTTCATTTAACCATAAAGAAAAAAGATAAAAGTTTTGCTCTTTTCACTGGAAATGTCCATATTTTATTAGTAGTGAACAAATGCACAAATATATCATGATTTCCTCTGTTTTACTTACACTTATTAGAATCGTTTCGTGTTTTACAAGACTATTTGAGTCAGAATTGCTGCAGATCTCTTACATCTTGTTTTAGTTTGGTCCCCAAGATCTCGTTCACCACTCTATATGTTTACACACACATGTCCATAAAATGAGTCTATGCATGGCCTTTATACAGTTGTGTATTGGCTTAAACAGACACTACACAAAGCCAGCAGCTTGGCTCTAGGAATAACTCTTTAGTGACCAGCCTATTTTAGGCCTTAATGACCAAGCGATTTTTCCTGTTATTTTTTATCGTCGCATTTTAAAAACCCAAACTTTTTTATTTTTCCGTATACATAGCCGTGTGAGAGTTTGATTTTTAGGGACAAGTTGTATTTTTATTGGTACCATTTAGGGTGCAAATAATTTATTAATAAACTTTTATTAACTTTTTAAGGGGTAATGGAAAAAAAAAAACAAGCGTTAATTTATGCAAATTAGGCATACACTGAAGGCAGACCTGGGGCCATTGTAAAGCCCCCGGCTGGCATAAAAACCATCGGCACCCCACGAACATGTCACGGGTGCCGATGGGGTGACAGAGGGAGCACTTTCCCTCTGAAACCACTTTGATGCCCTAATCGCTATTGCCTATGGCATCTAAGGAGTTAAATGGCCGGGATCGGAGTTAACTCAGATTCTGGCCAGTATTGCAGGACCCTGTCTGTTTTTAAACAGCCCGACACTCGCTCCAGCCGGCGTGGGATACCCGTGCACTGTTCATGACACAGCACCATTAAAAGGCGCCGCTATGGTATGACCGCCATGAAAAGGCATGTGGGCAGTTATTAAGGTGTTACATTGTGGAAGTGTACATGGGAAATTTATTTGAGTCCCTGTTTTAACTTCTAGACCAATAGAACCCTGGTTGGGAAAAACTTTGTTAAAAACAGGTTGTCCGCTTTGGACAGTTCCTCTTTGTTAATAGTATCCCCCGACAATATGCTGAAGAATAGTATGGCAAGTTCACCTAATGAACACAATTTGTGCTTTTATAGGATTAGAGCTGTCTGTTCCACCTTACTGTCTATGTTCTAGGATCCTCCGTTCTCATCCCCACGTTCTTCTCTCTGTGGCACATTCTGTCGCTCGCCGGGTCTCCCCATTTGTGAGACAGGTGGATTACGCCATTGACTGGATAGGGGTGGAGGCTGGTAAAGAGCTTTACAGGTAAGAAGACTGATACATAGTTATCATACCATTATTGGTTGATAATGATTGGAATGATACATGTTCAACTGGCCAGAGAATTGATTCATATTCTACATTTCCAGCCCTCTGTATCAGATTTGGTATTTTTTTAAGTTAACATTTTGTTACTGCAGATACACAAATTGCAGCTATGAGCATTTATGTCTAGAAGGATGCTTGCAAATGTTCTGAGTTGCTCTTTGATCAGTGACATATCAATGAAGAGTGAAGACAAGATGAGAGGCCATGAGTGATGGAGCTTCTCCCTCAGCAGGGAAGCACACTATAAAGGAAGGTTCCATTACAAAATTTAGATTGCCCTCCCACTTGGTTCTCATCCTTGGAAACCTGGAAATACCAAAGTCACCCACCAACCTCCATGTCTTATATTTATGGCATAAACAGACCTCAGGGCTAGTGTTACGCACTCTGCACATAGATGGACGGTGGTGTGGTAATTATATGTTTCCCATCCAACATTAAAGGGTTTAAAGCGAGTAAACGGGGCAAGAAACCGTGATCGTAGGGCTTGCAGAGGGAATTGTTATAGATGTAGAAGAGCACATCTTGGAATCTCTTCCAGAAAGAACTACCCTACGAATGTGCAGAAGCTGGCTCTACTAAATGGAATGTCCAGGATTTGTCCTTCTACATCTTCACTGCTGACCGGCAAAAGCCCTGCAATCTGTGTATATTAGAAAGTTACACCTATTATTCACTCTAAAAGAGCATTATATGAAAGTGTAGGAGCCCCCAAAGTGACTGTTTGGAGTCCTCCAACTAGACCTGATACTCCTTGCTTCTACGTTCGGTATACCACTGTGCTAGTTTCTCACTATACACTTATTTCTCTCTTTGTCACCTCTCCTTTCTCTCTCTTATGATCAATTTGTCTTGTACAGAAAGGGGGATCCCTCAGACTGTACATATATTACATTGAATGGTCGAATTCGTTCAGTGATCCAGAGCCCAGATGGGAAGAAATGTGTGGTGGGGGAGCATGGACGAGGGGAGCTGATTGGTATGGTAAGACTGGGAGGCTATGTTTTTAATGCCAGTACCAAAAAGTAAATCTAGTTTGCTGCATGCCATGAATGTAGTTATTTAAGACAAAGTAAAAATGTCAGTGAATAACCTTTTACTTTAACTATTGGAAACCATAAATTGAAAGTATAAATTGATGTGTGTCCTCTTTTTATGCCTTACTTTCCTCTCAACTATAATTTTAGGTTGAGGCTTTAACCCATCGACCAAGAGCAACATCAGTCCATGCAGTGCGAGATTCTGAATTGGCAAAACTGCCAGATGGAGCATTGTCCTATATCAAAAGGAGATACCCGCAGGTAATAATATATTGGACGATGTTGTTGTCTGTACAATGGAAGTTGATGTGATGGAACGTTTCAGTTTAAAAGGGTTCTCTGCTTTGGAAAGTCCCTACTTGTTAGAAGGGTTCCTTGATAATAAGCTGATCAGAAAGTGTCCCACTGCTGGGACCCCCAGCGATCAGCTGTAATCTGTGGGGAAACCTGACAGTAAATATTAAATTTCCCTGCAGTGCCACCACATGAGAAACAAAGCATTACACAGTGCCCATTCAGATGAATGGGTCATCTGTGTAATGCAGGACAGGACAGGTCCTCCAGAGCGAGAGATTCTCTTTGTAAGCACTCTCTACTTTGGCCAAGAGATGTGGAATTTCTAAAATGGACAATCCCTTTAACTGCAGAGGTGTCCATAATTTGCTTACCTAAAAGAATTAAGGTGGTCATTCACATAAGATAGTTGTTGGCAGTAGCCTTCCCATCTACCAATAATGGCCTACAGCCGAAGGATAACAGGACATTACATTATAGAGAAACACTGTACATATGCTCATCTGGAGTTATAAAATCTGCAACACAGCATCTAAAGGGAAATAAATAGATAAAACAACAATTAAAAAAAATATTAAGAATATATTTCCATCATGTAATGTGATGGCATATTGTCAGGATATGATTTGGGGCAGTCAAACTTCTGGGACCTTAGCAGAAAACTCAGCAGGTGAATCAAGAAAAAACTGAATGAGCCTCAACACTTTTATAGCACTGTGGCCCCTTCATTCTGAGGATCGGTGGTGGTGGCCGTCGGATCCCTACTAATCAATAAGTCCTGGCATACAGTAGAAGGGCTGGTGGTACATATTGCTGCTTCACAAGAAGATTGGCCAAGAGCCAGCACTGTATTTTTTTTTAGGTTAAAATGATTAGCGCAGCAGACAAAGTTGTCTCCAACTATTGAAACAAAGCTTCTCTACTATTCTCTACAGTGAAAGCCACACATGGGGATGTTTGAAGAAGGGATATGGGACTGTTCTCATGCTTAACTATCACACTATTTATTAAGGAGTACACATGTTAAACCCCCACTCATCTAACACAAATAACCACACAGCAACAATATTATGGCAAATAAATTTGTGACACTAGCCACTCTTTATTTAAAAGACATTATACAGCTCAGTTGGGTGAACCCGACCAATTGCGGCACCTCACGTGATGGGCCGGGCCCGTCTGCCCCGGCCCTCCCAAGGACTAGGAGCCAGCGGTGCACGCGCACCTCCACTGGCTCCCCCTGAGCAACCGCTGGCTACCATGACCAACCTTCGTAGTTGCCCAATTCCATCCGAACCGGGGACCAGCCGTGCAGCTTGTGTCCCGAACCGGGGACCAGCCGTGGAGCTTGTGTCCCGAACCGGGGACCAGCAGTGTAGCTTGTGTCCCGAACCAGGGACCAGCCGTGTAGCTTGTGTCCCGAACCGGGGACCAGCCGTGTAGCTTGTGTCCCGAACCGGGGACCAGCCGTGTAGCTTGTGTCCCGAATCGGGGACCAGCCGTGTAGCTGGTGTCCCCCCACAGACGAGAAACCCTGCCGTGTAGCTCGTGGTTATCTCGCCATGGTCCATAGCTACCGACTCCATGTGTGTGAAGTGCCGCAATCCCGCCTTACAACACAGAACATTACAACAAAACTTATAATAAGGGCTGGGTGGGTGGGTCTTGCTTTTCCCTGTAAACAGAAACAAAATTAGCCTGCTATCCTTCACATTACCTGCCTTAAATCCCCCTACACTAATCCCCTTACCAAATAAGTTTACTCCTTCCCTAATTTCCTTACCCAATTGTCTTACACCTACCTTCAGGTCCAGCCATCCCCTATTGTTCCTTTACCTCCCCCTTAGACTACCTGACACCGCAAGCCATGTGGCCAGCTCCATTTTGGACAAAGCAAAAAAACAAACAAACCCTTAAGCTGCATTATTCCTATTCCTACCAAACTATCTAAGGTACCCTACTACAACCCTTTTCTTCCTGGGGGCCACATGGCACTCCTTATGGGCATTTTTCCCATTCGTCACTCTTTGTGTTTAAATTAGAGAGTCCAGGGACATAACAATAGGGGGTGCAGAGGTGAAACTTGCACCCGAGCCCTAGTGCCTGACTGGGTCCAATGACCACTCTGCCACATAATAAGACACCAGTATTATAAATGGCACATGGGAGGTGGTACAGATTTTGCACTGGGTCCCAGGAGCTTCAAGTTCCGTTTTAAGGAGAAACTCAGTGACCAATTAAGAAGTAGTGATAATTAGGAAGCTGGAGTGCGATTATTAGCAGTATCTTCACATCTATTTGTAAATTATCTCTGCAGGTGGTGACCAGACTAATTCATATTTTAAGCCACAATATCCTAGGAAATTTACAGCAACCACAAGGTGATCTCGCTGGTAAGATTTTTGTTTTTATTGGGGCTAGTGGGAGAAACTAGTAGTATTAGCCCTTTAGCTGATCGCTGAGGATCCCTGCAGCAGGGGCACCCTGTGATCATTTTTGATTGACCCTTTTTTCAAAAAGGAATGAACAAAACGTAACAACCCCTGCCAAAACTAGATTTAAAAATGTTTATTGCAATCGGTGACCAATCTAGTACTGCTCAGATCTTTCGTTGGATAATAGCCAATTGAGTTGTGAATAAAATTATTATAAAAAAAACAATACAAAGAATTCTGAACAGGATTGACCATTGACTGAGAATCAACAGTCTGAGTAATGTGTCTAAAGGCACTAGTTTCCTCCTTTCATAAGTAGCTATGTATGGGGACGAGCACTCGCTACTCTGATCGCTCGTCCCCATAAATTAATATCATGTCGGCAGCATGTCTCCCTGCTTACACAGGAAGATGTGCTGCTGGCTACGATGATATTTTTCATTTTTAAAATTATATGAGGAGCAGATTAACGAGCGTTTTCTCGTTCATCTGCTGATCGCTGCCCTGTTTACACGGGGCAATTATCGGCAACGAGCGTTATATGAATGAGGATTTGCCCGTTAATTGGCCCGTGTAAAAGGACCTTTATAGTAAACTACTGTTAATACTAACACACATAATAAATACATGAAAATCATCAACTAGAATTTAGCCATATTTCCCTTTAAATAATAAGGGCTCTTTATTTAAAATGTCTCATTGTTAAAGAGGTTTTCCAACTGTCAACTTTGATCACCTATCCAACCACTGGGACACTCACAAATCTTTAACATGGAGGACCCCAATCCCCTGACCCTCCCAACCAGGATGGCCATGGTGAGGAAGAGTTGGAGTGGTGGCCAAAAATGCCTTCCTACACTCCATACAACTCTAAGGCCAGGATCACACACACTGTTTTGATGCAGTTTTTGGGTCATACTTCTTAGCTAAATCCAAAAGTGGATCCAACAGGAAGGAAAGACTAATATAAAGAAAAGACTGATGTATCTCCTTTCTTTCACTCCTGTGTTTGGTTAAAAAAATCTGTGCCAAAAACGGCATCAAAAGTGTGTGTGTGATCCTGGCCCAAAGGAGGTTCAGAAAACAGCTTAGCATGCTCACTTGGCTCTGTTGGTACCTCCCATAAGGTTATGCGTTAGCACAATACCTATCTTGTATTTAGAAATGTTGTATATAAGCTCTATATTGAGGCTATTTGCTTAGTCACTTATTGTTTCTCATAATAATGAAACTTGAAATTAAAGGGGTTATCTGATCAAAGACATCCCCTTTAATATGAGTCTGGCTCCAGAGTCCACCGACTGCTTATTACCCCTGCAGTGGCCTCTATAGGGGAATTATAGAATTGCATTCAGCCATTAAAATTAATTACATTACATTGATGGAGCATGTCTCTTAGAATGAAAGCTTGTTAATGGCTCTGCTTTGGTTCATGAAGTGGGGACGGCCCTCTATGATGTCCATATGCCTTAATAGGGCATATGGAAAGCGGATGTTGAATTGAAACCACCCCATTAACTACGTAAGGGTTTAAAAGGAAGGCACTGAAAAGCATTATCGCATATAGAGGTAGAAGTTGCTTGGAAGCTAGAAAATATATCTAGTTAGAGGATCTGTCCTCTCTCCTGGCATGTCTGTTTAAGTAACTAATTGTATTCCTCATAAAATTACAACTCTGGAGCTTATTTTCTTTGAACTATGCATTGTGCTATTCCTCTGTTATTCCTCCTAGAAACTTAAGAATAAATTGACATATGGGCGTTACCGTTCCCATTGTCAAGGGGTGTGTCTCTACACAGTTTGATACTGTCAGTATTGATTGGTCTGTGTCAGGCTAAGTAGGAACACACCCCCAACTGGTAACAACCTGTCTCAATTTATTCATAATTTCTAGGAGGAAAAACAGAGGAACAGAACAAAATAACGTTGTAAGAAAAGATGCTCTAGAATTGTTATTTCATGGGGACTACAGCTATTTACTAAAACCGACATGTCAGGAGAGGTGACGGGTCCTTTTTAAGGTTGAAAGAACACTTTGAGAATGTAGAGATAAAAGACATTCCCTTTTATTCTCCTTTATTTTTCCTTCTTAGATCCTGGTAATGTTGCCAACAATTTCTGTACCATATGTGTGTTACCTTGTAGCAGCAATGTCCCTCTTACTGCATTTACCCTGGAGCTCAAACATGCAATGAATGCCATAGGTAAGTTTTCCAGGAGAGTGGTTTATAGGACTACTCTCCTGAGTGACAGTCATAAGACTTAATAGATTAATGATCTGCCTTTTTCAGGACCAACTCTGGTTCTTACAAGTGACATCATCAGGGTGCGACTTGGAGCCTATGCCTTAGAAAGGTTTGTGAGGCCCCTTTCCATGCAATGTCCAGCTTGGTTTAAACATTGTGTATATAAAGTGCTGGCTTGTTGGTGCAAAACACTACTTTGTATTATCAGGATGGATGCTTGCTTGGTGAAGGTGAAATAATAAGATATGTTTGGCTATATCGACTTTATAATTTTTCTGCAGCACCCATGAATGTCAACTGTCTACATGGCTAGCTCAACAAGAAGACCTTCACCGTGTTGTCCTGTACCAAACTGAGTTTTCACTTACACCATGGACAATACGCTGCATCCGTCAGGCTGACTGTATTTTAGTAGTGGGATTAGGAGAAGAAGAGCCAACACTGGGCGAGGTGAGGGAGTAACATGGTTCATTTGACCAGTGTTTAAACCATAGAGATAAATATGTTTCCATGACAGAACATTTCCCGCTCTCTGTCTGGTTGTTAAAATAGTTTTTGAACCATTTTTTCCATTATATATATTTTAATATCCAAATTATGGAATCCATTGCATCTTCTTTAAGGCTTAATGCCAAGGTTTCCAAGCAGTGGTAGATCCACCTCTTCAGTATAATTGTATAACTGGGTGGATTTGGGGTTTAGCTGTCCATATTCCATGTTTAATTCCCTTCTGTGTTAAATCCTATTGTTTATTGTCACTCTCTAGCTAGAAAAGTTCCTTGAGAATTCTCCTGTTAGAGCCCTCAAACAACTTGTTCTACTCCACCGGATGGATGGTCCTTCTCCTTCAGGAACAGCAGAATGGCTGAAACTGAGGACCTGGGTTTCAGGACATTTTCATATTCGAGGTCCAAAGACGGTGTTCGCAAAGAGACCACCACACAGAATGGTAACTTTAAAATTGTTCCGGAAAACAGTGTCTACATGGTTTTAACAAAAATAGTAGAGTTGGACCTCCATAGAATTTACTGTTAATGGTCACTATTATTCACTGATTCGAGAATGGTAGACTATATTGGTTATATTACAGGGCTGTGGTTACATTCTACTAATAACTAGTTATATATTATTTTTTTGTAAGGCATACTGTCGCACAAATAAGGTCACGTTCTGAAATGTTACCTGAAAAGATCCGTTTGTTTGTTTTTTATTTGAAAGCTTGGCGATATTTACACTTCCTATTGGTTTTCTATGTTATATCAGTGAGGTTTGACGGCCTTGAGGACATATAAAAAGCATATTAAGACTTTTAAGTTTTACCAATTTACCTATCTTTTTACCAGCTGGAATTTTACTCCAGAATCTTGAAGAAAGAAGGTGACCGTCATAGTGACTTCCCACGACTTGCTCGAACTCTAACGGGAAACGCAATTGCTTTAGTATTAGGCGGTGGTGGAGCCAGGTTAGTGGAATCAGTCTAGGTCCATTTTATTATTGCTTTGTACGTGTTTCTGTTATCTAGTCCTCAAGAAACCCTTAAGGCCATGTTTGGGGAATTTATCATAGAATACCTGAGACAATTACCAACTACATTTTTACAATCATGGAAATCACTAAAGTAAAACCTGTTGAGGTTCTTAGAAGATTGGAATCAAAAGACATTGCTTTATAATGTTTGGGTTTACATTATTATAATGTTACTCTTGTGTACAGAGGGTTCGCTCATGTAGGGATCATTAAGGCCTTAGAAGAGGCAGGCATTCCGGTGGACATGGTCGGAGGAACTTCCATGGGGGCCTTGGTTGGTAGTCTATACGCTGAAGAACTTGATGGCAGTAAAACTAAAGAAAGAACCAGCAAATGGGCAGAGGTAAGCCTTGTTAGTGCTCTCAACCTAGCGATATTTTACTGTCTTCATTGTTTCATACCTCATGAAAATAGTACTAGGAGGTGAAATCCTCAGCTATGTTGCAATGTTATCTTGCTCATCACTATGTACCAGATGGAAATTCTCAGCCCATGAAGGGACAAAAGCAACATATGGTCATCTGACATTCATACATTTTTTTTTATTATGTTTTAGCTGTATGTTATATGTACTTGTTATTCTCTTTATACTCCAGATGATGTCCTCTCTGCCAAGGACAGCTCTTGATCTCACCTACCCAATCACGTCCCTGTTATCAGGATCTAGGTTCAACACAACCTTGATTCACCTCTTTGGGCAGCGGCAAATCCAAGTGAAGTATTTGTGGTTTTGATTTGATTTACAAGTACGTTTTGGTGTCCTGCCTCTCACATATTCTTTCTATCCTAGGACCTGTGGCTACCATTTTTCTGTATCACAACAGATATTAGTAGTTCTTCAATGAGGGTTCACCGAGAAGGTAAGAAATGGTCCTACCATATGTTGTACTTTATAATTAATAGAAACCAGAAGATATGGGTATGGTTATTCTTCCGTAGGCATACTGTGGCGTTACATTCGAGCAACTACCTCCTACATGCCATATCTTCCTCCTCTCTGCGACCCAGTGGATGATCACCTTTTATTAGATGGGTGCTATGTCAATAATCTTCCAGGTAGGAATGGAAAAAGAATATTAAAAAGTTGTATTTGTCTTTTTTACTTCTTTCAACTTCTCATTTTTTCTGATTCTAGCGGATGTGGCTCGTTCTATGGGGGCACGTACAGTTCTTGCAGTTGATGTTGGTCAGCAGGAAGAATGGAATACATATAATTATGGAGACAGTCTGTCTGGCTGGTGGCTACTCTGGAATCGTATAAACCCTTGGGGCACAAAAGTCAAGGTACCTTATTATTGTAGAGCCACCGGTTCCATATGATAGAATTTGAGAGATGTTCTTACAAAACCATAAAAACAAGACAAGCACCACCTAAAAAACTAAAGTACCATGCATAATCAGCCACTCTAAACCAAGAATAATTTCAATAACTAACATCCATAGGACCAACCTTATGATGATGGATTTAGGGACATCATGCATAGAGCATTTAATAATCCAGAAAATGTAGGAGTTAGAATAATCTGGTACCTGAATATTTATATTTTTGTTTTTTACTAAATTAATCGAATAGGTCTAGGCAATGTTGACTACAATTTCTAATGAAGCTTTTACCACTGTCAGCGCCTTTTTAACCACTTTGTAAATGGGGATGACTTTTTCTCCTAATAAGGCATTTGGCAACCACTTCATGCTGTGTTTTTGCCTCCCTCTGGATCAACATGATCGTATTGTGGGTTGGACCTGATGGACCTGTGTCTTTTTATTCAACCTTATCAACTATGTAACTATCTAGGGCATTTAGGCTATTCACAATGGGATCTAAGGATCTCAAAGTGGACTTAAACACCCGTCTGGAAAACCTAGAGTGGCCTACTGTCACCACTTAGGGTCTGTTTGTTAAATAATTCTCCATGTTGAAGCAAGACATCAAAACAATACAGATGTTAATTTTGCCATGGCTGACCAGTAGTCACTTTTGTTTGGACAAAACCCAAATTTTCTTTGCATTATATTTTCTCCATCTCTTCTACAACTAGATCCCAGACATGGCAGAGCTTCAATCGCGCCTGTCATATGTCTCTTGTGTGCGGCAGCTCCAGATGGTAAAGCTCAGTGAATACTGTGAGTATCTGTGTCCTCCAGTGCAGCGCTTCACCACGTCAGAATTTCGTCGCTTCCAAGAAGTATATGTAAGTTGGCCAAGAATTGAGACCCTCA
Source organism: Rhinoderma darwinii (assembly GCF_050947455.1). NCBI lineage: Eukaryota > Metazoa > Chordata > Amphibia > Anura > Rhinodermatidae > Rhinoderma > Rhinoderma darwinii. The sequence goes on along the minus strand of NC_134689.1, from coordinate 375,743,856 downwards.
TTTTTACTAGAAAGTAGCTGCAGTGGCCATTGTTTACATGCAGTCCTGAAAATTAAGCCCTGCCACATTTGTTAAAGGTATACTATTCACAATAACTTTCAGGACCTCTATGTTAGGTGGTGTATTGATTCCCCTTTCCGCCCCTTCCACCATGGCAATCGCAGAATCAACAACTCTCCCATTAAGAGTTAACCTTTACGTTTTTGTTGACACTCCAATTGTATGCGCAAAAACTTGGTTGAGCATATTCTTAAACAATAGCACAAATCTTGTTAAGAATGAGTGTCTGGTTTCACATTGTTAAATACTTGACAGAAGGACACGTGGACCGTTATTGGACATGTTATCAGTAGATGATCTGATGTGGTCACATTTAAGCCACACAACACTGTTTCCCCAGGCGTGATAAATTATGTGTGTGCGCTATCAGCCTGTACAGAGCTTTAGCAAAAGCAGCCCAAGATGGCGTCTGGGCTGTATATTTCAGCACAAATTATAGATATATGTTTTATGCACAACAAGCCAACAACGTATTCGTTGTCAGATAAACACCCATCTCCTCCACATAGCTTGTTCTTTCCACATTGCCAGATCTTGGCCTGTAAAAACAACATGCCAGTGCCACCTGTAATGGGGGGAAACTCTAGCACAGCCACATCTCAAATATGCTATATTTCCATTGACAGCATTTAAAGGCACAGTACACAAATAATACAATATGACAATACACTGGCTTCATTCTCTAGGTAATATGATTCCCACATCTTACATACTGATCATGGGAGCAGGGATTTTTCTGAACTTATATTTATTAATTCTGATGATGTCATCCCTGTATTGGATAACGTACCCCACCCTTATATTTAGTGCTCCTCTTTAGTATGTCATGCCCCCTCATTGGCTACTTCAGTAAAACATGGTCCCCTATTGTTAGATATGTATTTTTTTCTAATCCTACATAGTTTACTCACCTGCCTTCAGAATCTAATCTAATACCTACTTTTCAGGATATTGGATACGATTACGGTAAGCTTATATTCACAGAGTGGCATCGAGGAGATGTCATTGAGAAGATGCTACAAGACCACACTGCCTCCGAACTAGACCAGCGTCATGAGGGCGGTGTAAGCTATACATCACTATTTAATATCACAGAGTAACACATCACTAAATATATCCAAATAGAGATTGTAGTATAGCCTTGTGATGTCATATATACATATTTGCTCTCCCTGTATGTAGATTGGCATGGTCCCAGGCTTTATGGATCTGGCTGAAATTGTGTCTCGCATTGAACCTACTAGCAGTCGACACATTTACAAAGACCAGAAAATGGCAAATGAGAGAGACCATGAAATGCAATATGCAGGTACCTGCACAGGGGATCATGTATAAAAATATGTATAAGAAATGTGCAGAATTTCCCACTCCTTTCCCCACTCCTTAGTTATATGGTTCCAGCAAGCTGAGATTTGTGCTGCTGTTTGCAGATTTTGTGCACTGAACGACTGGCATATGTTGGTATATCTTCTATTAGTTGTAGAGAATAGCTATTCCATACAGAGGCATCCAGTAAAAAAAAAAAAATTTTTGTATTGCAAAACTTAGGGCCAGTTCACATGGAGTTTTTTGACGCGGAAAACGTGCCAAAAATGCTGCCTATTGATTTCAATGGGAGAAGCGACATGCCTATCTTCGGGCGTTTGCGTCTCTGACCTCCCATTGACATCAATGGGAGGCAGAGAAAGCGTATTTTGTGGTGTTTTTTGCCTGCGGCGCTCAATGGCCACGGGCAAAAAACGCGGCAAGACGGAATTTTGAGGCAGAATTTTCTGCCTGAAAAAAACTCCCTGTGAACATAGCATTTGGGCGGCAGTGGCATACATCAGAGGATTACTTTGTAGGTAAACCTTTGGAGTAGCTGTGAAAGCAGTGTGAATAAACACTTAGAGATACCATCGGAGAGTGAAGAAGGTTGTACACAGCAAAGCAGAGGCGTAGCTAGGTTCTCCAGCACCCGGGGCAAAGATTCAGTTTGGCGTCCCCCCCCCCCAACCTCTTTCCCGACATCTCCTTCCCCCTCGCCATGTTTGTTTTCTCTACTAATCGACGTGTCATTTCTTTTCCACATTTCTTTTTATGTAACTCGAGCATAAAAACATTTGTACATTTTACAAGCAATATAGTTCTATACACAACACCAAAACCAAGCTCAGTACATTTCTGCAGTTTGCCGCTCACATGTTTTCAGCCTCTCACTTTTCCAACATTTCTGCACCTATAAATAAAGATAAAGTTATCATTATACCACACACTACGCCCCTAAATATAATAGCGCCATACACTGCACCTCTAATTATAATAGCACCATACACCGTGTCACACACACACACACACACACACACACACACACACACCCACACACTGTGCCCCCTGTAGATAGTGCCTGCCAGAGCCCCCTGTAGATAGTGCCTGACATAGAACCCCCTGTAGATAGTGCCTGCCATATAGCCCACCCCTGTATATAGTGTCCCACAAATAACTCCCCTTATAGTGCTCTACAGATAGCCCACCCCTGTATATAGCCCCCTGTAGATATAGCCCAGCACTGTATATAGTGCTCCACAGATAACCCACCCCTGTATATAGTGCTCCACAGATAGCCCACCCCTGTATATAGCCCCCTGTAGATATAGCCCAGCCCTGTATATAGTGATCCACATATAGCCCAACCCTGTATATAGCCCCCTGTAGATATAGCCCACCCCTGTATATAGTGCTGTACAGATAGCCCACCCCTGTATATAGCCCACCCCTGTATATAGCCCCCTGTAGATATAGCCCACCCCTGTATATAGCCCCCCTGTAGATCTAGCCTACCCCTGTATATAGTGCTCCACAGATAGCCCACCCCTGTATATAGCCCCCCTGTAGATATAGCCCAGCCCTGTATATAGTGCTCCATGTATAGCCCAACCCTGTATATAGCCCCCTGTAGATATAGCCAACCCCTGTATATAGCCCCCCTGTAGATATAGCCTACCCCTGTATATAGTGCTCCACAGATAGTCCACCCATGTATATAGTGTTTCACAGATAGCCCACCCCTGTATATAGCCCCCTTGTACATATAGTTCACCCCTGTATATAGTGCTCCACTAGAAAGTCCACCCCTGTATATAGTGCTCCACAGATAGCCCACCCCTGTATATACGATATACAGGGGTGGGCTACCTGTGGAGCACTATATACAGGGGTGGGCTATATACAGGGGTGGGCTATATACAGGGGGACTATATTTACAGGGGGACTATATTTACAGGGGGACTATATCTACAGGGGTGGGCTAGATCTACAGGGAGGCTATATACTATATAGCCCCCCCTGTAGCTATAGCCCACCCCTGTATATGGTGCTCCATAGATAGCCCACCCCAGTATATAGCCCCCCCTGCAGATAGACACCCCCCGCAGATAAAGCCCCCTGCGAGTAGATAAAGTCCCCCCGTAGATAAAGTCCCCCCATAGACAAAGTCCCCCCCCCGTAGACAAAGTCCCCCCCCCGTAGACAAAGTCCCCCCCCGTAGACATAGTCCCCCCGCCTTAGACAAAGTCCACCCCCGTAGACAAAGTCCCCCCGTAGACAAAGTCCCCCCCGTAGACAAAGTCCCCCCCGTAGATAAAGTCCCCCCCGTAGATAAAGTCCCCCCCGTAGATAAAGTCCCCCCCGTAGATAAAGTCCCCCCCCCGTAGATAAAGTCCCCCTTGTAGATACAGCCACACACTTCTATTACAATTAAAAAAATAAAAATATTCAAACTCACCTTATTCCCGCTCCCACGTCGTCCGGCAGCCATGGAGACCTGCTCTCTTCTGCGCAGGTCTCCTGGGGGTTGAACACAGCGTCTATGAAAGGCACTGATTGGCTGGGCAGGATGACTTTCCCTGTCAATCAGCGCCTTTCATCGACGGAAGCTTCACTGGTACAAAAGGTACCAGTCGCTTCACTCGTGGAAAGGCGCTGAATGGCCGGGCACGGAACGTGCCAGGTCATTCATTGCTTCTAATTGTCCCTGTGTCCTATAGACACAGGTACAATTATAGTGCAGGAGGAGGTGGTGCTGGCGCCCCCCTCTAAGTTGCGCCCGGGGCACATGCCCCGCCTGCTCCCCCCTAGCTACGCCCCTGCAGCAAAGTACACTGTATTAGAAAGGGAGAAGAGAACCCAGAGTCTGCAGAGGGAAAGATCAGAAGCAGCACCAGTGTAGCACGCATGGACACCACCCACGGACACACACACTATTTGATGTGCTGTGACATATGGACAGATAGTTGATGGCAGAACGTTTTATCCCTCATGATTTTCTTTTTACTCTTTGACATCAATGGGGAAATCAACTCATACCTTACAGCAAGGAATTATTTTGTAGTTGGAGAAGAGATCTCAATTGATAATCTGGTGTGGACGCCACACTTCCAATGAAGTTACAGTGAAACCTTACCAAAAGACCACCTCTTTGAGAAGGCCCCATAGTGGCATAGCTATAGGAGGTACAGAGGTAGTAGACGTACCTGGGCCCTGGTGCCTGAGGGAGCCCAAAGGACCAAAAGCTTCTAGTTATTCCTCTGAGATTACTGATCTTGAATAGATTTTCCTGGGGTGAAATTATCCCATGTAAATTGGATCTCTTTTTTGAGAGGACCACTGCTCTTGGAGACGAGTTTTTACTGCACTTTTGAGTGGTTGTTTAGAACATGATGTGAAATATTTCGTCATGGTGGAACTTTCCATAAGACTCACAAACAATATTTGTTTTTGCAGAGGAATGCCTGCTTAGTGGAGACAAAACCGACCCTAAGTACAGGAGTGAAGCCTGTGAGACAGTGAGTGCTTCCTCATATATGGAGATCTTGTGTAGGTTGTCCATGAATGGTCACCGATTGACTGACCTTTCTCTCTTTTACTCAATAGGATGAAGAGAAGTCATTAAGAATAAAACACGGTTTTGGCTCCAGTCTTCCCCATTGATCAGGGATACATTATTGCTGTGAAGATATAGACATAATACAATGAGGGAGATGTATCAAAACGAGTGCAAAGGAAAAGAAGAGTAGTTGCCCACGGCAACCAATCAGATGCCATCTCTCATTCTTCACTACTACTCCACCATTGCTTGACACTAGTTTTGATACTCCCCAATGAGCGGCCATGAGTTATTGGGCCTCATTTATCAAAGCTTTCTGAATGAAAATAATTGCCCTTAGCAACCGATCACAGAGGAGTCTTTATTTTTTTGTAATTTAAGAAATAGAAGATAAGCTCTAATTGGTTGCTATGGGCAACTAGACTAATTTTTCTGTTGGACAGTTTTAATAAATGCGGCGCATTTTATGTTTAACTTCTGCGATTGTTAAGAATATTTTCCCTAAAAGAAGAAACTATAAGTCATGGTGTCGACTTCTTTTATCTAGCTGTTAAAAATTCTATTCAGTCTTTTTTTAGTTATATTTCTATATTGGAGAGATGAGTGACAACCAATATAGCTGCCATTACTGTCCGCACATGAGATGTCACCCAGCTTTCCTATAGATCGGCCTTTGATCTTTTTGTTCTTCTCTTCGCCATTCACACTCAGCAAATGCAAACATTCTGCTAATTCCTTCTCAGAATCTATATGTAGTTTATCTGAACTCAGAAGACAGTCCTATGACCTAAGAGTTTAGTCCTAACTGTGACATGAGCTCCCATAATGCATTGTTCAAGTCATTAGAATTCTGAATTTAGCTTGTGTTCTGAATGGAGAATAAAACATCATATAAATATAATCAGTACATGATAAATAAAGTAAAGTATTTTCAAATATGTTTAATATTTTCTATAGATTTAAATGGTAAAATGTTATGCAAAGGTGAAATGTTTCTTTAACTAACATTATTTATGTAAATTATATGCTTGTCGGGTTTGCCTTTACTTGATGATATTTGTACTTGCTCCTGAGCTACATAGGGTCTTTTCTCTTCTACTAAGATGGGCTACTAATTTTCAGGGGCTATGCTGTTTATACACATCCGCGCTAAACAGGGTTTCAATAAAATGTGAAAAATAGACAGCGGAATTGCTTTTTTTTTTTTTGGTTATTTTTTTTGTATTAGCTATAGATGTATACGCAAGCAGGGTTTATGGGGTCAAATCTCCCCCCTCTTTGAACATAGACAGGACTGGGTGTCTGGGGTATTCAAGACTGTGGCATGCACACCTTCACAGCCAAAACGTTTTTTTTTTGTTTTTTTGCGCTCCAATGTACAGTGCTGTGCAAATGTTTTGGGAAATTGTGGAGAAATGCTGCAAAGTAAAAATGCTTAAAAAAGAAATAGAAGTGTTAGTTTGTTTTTTTATCAATTAACAAAATGCAAAGTGAATGAACAGAAGGTAAATTTAAATAAAATCAATATTTGTTGTGACCACCCTTTGCATTCAAAACAGCACCAATTCTTCTAGGTAATTCTTTACACAGTTTTTGAAGGAACTCGGCAGGGAGGTTTTTCCAAACATCTTGGAGAGCTAACCACAGATCTTCTGTGGATGTAGGCTTCCTCAAATCCTTCTGTCTCCGTGTTATCCCAGACAGACTCGATGATGTTGAGATTAGGGCTCTGTGGGGGCCATATCATCACTTCCAGGGCTTTTTTACGCTTAAGATAGATCTTAATGATATTGGCTGTTTGTTTGGGGTCGTTGTGCTGCTGAAGAATACATTTTGAGCCAATTAGATGCCTCCCTGATAATATTGCATGATGGATAAGTATCTGCCTGCATTTCTCAGCATTATGGACACCATTAATCCTGATCAAATCCCCAACTCTATTTGCTGAAATGCAGCCCCAGACTTGCAAGGAACCTCCATCATGCTTCACTGTTGCCTGCAGACACATTATCGTACCGCTCTCCAGCCCTTCGGTGAACAAACGGCCTTCTGTTACAGCCAAATATTAAATTTTCAGATTTTGACTCATCAGTCCAGAGCACCTACTGCCATTTTTCTGTAGCCTAGTACCTATGTTTTCGTGCATAGTTGAGTCGCTCAGACTTTTTTTTAATGTCAAAGTTATAGCTTTTTGACAGCAATTTTTCCATGGAGACCACTTCTTGGCAAATTTCTCCGAACAGTAGAAGCGTGTACATGAGTTCCACTGGTTACTGCCAGTTCTGAGCTGATAGCACTGCTGGACATCTTCCAATTTCGAAGGGAAGTAAGAATGATGTGTCTTCTATCTGCTGCACTTAGTTTCCTTGGCCGACCACTGTGTCTACGGTCCTCAACGTTGCCCATTTCTTTGTGCTTCTTCAAAAGATCTTGAACCTCACATCTTGAAACCCTAGTCTGCTTTGAAACCTTTGCCTGGGAGAGATAATGCTGATGCAGTATAA